>NW_006791794.1:303271-311732 GCF_000442215.2 Lipotes vexillifer
TTAATGAACAATTGGTTTCATCTCAGATGACTATTACTCATTCCACATTAATCCTCCAACGCCCTGCAACCTAGCTTTTGTCCCCAGCACTCTACAGAGACTATTCTTGGTGAGCTCAATAGTGATCAAACACAATGAATCCTTCAGTCTTTATCCTACCAGATAATTCTTTTCAGTGAATATTAATGATCATTTTCTCTTAACGCTTTTCTATTCCCTTATCTTCCATGACACTATACTCACTTTGTTCTTCTTATTCCTCTTTTTCTTTCTTTCTCTGTCTCTCACTTAGTTTGGCCCTTATGTAACTCTTATTAAGCATTACATCACGTCTGGTGAGATTTCATCCAGGATCATGATTTCAAGCATACCCAACCTACATGTGGGTTGTTTCCAAGTCTCTATCTCCAGCCCAGACTTGTAACTGCACTTCAGACTATATATTCTCAATTACAAATATCCCACAAGAGCATCAAACACAAGTCTGAAATGAAATGTACCATTTTTACCCTAAACGAACTCACACCCTATATTTTCTGCCTAATTTACCTATATCAATTTCTATTCCATCACTTAAGACGGAAGACCTTCTTTGTTCATTCTCTTTTCTTCTCCAAACTTAAGCTTGCCAAGTACTGTTTTTCATCGATTACAGATGCAGATTTCACATTTTAACAGCTCTGAAATCAAGATACAAGCAACAATCGATGTAGTGTTATAGCTTGATTAGCAGAGATTTCATTCCCTCTTAGTGGTACAAAAAGAAGTGTTGTGTCCTATGGTCTGGTTTACGGGGTCTTACATTAGAAGAAATACAGTGCTTCATAAATCTATGTCAATCTCTCCACTTCACTACCACTCCTGTAAGTCTTTCTATCTTCTGTCTAACCATTTTTATCCATTATTCCTCAACACGTGAGAGTCTTGCATTTGCAATGCAATCGGGTTATGGAATTGTTCTGCTTTAAACTTTCAGCTCTTCCTCATCACTTATGGAATAAAGCACGATGTTATTTACATGGGATTCAAGGCTGCTCGTGCTCTAATCTGTGACTTGCCCCATCAGTCTTCTAACATCCCTTCTGGGCTTGAATTTCCATCAATACCAATGTGACTGATTCTCTCCTCAAAATCTTTTCTCTTGTGTTCCCTTTTCCTGAAAGCTTTCCTTCACATACACAACCAGAATTCCTCTTTATGACTCAGCATCTAGGAAAGGAGACACTTTTACCTCTAAGCAGGGTTAGATGCCCCACAATAACCTCTGCACATCCTTCATTGTGCTTACCTCACGTACCATAAATTTTATCAAATCTGTGTGGTTCTCCAACCTGGCTGTTTTCTTTTTGAGGACAGAGTCTATATTCAGTAATTTTTACATCCTTAGCACCAAACATAGGACCTGGTACCTGGAAGAATTTTAGTAACTACTTATTGAATAAATGTTGAATGGGATATATCAGTGGACAACTGATAGTTAAAATGTTCTTGAAGGATATGATTGCTCATGAAATCATATGGAGGGAAAAGAAATGAAGGCTGAGGACAGAATTCCTGAGAACATCAATATT
Organism: Lipotes vexillifer; assembly: GCF_000442215.2. Lineage (NCBI taxonomy): Eukaryota > Metazoa > Chordata > Mammalia > Artiodactyla > Lipotidae > Lipotes > Lipotes vexillifer. The sequence goes on from NW_006791794.1 coordinate 304,843, forward strand.
TAAGGGGTATGCAGAAGAAGACATTCCTGCAAAGGAGACTGAGAAATACAGAGTAGAGACCTACAACTTTGATTGACCAGTGGTGACACTGAAGCTCCTGTTCCCTCGGTCATGGCTGGCCTTCCCTACCAAACTCCCACAATCACCTCCTCCCCATTCCTTATCTACCTGCCCTGATGAGGGGATGCCTGAACTAGGATCTGAAGGATGTTAATTAGATTCAGAGTGAAGGGAAGAATATTTCAGACAAATAATCTGGCATGTGTAAGGTTTCTGTGGGAGAGATCATAAAAACTGACCCACACATGGCAGAAGCAGAAAGGTGTGGTGTGAGTGGGCATAAGATGAGGCTGAAGAGTAATATATATTGGGGCTTGAAAATGCAAGGCCTCATGGATCGTGTTATGAAGTTTTCCCTTTAACCTTGGGATGATGGAAAGTCAGAGGAGGTTTTAAGTCCCGGCCCAGGTCATATGATGAGATATGCATTTTCTAAAGGTCGTTCTGTCTTGAGTGGAGGGGAACTAGAGTAGACAGAGAACAGTTATGTTTCTTGCACAAATTAGGGAAATCAATAAGGTGTAGGAAAAAAACATGGAATTTATAGCTGAACAGGCATGAGATAGACCCAGATTCCAGCATTTCTATGACATTGTGAGGACTGAATGAGAGATCTTGTAAAAACCTTGACAAACATTAGCCCTCTTCCACCTCTCCCAAACCAGGCTCTCATTAAACATTTACCAAAAAACTATGTGTTATGCATAAAGGCACATTCACTTTCAAATTTTAAAATCCACCTGGAGCTTATATTTAAGACTTATAGTCTTATTATATTGTTCTGAATAGCTATATTATTAGTATCTACCTTTATACTTTTTATTCTTGACTTCTTGTTATTTATTTAATATAAAAAGTGAATTCCAATCTTATGAATAAAAACAAAAAAATGTGCAAAACTTGTTATAATGACTTAATAAGTAGGTTGAGGTAAGTAGAGAAGATCATAATTTGGACCAACCAGCATCAACTCTAACCCCCTGAACAATGCCTTCTTTTATGTACTGCACTTCATATGGGTATCAGAGGAGAACTGTGTAATGACAGCCTTAATAGCTACCAGTCATAAAGAAACAACAGAAGAACAAATGTTGAGACTTGAAAGTTGGAAGGATCAATAGATAGATAGCATTTGTTATATGAGAGCTGAAATTAGATCTTCAAAGAAATACTGCCGAGAGCAAAATAAATTAGGTAATTTAGTATGTTCAAAAAACAACTTATTTTAAGGTTTGAATCCCAACATACACTATATTTCTTTCACTGCTCATCTGGCTTAAAGGATTTATCCAATCCAACTTTTGTGTATCCTCTCCGGCTATTTTACAGTCCAGGCTACCCTTTCTGGTGTAATTTTTATAAAATACCCTCTTTTTTTGAGGGTGTGGGTGATTTTCATGTTCTGTGGGCATGTTTCTTAAAGGCAGATATTATTTATCTTTTTATCCCTAGCATCTGGAAAATCACATGAAATATGGCAAATACTTAAAGATATTGTTGGTCGGGTGGCGAATTAATGTGAAGCGTCTCTGCTCAAATACTACCTCCTCAGAGAGCCCTTTCCTATCTACTTTCATCTTTCCTTTATGTTTCTTCATGACACTTATTGCTGTCTACATTTATATTATTTGTAGTCCGTCTCCCTCACTAGAACATATGTTCCATGAGGGTGGAGACTTTGTCTTCTTCTATATCCCCCAGGCCTGGAAGAGACTTTGGCACTGAATAGATGACCAAATATTTTTGATAACTGAAGGATCAATATTTTTAGTGTTTTCACTTCATATTTGTTAGTACTTGATAATAGTGTTATGCTGGGAAACTATTATCCTATAAATGTTGCGATATATTAGTCAGGGCTCTCCAGAGAAACAAAACCAATAGAGAGGGAGATTTATTTTAAGAAATTGACTTATGTAATCATGGGGGTTAGAAAGTCTGAGATCTGCAGAGCAGACCAGCAAGACTTGATGTTGCAGTTTTGAGTTGGAAGGCAGTCTGGAGGCATAATTCCTTCCTTTCTAAGGGACTTCAGTTTTTTCTCTTAAGACTCTCAACTGATTGGATGAGGCCCACCCACATTATAGACAGGAATCTGCTTTACTCAAGTCTACTGATTTAAATGTTAATCACATCTGAAAAAATACCTTTACAGCAAAATGGAGATTGGTGTTTGAGCAAAAATTGGGCACCATGGCCTAGACAAGTTGACACATAAAATTAACATAAAAGAAGATCTTTTTTATAAACCTTAATCCTTAAATCTTGTTTCTCTTTCGTGGACTGCCAACTGGAAGATTTAACCGCTTGTATGCTTCCTTCACAGCTGCTGCCAGCAGAGGGCGCCCTCAAGCACCAGTTCTGAGGGTCTCAACTTCATGCCAGGTCTACTGAAAGTGAGGTCTGCAGGCCTCCAGGATCTGTACCACCTAGGACCTTGTTAGAACTGCAGAATCTCAGACCCTATCTTAAATCTACTGAATTAGAATCTGCATGTTAGCAAGATCACCAGGGAATTCCTATATACATTAGGTAGTTGCAATGCTCTTCCCAGGGAATTTGCGGCAAAGAAATTCCACACCCTCCACTTTTCAGATCCACTTTTCTGCACTTTTAATTTGCATTATGGGTGGTCATCTAACTTGTTTGAGGGTAGAAATGAGTCTTATGTTATTTGGCTCTTTCTGCTTTTCTCTATTTGGAAAGAACACGGCGGGGCTAATAAAGAGCAGCATTATGTTAGAAGCTCTATAAAAAAAAGAGAAGTAGGCATAGCCTTCACTTTAATATAGGCCACCAAGGAAAAGGCAGCAAGGTAGAAGGTGGATTGCACTGCCTATTGGGAGACAAAGGTTCTTGATGTGAGTGCAACAGTTTATAGCCATGTGACCTTGAAAAATATTTTGCCTTCGGCTACAGTTTCCTATCTATATATTGAAAAGCTTGGATTAGTTCATCATCTTTAATCTGATTCCAATCTCTGATATTCTGCTATCAAATGAGATGATATATATGAAAGTACTCATAACCTGTGAAAGAAGTAAGGCAATGATGCAGAGGACTATTTAGTATAGCATCAGAATGTTCTCCTGAAAGAGATACAAGACCAAATCCTGAAATTCTATTTTTGAAGATTATGAAAAATTCAGCCTTTTAAAATATATATGAATAAATTAAATAAGGGTCTGTTTTGTCTGGGTACAGAATGGAGAAGGAATCTACATGCTTTGAGTTAGATGGAAGAAGAATGGGAATTTTTGGTTGATATATAATAGCCCAGAACTTAGATTTATGGAACCCCTAAATCATGGTTTGCCTGGTGCAATCCATGCACACAGTTATATATAAAAGAAGGTACCAGGGTGTTGGGGTGAGTGGTGTGGGATAAACCAAGATATATGAGTCTGCTGAAAGATGAGCAAGCACACTGGTCTTTATAGAGTCTCAGATTTAACTAAATCCAAATTCTTATATGATCTTAGGTTCTTATTGGGATTGGGAACACAAGAAACTTGGATAGAATTGTTCTAATTAAATATAAAATTGAAAGCTTCTAGAAGGACTGGACCAAAGATTTGATTGGTCATGAGTTGAAGCAACATTATTTATACACTGACTAACCATATCTACTCAATTAGATAGTCCTCTACTCCCAAATTTACCTTGAGTTTCTCCATGTTTCTCCATCTATAGAGCTACCACTGATGAGGGGTCATGTTGCCATCATCTCTTACCTTGATGACTACAATTACCTCCACACCAGTCTCCATGCTCACTCCTGGTGCTCTGCAGTTCACTTCCTTACAAGAGCCAGCAGGATCTTATTACAGTTAAAATCTTATCACATGCTTCCATTTTTAAAATTGAAGTATAGTTGATTTACAATATTATATTAGTTTCAGGTATAGAGCACAGTGATTCAATATTTTTATAGATTTTTATACTCCATTTAAAGTTATTACAAAATTATGGTTATATTTCCCTGTGCTGTACAATATATTTTTGTTGCTTTTCTGTTCTGTACATAGTAGTTTGTACCTCTTAATTCCAAATACCTGTCTTGCCACTCCCTCCTTCCCCCCACTGGAAACCACTAGTTTGTTCTCTGTATCTCACATGACTCCATTTAAAAATTTTCCATTGAACCTAGAATATAACTAAAGTTCTTTCTGTGACATATCCTCTCTCACACCTCACTTATTTTGATTTCCTAATCATTCAACATCTTTCAGACACATTGACCCCTGTCATCTCCCACATACCAGATTCTCCTCTGCCTACATGTTTCCCTGCATGTTAGTATCTGCCCAAAACATTCTCTGCCATTCTCCACATGGTGAACTGCTTCTTATCCTTCAGTTGCAGAGAGGCCACCTTATAGCAATTTGGGTCCAATCATGATAAAAAACACACAGTAGGTTAAATAGGGGGTGCTTAATTTAAAGACCTATTAACTATGATAAAAGAATAACTGTGCTATATAAAGAAGTCCTACATGGTGCGCTAGGGCTGAAGAAGGGTACTTTAAAAAGGAAATACTTGGAAGTGGTTCAGACTTCACTGGAAGAAGTATGGTTTGGCCACCAGATAGCAGAGAAGTTCGCTGCTGTAACCAGACCAGAGTGGGTGTGGACTTGCTAGGTGAACAAAATGCAACCCTCTGGAATATAGAAGGGGGAAGATGATTAGCAATGGGTGACTGAACATGGAATAGGAGTACGGCAGTCAGCAGTGATAGAAGGCCTTCAGAGCCAGAGGGCCATGAAGAGTTGGGGGGAAGGTTTACACAGGAATGAGTGATAGGTGTGTGACACTCGGGTGCCTGAAAACCATTTAACGGGGAGACAAACCATTATGATGTTTAGTCTCATGGGGGATCTGGTCCAGAAAGCTGAGGAAAGGTTTTTGCCAGCCAAGGCTGTAAGGTCATAGAGACACAGTTTTCTGGACCCTTAACTGGGGCAAGCTCTATGAGATGCCCTCACACTGTCACAATCTTACCACCAGCCGTCTCTCCCCTGACGCACCTGCAACCTCCTGCCAAAAATTAGAGGAAGACTCTTCTTTCTGTAGTATCTCCCCAGCACCCTCCGCTGGGAAAGCTTAACATCCTGCTCAATTTAAAGGGAAAATTCTTAAAGGAATTCTGTTGCTTAGCAAAGAGAATCTACTGAAGTGTTCATCCAGACTTATAAGGCAGTAAATTAATAATTGACACACTGTTTTTGTGCCCTGAACTTAAGTAACCCTGCAAGCTTAACCCATTATTCTCTATCTGATTCCTCTGTTTCTTGAGTAGCACTTATTATAATTTTCTCTTTAATTTTATTTGGTAACTTTTTTTTTTTTTTGCGGTACGCAGGCCTCTCACTGTTGTGGCCTCTCACGTTGCGGAGCACAGGCTCCGGACACGCAGGCTCAGCAGCCATGGCTCACGGGCCCAGCCACTCCGCGGCATGTGGGATCCTCCCGGACCGGGGCATGAACCCGTGTCCTCTGCATCGGCAGGCGGACTCTCAACCACGGCGCCACCAGGGAAGCCTATTTGGTAACTTTTATTTTTCCGATTCTCTAATTAGAACGTAAGCCAATTAAAACAGCGACAACACTTACTATGTTCACTGTAATCCTCAAGCCAGGAAAGGATGCTTAAGGATGGACCTAGAGTCTGTCATACAGAGGGAAGTAAGTCAGAAAGAGAAAAACAAATACCGTATGCTAACACATATATATGGAATAAAAAAAAAAAAAATGGTACTGATGAACCTAGTGGCAGGGCAGGAATAAAGACACAGACATAGAGAATGGACTTAAGACCATGGGGTGGGGCGGGGGAAGCTGGGGAGAAGTGAGAGTAGCATCGACATATATACACTACCAAACGTAAAATAGTTAGCTATGGGAAGCAGCTGCATAGCACAGGAGATCAGCTCAGCGTTTTACAATGACCTAGAGGGGTGGGATAGGGAGGGTGGGAGGGAGGCTCAAGAGGGAGGGGATATGGGGATATATGTATGCATATAGCTGATTCACTTTGTTGTACAACAGAAACTAACACAGTATTGTGAAGCAATTATACTCCAATAAAGATCTATTAAAAAAAATAAATTAATGTTGAATGAATTTCCAGAATTGACTATGAAGAAGTGATCTCTCTTAGACTAGCAATAATAAGATCCCAACTCCAAGTCTGATAGGAAGATAGGAGTGGGAGAAGAAATGGGAATAAGATGGACCTTGCAGACCTGCCTCAGCTTACTGTCTCTAGTATTTCTTTCATTTTTTTAAAGAGAGGAAAGACACTATTATAATACTCATATTTTTTAGTACATTTAACCCCTCAGTACACTGCTGATATTCCTATTCAAGTATTACACTGATTCTTCATTGACTTATGCATATAAACCCCTGGTTTTGAGTTACATGAAAACTGCATATGGCCATCAGCAGGTGGAATTCATGTTGAGGATCTGCAAAGTACTTTGTGATTCCATCTTTATTTACCGAGAGTTATGTCACAGGAAATATTGTGCTTTAAGGCATCGAAATTACCTATTATTGGAAAGCATTTAATCTTACCATCCAAACATATCTTGAGTAAAAGTAAGATAATAATTTGATTCCAAGTTTTTTCAATGTCCCCCCCCAGGCCTTGCCATTTGGATATCTCTGAAGTATAGCTCCTAAAGTGTTCCTTTGCGTGCACTCATTTCAGTCATGAAAACGGAAAATCACCAATGTTTTTACATTATATACTCTCATATACTGAGACTGCTGTGTTCTCAAAATAGTTTACAAAATCCTGCAACGCATGGAAATTAATAGGGAAA
>NW_006791794.1:311767-311984 GCF_000442215.2 Lipotes vexillifer
ACTGGGTTCTTTTTCTCTAAAATATCTCTAATGACTTTTCTAAAACTGTAACATCCCTCCAAGTTACAGTAAGTGCTATGAATGAAAAGAATGGGGAATGGGCATGGTAGGATGAACCTGATTTATGTTGGTTTCAAGGAAAGTCTTTCTGAGTGACATTTAAGTTTAGACTTAAAGTTTGAACCGGAGTCAGCTAAGGAAAAAGAAAAGAAAGAGT
>NW_006791794.1:311994-315333 GCF_000442215.2 Lipotes vexillifer
GAAGAAAAGAGCACACCTGAAAACACTGAGGGAAGAAGGAGTTTGACATTTTCTGGAAACTGAAAGAAGGTGGTGTGGATGGTAAACAGTGAACATAGGAGGTGAGGGCTAGTTGGAGATGAGACCAGGCAGGGGCAGATGATGTGCTGCTTCAGAGGCCATGTTAGGAAGTTCCACTGGTCGAGTTAGGCTGCGAGTGGCACAATCATATTTACTTTTTTAAAACCCCACTAAATATATTCATTATTCTACACAGATATAAATATGTAAATGAACTTGATCTGATCTTTCATAATAATTTATTAGACATCAAAAACTTCTGATAATTAAAATTTCTTCTTCAATTTTTATTGAAGATTATCTTTTAGTCAAGCAATGCATGTAAAAAGGCTGGAAAAATAAAGAAAATAATATCCACACACCCAACATATTTGATATACCCATCTTTGTTGTCATTACAGCACCTGTCTTTTTCTATGTGTTTCCTGATTTTTTTCCGTTAACATTTTAACATAGTAACTTGCTGGGTCAAAAAAAAATCCTCCTTTTGATTAAAACACTGCATAATAACTTATTATATGACTACATAATTCTTTACTGTAAATACCACCATATTTTTGGACATTTAGTTTGTTTAGTTAGGTTCCTAGAAATGGAATTACTAAGTCAAATACCACAGGTGCTTTTATAATCTTTGTTACACTGGTATTTGAGCATGCCTATTATACCATCCCACTGCAAGTGTTAAATATTATATCTATTTTGAATATTTATAATTAAATAGGTAGTTTTTAAGTATCTTGTGTACCTTATTGCTGTTTTAATTTGTATTTCTTTATTACTTGAAAATTTGAACATTTTATATTTCTTAGCCATTTATATTCTCTCCTTTCTGAATTATTTATTCATGCCCTTTGTCCATTACACTATAAGGGCTTAATGTTTTATTTACTAATTTGCAATTTTATTATATATATTTAAATTCTTTTTGCCTTGTTAATTTTGTTCATAAAGTTTTGTAACTTTTAAAAGGAACAGAAAAGCAGTCATCACAGTTTTTTGTTTTGAATAGAGTACCTCACTACTGAATAGCAATTTGTGTTTCTGAGATTTCTCTATTGTTTCTGTAGTTCACTGCCCCTCCCCAGGACAGAAAGTGCATTTTCCTCTATGTGTTGTGTTGTACCAAGAATACTGCTGTTGTTCAGTGAATAGTAAATAATAATTATAGCAACAATTATTCTAGCACCCTAAATGAGGCTGATATAGGGCAATGGAAATATGCAAAGAAAAAAGTCAAAGGACTTATAGTATCTTTTATTGATATCATATACCTATGTTACCTTATTAAATCTCACAATATCTTTTAAAGGTTTTGTAATTTTCATCTACAATCTGGAGGAAGTCACTGAAACACAAAGGGGCAAAACAATTGTCTTCTACTTGAATGGGAAATTAGATGAAAATCTGACATCCACAAGATTCTAGATCTCGAAAACACATTAACCTCATGCTTTAGTATCTATTTACACATACATCTGTGAGATCTTTCTTTCAAATAAACAAGAAATATAACCAAGAATAAACAAAATAAATATTTTTGTTTTTAAAGAGCTATCAATTTCAATTAATTTTTTTAAAATAAAATATCTTAGTATATTTATTAACCAGTGGAGAAAAAAGTTTTTAAAAATTTAGTAGTCTAAGAATTAGAATAGGAGATAAAATAATCCTGGGATGATTCCAGTACCTTTTGTTTATCCATGGGTGGATTATCTGCTTTGTGAATTATTCATGACTAATTTTGAATCTTAGAGCTGTATTGCCCCACTGCTTGGTTAGCTCTGAGGCCCCTTCCTCCCACTACCCAGCTGGTGTGTGCTCAGGGGAGACAAACTCTTTTTAATATGAATCCAAGCAAAACACAATTAGGAAAGCAAATGTGCTGGAAAAATAATAATATCATGGATTACAAAGCCAAATATGAAAGAATTGAATGTCACCTACCCTTTTGAAATAGCCAACTACTGTTTCTATGCGATGCTTAGGTAATTGAGGTGGGCCAATCATGCTACAGACATTTAATCTATGAAAGGTCTCCCTTATTTGGTTTGATCAAAATAACTGAACTGCAGGGGATGACTATGTCAGAGCAGTAGCTGCAAGCCTGACTCCTTTCCAATGGCCTCCAGGTTCTCCCAGAAGAAGAATCATCAGAAAGAACCATGGCCATAATTTAAAACCACATTCCTCTTCCGAGCTGAAAACAGCCAGAGCTAAAAAGAAGCTCATGCCTACATCTGAAGGGCTGCAGAGCTCTCAACCACACACACAAACACACACACTCGTCTCAGAAATTCTGGCACCTAAAAGATTTCACTATACATTTTGTGGATTGGGTAGGTTATCTAGAGCAGCAGTCCCCAACCTTTTTGGCACCAGGGACTGGTTTCGTGGAAGACAATTTTTCCACGGCCAGGGGTGGGGGGGGTGGGGATGGGCGATGGTTCAGGCGGTAACGCCAGCGATGGGGAGCAATGGGGAGCGGCAGATGAAGCTTCGCTTGCTCGCCCACCGCTCACCTCCTGCTGTGCGGCCCGGTTCCTAACAGGCGGCAGACCAGTACCAGTCTATGGCCCGGGGTTTGCGGACACCTGATATAGAACACATAAATACTATTATTCTATTAATTAAATAAAATTCTGTCATATTCATGAACATTGTGTCCATTTCCAAATGACAGAAAGCTTTTAGCAAAGTTGTATCCAAATGATTCACTTTCAAAAAATTCATGACCTGCACATACAGGTACATGGATAATATATATTTTCCATAAGGTTTTCATTATGCAAAAGGACCAACATTTAAAATGCTTTTTACAAACTAGGAAAACAATACACACTCATTGCTAAAAATTAAACTCTGAACTCTACTGTAATCTGATTAATTTGTATTATAATCTAAATCCACTGCATTATTTTTCTAAATAAATAGACTCAGATGAAAATGCTTAAAACATCCATTGATAATTTTAGAATATGTTTAAATAAGCAATCACTCTTTATATTACAGTCTTTCTTTTCAAACAAGGTTTGTAATACCATTTAGTGTTCGTATTTAAGGTAATGTTTATTAACAAATTACCATTATCTGTTACAAGTAGAGTTTAATTAAATGACTCTCATAATGTAAGGGATTTGAATTAAAGCATGTACTGCACTTCTTTATGTATTTTCTTTCTTTTTTTGCAATAACATGCCTAAAGATTAGCATAATTTATTTTCAAGGAATTAATGTTCTTCTTCAGAATAATAATTATTCTCATTTTGACCTGCTGAA
>NW_006791794.1:315373-336530 GCF_000442215.2 Lipotes vexillifer
CTGCTGAACTAGCTTCATATTTACAAAAAATAATTAAGTGTTGATCAGAATGTGGCATCTTCTGAGGCTTTCTAATCACCAGCTCTACCAATCCAGGGTGTTTCTTTGCTGACCCAACATAAATATACTTAACTAATGAGTTGTGGACCTTTAAGAGCCTTCTCTTTCTGCACTAAGCTCTCCTAAGAGTTACTTCAAATATCTTCTTCGTTGTATAGATTCTTTCTTATTGTTCTATCTCAATCTTTGATTATGCTCGTTGCTCAAGGGAACTACCTGGTATTTTTTAATAATTCAAATTAACAATAAAAATTGCAACAAACTCCATCAAGGTTAGAGAATTATGCCCACTTCATTTACATCAATTAGAAAACTTCTGTTCCAATTGTAATTTTCTAACGGGAAATATTTCTTTACAATGCTCTGCAAAATTTCATGTCATGTTTAACAGTATCAAAGCATATAATGTAAGAAATGGAAAGAACCCAAGATATCATCAAATTTAACCCCATCTTGTTTGTAGATATGCTGATCGAGGCTCAGAGAAGTGAAGAAATATGCACAAAGTCACACAGCTAGTTAGTGCTAGATGGTATGCTATTTTATAGAGGTTTTAGAAGAATATTTCCTGTATTTGTTAATCACTTTAAAGTTATTTGTATATATACACACATATATGTGCATCAATGTGTTTCATTAACTTTGTCAAATAAAAATGACTGTTATCTTCTGCAATGTTGTATCCTGGGTACAATCCAGACCAGAAAGAGGATATTAATGGAAAAACAGGAGAAATCTGAAGAAAGTCTAGAGGTTAGTTAATAGTTATATACCAATCAATGTTCATTTCTTAGTTTTGGTAACCATGCCACAGTAATGTGAGATGTTAACGTTAGAGATGTTAAAAACATGACAACAGAACAAAAATGGAGTTGCTTATGCTAAGCTCCACATCCCCAAACTAAGACTTAATTACAGTTTCAGCTATCCCAGAAATGGAATCTTAAACTAGTCAGTCTGGAATTGCCCGATCAACACTCGTTAGGTCATCTGCCTGAAAGATCCCTGCTACCCGCTAAAGGAAAGTAACTTTGCAATAACCGACCCACTTTTTTCAACTTCCTTCTCCCTCCTGCCTGTAAAATCTCTTTTATTTTGTACAGTTCCTTGGTGTTCCTTTCTATCTGCTAGATTGGATGCTTCCTGATTCAAATAGATTTTTTGCTCAAATGCCTCAGTTTAGATTTTAACAGAGAAAACTAAGTGAAAAGTATACAGGAACTCCATACTATTTTTGCAACTTCTTTAGAAAACTAAAATTAATTCAATACTTATTTAATATAATTTTATATTAAAAGTGTTATTTGTGAGAATTCAAATAAGAATTACAAATAAGGCCATTCATCTTAGGCAATTAAAAAGAATAAGGATTCAGATTGGGGAGCTTCCAAACTAGGATCACAGTTCAAAACAGAGGTAAGACCTTTGTACCCACCACGTTTCACAAGTCACTGGAAGTGGGCTACTTTGGGCGGGGGGCGCATATTTTGAGCAGGCAGTGGTCTTCAGTTGGGTGCAGTTCCTGGGGAGGGACTAAGCTGTGAACTCTCAGCTGGGAAAACCCCTGGCAACTGGAGGAATGAATACCTGAGTCCTAAAAGGGGACCTGGCTGCTGTGCCATGACAGCCACTGAAATGAAGCTAACCCTTCAGCACAATAATTGGCCATAGAATGAATGTGAAATTGGCAAGGAAGAAATTTTGTTAGGCACTGGTAGTTAAAGCCATGCAAGTTTTGCTCAAATTTTTCTTGTTCCAAGTAGTTTTTCGCTTGAATTTGTCTTTATGTTTGTACCTGTAATTATACATTTTATAATATCCATCTGAAAATATCAGCTATTTGAGTTGAAGAGGAAATTTGGAATAAGTTAAAAAGTATACTCTTTTGTATCTTTAAGGGATGTGTTTTTAGGTGTGGGAAATATGTACAGAATGTTCACTGAGTTTGCCTATACAAGGGCATAGTAAATCCTCATCCCACCCCACCTTCCACATTTGTCCAAATGAAGTCATCTTCATTTTTGTTAGACATGGCTAAGTTATGTTGCGGTAACAAATCAATCCCCAAATCTCAGTGGCTTAACGCATCAATCTTACATGTCCAGTGTGGATTAGCAAGGGTACGTAGAAGGCTCTGTCATCTTGTAGTGGCCGCACTGGAAAATATAGACTCTAAGGTCACTGCAGACATAGAGAAGAATGGAGGAGGCATACTTGTTCCTAATTGCCTAGAACCAGAACTGATCTTTCTGCTGACAGTCTATAGCCTAAAACCTGTCACATGGTTCCAACCTAACTGCAAAGGAAGCCGGGAAATGTAGAGGCATGCATGGAGTAGTAACAGACTGCTCAAACTGGCCAGTGAACCTTCTGGAATATTTATATGCCAATCTCCTTTATGTTTTTACTAGCTAGAGTCTTATCCATCAGTATAGTTTCACTGAGCAAAGAATAAGGTCAATCTTTGTGCCATATATATTTTTAATAACCAATATACTGGTCAGTGAAGCAACAACTTGAACATTCAGACAATAAACATGTTTAAGGACACACATAAAATGCTTTGGTAAGTTGCATAATCATGAGAAGACAGAAATTTCATTTAAAAATATTTTGAATTTATTATGGAAATTAGCCTTAATAATTCTAAGCCCTAGACTTGAAATATCTAGGCAGGGATAATTTATGTTCTGATTGTTTTATAAGGACCCACAATGTATTAGGACAAACAGGATATGCAACAGTTGTCGGCAAATATCCAAACAGGACATCAGTAAACAGCACCAGAGGGGGAGGCTTTAGTGCAAAGGCATGTATTTCCTGACCATATGGTCTCAGTTTTTCAGTTAAAATGTTTTTCCTTCTGAAAAAATTGCCTCTTTATTCTGTTAATCGCATTGCAGACCTGTTTCATAAATTAGAATTACCATTTGTCATGAATACTAGTCACAGGAATATGTCTTTCTGTTACTAATGCATAAAGTAATGACTGAAAATCTGGGCCCTGGAGTCAGATTCCCTGGGTGCAGTTCTTGGCCCTGCCACTTACTATGCCTTTGGGTAATCAATTAACCTCTCTGTGGCTCAGTTTCTTCATCTGTAAAATGGACATAATAACATTATCTACCTAACTGGATTGATGTGAGAACAAAAGGCTTAGTATTTGTAAAATGTTAAATAAAATGCCCGGCACACAGTAAACTCTGTGTGTGTGTTGGTGGTGGTGGTAGTGCTGTAGTCACTTTTGTTCAGCCACTTACAAATAAATTAGTTTTATAAGAGGAAGGCTTTAAGATGGAGAAGTTAAGCCCAATGTAAAACTTTTAAGATAATGGTGCTGATATAAAATTTCAAATGCCACAGTAATTTCTGCCAACATTATTCATTCTTTTCTTTTTCCTGTTCCATAACTTTCTAAAATCAGAAATTTGGTTCTAAGGGAAAATATGTTAGCATGTTCCGTTTATTGACTAATATATTTTTTCATGTGATTTCAGTTCAAGAAAGCAGTTAAGGAATGAACAAAAGAAAAGAAGATCTTTCTTCTCTCCACAGACTGAATTTTGCATGACCCTGCCCTACTCTCACACACCAACATGGCCACTGGCCCACAGCGATACGCATGTTGGCATTCTGAATGGAAAGAAAAAGGAAAAGCATCGCGGAAAGAAGGGTCTAGGAAAAAAAAGGTGAAGGACGTGGAGAATTTCATGCTCAGAGACTCTTTGTAGTCAATGGGAAATGTGGGATTGGAATTGAAGCTATGAAAGGATAATCCAAACTTCTGACCATTCCTCTCATGCCCTGCAATGTTCTCTTCTCTCAGGGAAAGGAAGGGATTGGATCAAAGCATTTATAGGTTTAGAATCTTCCAGATGAATTTCCCTTTCACTGATATCTGTGAATAGGACTTCTTTTGGTCCTACCCATATGCAAGCAGGAGAATCCCACCTTTGACTGTTTCAGGGCACTGCCAAGATCTTGGCTATAAGCGTCCTAACTCCAGAACACATATGGGTTGAATTGTGTTTCCCCAAATTCATATCTTGAAGCCCTAGTACTTTATTTTTTAAAAATATTTATTTATTTGGCTGCATTGGGTCTTAGTTGCGGCACGCAGGCTCCAGAGCGTGCAGGCTTAGTGCCCCGCAGCATGTGGGATCTTAATCTCCCCAACCAGGGATTGAACCCATGTTCCCTGAATTGGAAGGCGGATTCTTAACCACTGGACCACCAGGGAAGTCCCTGAAGCCTGAGTATTTTAGAATTTAACTATTTTTGGATACAAGGCCTTTAAAGAGGCAATTAAGTTAAAATGAACCCATTAGAATGGGCCTAATCCAATCTGACTAGTGTCCTTATAAGAAGAAATTTAGACACACAAAGAAACACCAGGGATTCATGTACACAGAGGAAAGACCAGGCGAGGACATGGCAAGAAGACTGCTGTCTGCAAGCCAAAGAGATAGGCTTCAGAAGGTATCAAACCTTGATCTTAGACTTCTGGCCTCCAGAACTGTGAAAAAATAAATTTCTGTTTTTTAATCCACCCAGTCTGTGGTATTTTTTATGGCAGTCCTAGTACACTAGTACAACATATTTTGGGATTCAGTAAAGCCGCTTCCTAACCACTCTTTGCCAGACAGTCTTTTAATATATGATATGCCTTGTCTCACTTTATTTTTTTAATTGAAGTATAATTGATTTATGATGTTGTGTTACTTTGTCTCATTTAATATTAAAACCTTTGTTAGAGAAAATAAACTAAGTGAACAATTATATACTTTACTGGTACATTTCAGAAAAAAATATTTTGAAAACTTGGGGTGGTAATAAACAGTTACATTTATGTTACTTAAACTCTATCACACATTTATCCATAAAAAGTTTTAGTTTTGGAAGCAGTAATGTCTAAATTGTCTTCAAATTATCATTCTTTGCCCCCTCTATTGTACTCCCCCGAGCTAAGTTTATTAATATCAAAGATTTCTATTCATTCTATGTAAATTTACTGAAGTCTGTTAAATCTCTTGATTGCTGACATTTTAGAGTTTTATACACTTTTTGCCTCTCTTTTGACAAATCACACGCATATCTTTAGGGACTCTTATTACAGAGCTAAGTACATTGTCTGACAAAAGCTGAAGAATTTTAATAGATAAATGACAAATTTTAACAAAGAGCTCTACTGAGTTAATTTCTGAAATCGTTTACTGTATGTATAGAAAACTGGCAGAAGTAATTTGATGAAGTGCAGGTTTTCTATACATAATAAAAGAGAAAATTATTAGTAGATATATTCAATAAAATCCATCTATTGGATGGATACCACAAAAATAATCTACCAATACAAATATGTCTTCTTGCTTTCTCGTTAGGTTCTTTTTTCCCTGGACTTAAAAAATAATGTCACCAGTTATTAGTATCTATAATTTCCATCATTTAGATTGCTGCCTTAGAATGAATCCAGAAAGTTCAAGTTCAAATGAGAGAAGGAAGCAATTCTACTACTGCAAAATCAATGACATCTTAGACTTCAAAAACAAACAAGCTTTATAATTTAAATATATATTCCTGGATAGTTACACTCTTCTTTGAATACTTAGTTTACATTGTGTGGAGTTGGTGGGGAGAGTGGTATGAAGGAATGTGCTTGATGGGATCACTGCATAATCTGTTCTCTGCAGGTGCTAGGAAAGGTCAAACAGAGAGTGTCATCATCGCAAAGTAAAGTGATTTTCTTCTTTATAAGCTCCTGATGTAAACAGACTGATGAACACAACACGATCCTTACTCACTCGCATGACATCATACACAATCACAGCTAAATGTTTCTGTCTGTCAAAGTCTGGAGAGTCACTACCAGTTTATTGCCTGATTGGCATATAACCCAAAATGGTATTTCTTTGGTTTTAATTAGCCAGTGCTTATTTTTGCAAGATTACTGGGCTCTGTAGGGATAGATCAAAGAGAGTGAGCACCGAGGCAAGGTTAGAGTTTAGCCAGCTCAGAAAAGGAGTAGGCTGTATTGGTAATAGAGCAGCAACATTACTGAATATTTGTTGACTTAAGAGCAATAAATAAAGACATTTCTTATTTTAGAATCAGAAATTACACATCACATTGCTTGGAAAGAGAAGGTTTATAAGCACGTGGCACTTAATCTTTGTTCATAATTTATGCTCATGTTCAAGACATTTTTAAAAACTATTTTCTAACAGGCTCTAATTTTGTTGCTACATTTACTGCCACTTAAGCAGCAGCTTTTAGTGTATGGAGGCCCCACTGAAAATACACCTTCTGAGTTTTTCCACCCAAGACATTTAAGTCAGAATCTGGACCCAATCTGCCACATCACAGCTAGCAGCAAGTGAGGAGGACTCAAAGATCCTGCTGGTATAAACATATTCCTCGAGGGAGCAGCCAAAAAGAAGTTTGGATTTTTTCTTTTAAGAAAAAAAAAACAACCCTGGGTAAAGAATGTTCTAGAGTATCTTGAAAAAGCTTTGTATACTTTCTGGGAATGATAGTTTTTTTAAATCATAAATGGAAGTATGAAATGATGCAATGTGTAAAATACAAAAAAGTCAGATCAGAAGGAGATGGGAGACAAAGTTTCCTATAACTTAGGAGAGTATTTTCTTCTAATAATTAGATCTTAATCTTGTGCAACCTCTTACTATGTGTAAGAGCTATGAGCAGTAGGGCAGATTCTTATTTCTTAAGATGCTGTGGAAAAGTAAGATGGAAAATTTCAGGAGCTGAGTTATATAGTCCACTCCAAAAATGTGCCAAATCTTTGTTTTGGTGTCACTATCACTAACTAACCACTAAAATACAGGCAAGCAAAAGTACAATAATACACATCATATGTGAATATGAATGGATTAAAGCACCATACATACTATTTGCTATTAAAAACAAAACAGACTAGCAATATTTTTTTCTTCTGTATTCTCACTGCCAAATAAGAGTTATCCATCATATTTGAAGGAACACTGTGTGATTCTATCATAAATCTATGGTCACATCAGATATGATGGGTATCTTTTAAAAAATGTTTTAATGGTAGTTTTCTCAGTACATAGATTTTCATTTAATAGCAAGCTGCATCAGTTTCCCAGAGTCAAAGAGCAGTTTTCAATAGTCTGAACTTTTGATTGATCTGAGCCATGTTTAGCTTTAATCTATCCTTGCACATGACTGGTAAAGAGATGTTCTATTGGATTTTGTCCTTGTAGCTTCGTTTTTCTCTGTGTGCATCTGGAATGGGAAAAGTTTTCAAATCCAAGTAGGGTCAGGATTTAACCTTTATTTGGACTTTATTGTGACTGACTTAGGGAGGACTTACAATCTCCACAAAAGAATGGGTCAAGACCTAGGGGAAAATACAGAGGGTTTAGATGGGGTTGTGACTCCTGGCTTGAGCAAATACAGAGTTAATGGCTTGGAAATGGATTTCAACTTAATCTGGTATGAGGAACTCAGTGCTGAGTCACAGAAGAACCACAGCTGACAACTCCAAACCAGGATGGGTTGGGAGCAGGGCAGAAAGGAAGTCGATGCTAAGTGGAGAACAGGAGGAGCTTGATGCAGGGCTGGAAGAGATAGACAGAGTGTGTTATGAGTTGGGGTAAGAGCAGATGGGGTGTGACTGCCAGCCTACTGGCTAATTAGAAAATACTTCTTTGTTAATCCTGAGCTCTAGAAGTCCTTAATGTGTACAATCTGACCAAAAGGACAATTATTTTTTTTTCATATGAACACATCTGACTTACTCCATAACACCACTTTTATTTATGAATTATATGTTTCTTTGACTTGAAATGGCATTTGACTTGAAATGCCATTTCCTCTAAGCAAGGAAAATCTCCTCAGAAAATTTTCAAAATTCACAGACTTGAGTGTTCATTTTACCAGTTAGGAATATCTTCTAGGTAATTGTATTTAAAATGTTGTATTTAACTGTTGAAACAATTGTCCAACAATTGTTGTTGGTCCAATTTTGAATCAGAATTAAAAAGCATTTTATTAACTCCTTTTAGGCTACACTAGATATATTTTAAAGTTTCTTGCAATGCTGCCAATTTTTACATTTTTCTTTAGAGATGGCTTAAGCCAGTAGTTTTTTAAAAATAATTTAGTAAGAAAATATTGAGCATCGGGAGATGAAAATATTTTCCTGTTACTGGCAAATATCCAAAATAACAGCCTAAAAATGTTAGCATATTCTAACACGTAATGAAAAATGTCACCTGACCTCTGAAAGTGAAAAGTTAGTTCTGGGAGGGGGGAATCGCTAATGTCCAATAATTTTTTCTCTTTCATCTTTCATTACAATGGAAGGGAATGAAATGAACCAGGAATTTAGGGCTTGACAAAATGGAGGACATAAAAGAGCTCAAACTCATGATAAAAATGTGAAAAATGTTTAGATAGAAGGAGTCTCAGATTATATGGATCAAGTTCTGCATTTTATTAATGAGGAACCTGAGGCTCCAACTAAATGTCTTGCTTTCACCACTTCTCCACTTAATTCTCTTCTCAGCCTCTCCAGTAGGCCTTCATCCATACTATGCCACTGAAACCTTATCCAGGACATTATTGACACCTAACACTTACCAAATCCAATGACCAGTCCTCCTCATACCTGATCTCTTGGCAGCATGTGACAGAGTTGACCACTGCCTCATTATTGACATACTCTTATTTACTCAGTTTACGAGACATCACACTGGTTCCTTTACTTTTTCTTTAATGATTGTCTGCCTTTCCAGGCTCCTCATCTTTATGTTAGAGAGCCCTGAATCAGTTTCGGTATTTTCTTTTCTATCTACAGTCACTCTCTACACAATCTCTTCTAGTGTTATGACCTTAAATATATCATCTAAATGCTGCTGATGTCTAAAATTTTGCACCAGTACAGACTTCTCCCTTGGGCTCTAGATTTTTATATTCAGTTACCCACTCAACATTCCCTTTCTGTTGTCTAATACACATCACAAATTTAATCTAAATTAGACCTATTTTTTCACCTTCCCCTGCCCCTCCCCACGACATGTTCCTCTCTAGTTTTCCTCACCTCAGCAAATAACGCTACTATTCATCCATTTGCTCAGACCAAAATCCTTGGAGTCATTTAAAAAGTTAAACCTGTTTAATATCTCTTCTCTACATAGAAATCTCTAATGGTTTCTCATCAAGATAAAAGTCAAACCCATTGCCATGTATAATATGGCTCTTGCCTAATTTTCTATCAATTTCCACTCATTCAATGCTTAATTCTCACCCTAGCAAAGTGAACTTTTTGCTTTAATGCTAGAAACCAGATTTATTTTATTTCAGTTCCTTTGTATTTGCTACTCACTCTTTCTTGAAAATTCTTCCTGAGAGCTCTACATGGTTCACTGCCTAACTTCTACATTTCTGTTCATATTCCATCTCCTTAGATCAGTCTTCACTAATCATCCAGAGAAATTAATGAAACAATCACATTTACCATTGCATCAAAAAGAATAAAAAACCTAGGAATAAACCTACCTAAGGAGGCAAAAGATCTGTACTCTAGAAACTATAAGATGCTGATAAAAGAAATCAAAGATGACACAAACAGATGGAAAGATATACCAAGTTCTTGGATTGGAAGAATCAATATTGTCAAAATAACTATACTACCCAAGACAATCTACAAATTCAATGCAATTCCTATTGGATTACCAAAGGCATTTTTCACAGAACTAGAACAAAAAAAAAATTAAAATTTGTATGGAAACACAAAAGACCCCAAATAGCCAAAGCAATCTTGAGGAAAACAAAACAAAACAGAGCTGGAGGAATCAGGCTCTCTGACTTCAAACTATACTATGAAGCTACAGTCATCAAAACAGTATGGTACTGGCACAAAACCAGAAACATAGATCAATGGAAAAGGAATAGAAAGCCCAGAAATAAACCCATGCACCTATGGTCAATTAATCTATGACAAAGGTATTAAGAATATACAATGAAGAAAAGACAGTCTCTTCAATAGTGGTGCTGGGAAAACTAGTCAGCTACGTGTAAAACAATGAAATTAGAACATTCTCTAACACCATACACAAAACTAAATTCAAAATGGATTAAAGACCTAAATGTAAGACTGGATACTATAAAACTTAGAGGGAAACAGAACACTCTTTGACATAAACTGCAGCAATATCTTTTTGAATCCACCTCCAAGAGTAAAGAAAATAAAAACAAAAATAAACAAATGGTATAAAGCAGAAACTAACACATCATTGTAAAGCAATTATACCCCAATAAAGATGTTAAAAAAAAAATAAAAAATAAACAAATGGGACCTAATTAAACTTAAAAGCTTTTGTACAGCAAAGGAAACCATAAACAAAAAAAAATAAACATGGGACCTAATTAAACTTAAAAGCTTTTGTACAGCAAAGGAAACCATAAACAAAACGAAAAGACAAGCCACAGAATGGGAGAAAATATTTGCAAATGATGTGACCAACAAGGGATTGATCTCTAAAATATATAAACAGCTCATGCAACTCAATATCAAAAAAAAAAAACCCCAATCAAAAAATGGGCAGATCTGAATAGACATTTTTCTAAAGAAGACATACTGATGGCCAAAAGCATATGAAAAGATGTTCAACATCACTAATTATTAGAGAAATGCAAATCAAAACTATAATGAGGTATCATCTCACACTAGTCAGAATGGTCATCATCAATAAGTGTACAAACAATATATGCTGGAGAGGGTTTGGAGAAAACGGAGCCCTCCTACACTTTTGGTGGGAATGTAAATTGGTACAACCACTATGGAGAACAGTATGGAGGTTTCTTAAAAAACTAAAAATAGAGCTACCATATGATCCAGCAATCCCACTCCTGGGCAAATATCCAGAGTAAACCATAATACAAAAATTACCTGCACCCTAATGTTCATTGCAGCACTATTTACTATAGCCAGGACATGGAAGCAACGTAAATGTACATCAACAGAGGAATGGATAAAGAAGATGTGGTACATATATACAATGGGATATTACTGAGCCATAAGAAAAGAATGAAATAATGCCACTTGAAGCGACACAGATGGACGTGGAGATGATCATACTAAGTTGACAGAGAAAGACAAATATCATATGATATTACTTATATGTGGAATCTAAAAAGATGATAGAAATGTTTTAGGAGGTTGGGATTAACATATACACAGTACTATATATAAAATAGATAATCAACAAGGACACACACAGGGAGAGCACAGGGAGCTCTACCCAATATTCTGTAATAACCTATATGGGAAAACAATCTGAAAAAGAATGGGTATAGTTATATGGATAAGTGAACCACTTTGCTGTACACCTGAAACTAACATGACATTGTAAATCAACTATACCCCAATGTAAAATAAAAATTAAATTAAAAAAAATTTTTTTAAAGAAATAATGTCCACCTCCCTCACTGCACATTGTCAGTATCTATGCCCTTTGTTATATTTTCTTATGTTTCTTAATAGCATTAGTCACTGCTCGAAATACATTGTGTATTTACTTGTTTACTATCTGTTTCCCAACTAGATTGGGAAATCAAGAGGGCAAGGTCTTCATCTTGTTCAGCACTATATTCACAACACTACAAGAATGTCTTGAACATAGTTTGTTCTCAATAAATATTTGTGGAATGAATGAATAGATGCAATATATTGCTTGAACGTTCTACTTGACTATTCAGCAATTAGGTTTGAAAGCACAGGTGTTTCCCAGACAGTGTGGGGAATTTGTAGTCACTGTGTTTGTAATCAACACTCTTTAGGAAATGGCTCATCACTTTTATCACTACTTTCTCCTCCCTCCTCCTTACATACCCTCTCATCTACACAGGGTCAGGATAATCCCTGCCTCTCTTCACCAACCCTCTAATACTACTTCTTTAGCTACGTAAACACATGGAAGAGTAGAATAAAGCTGTCCTTGTTTAGCTGTGAATGGTGGTGGTATGACAGACTACATGGAAGGACTTTAGTTCAGAACTCTGTCGTCCCTGTCCTACATGATAGATTTTGTTGGCCCACCTACAGTGTTTCTCAACTTCTCTGTGCCTGGCCAAAACAAGTACTGCATCTCAGTCTCTGTGAGTTCACCCTCTCTCTTTCCTTTCCAAAGTTTCTGTTTTTTTTTTTTTGCCACTGCTGCTGCTGCACATTTCTTTAAAAAACTCATAACAGAAAAACTGAGTTCCCAAACAAAATCCCATACCATATGTAAAAGACAGTGTCCCTCTCTCAACTGGAGGTGTATTTTGAAATAAGAAAGTAACAGCTCAGCAGTCATTTGCCATAGCTTGCTGAGTAAGCCAGGCTCAGGTTAAAAGGGGGTTATAGGCTGCCAGCCAAAACACTGACAGCATTGCTGAAATCAGAGATTCAGAAACCCTATATGTCCCAAGGATTCTGTGTGGATGCCATTAATTACACTCCTTTCTGCTCTGTCTCAATTCAGTTCCCTCACGTGGATCAAAACAGATATGAATTTTAACTTCAGAATCTGTTAACTTTAGTTGAAAGAAATATTTAGCATTAACAAAAAGATCATGGAAGAGTATTGCCATTAGAGCGAAATGAAATCAGAAATGGACATAATCACATGTGTTTTGCATCAAATCTCTCATCAATTTGGGTGGAAGGTGAATTATGCTGATTATGTGGGTCATAGTTGACCCAGTAGTAACTCTTGAAGATGTTAGAGATATGGCTATTAGGAGTCATAATAGAATTAAAATAAATCAAAGGCATATATTGTATACATGACAAAGTTACTAAGTATGGTCAATACCAGGAGCTTAAATTGTTATTTTCTACTCCATAAATTTTTATGCAGAGTCTTGCAACCAATAAGGAGCTCTTGAGGGCTCTGTAATTCCAAGGGTACATTTAGATAATGAGTTTGTGTTACTCATAATAATGATGCCATTCATCGCCATGTGTGATTCTATGAGTAGTAAAGCCCTTTGCTTTTGAAATCATCCTACTTATTTCTTGCAAAACTTTTGATGACAACAATTTTTCAGGTTTTTCCCCCTGACAATAAATCAATGCAGTAAACTTTGACAGGTTAGAAAGTGAAGTTTCATTTTATAGGAGCTTTTAAGCTGTCTCCAACCTGTAATTTGGAGACATTCAATCAGCATTTACATTTTTAAAGTTCTTATATTCTAAGAAAATATTTTGCCTTCATGTATTTAAAGAGTATCCAGATGTAGGGTTATTTTCTATTAGAAACAACATTTAAAAGGATAATTGAGAAGAAAGTTTGCCTTGTGAATAAACACTTTTGTGATCTTTATCTAAGATATTTAAAAAGTAAATGTTCAATTTGTTATCATTATAATGGAGTAGACAATTTTTTTCCACAAGGTTACCTCTGTTTACGCTATTTTATTATCTGTTGAATGGTATGATATGAAGTCTTTTTATTGCAGTTTAGCTAAAGAAGTACCATGCCTGTGATGGAGCTGTCAATCAGCATTTAGTCATACAGTATCTATTTCTATCCCTGTTCTTCTTAGCACAGAAGGGCTATTATAGTCTACATTACGGCATAGCTACTTTGGATATAGATATCCTTGAGGGGCAGGATTTATTTTGAAAGAAGATACTCAACATAACATGACACATCATTTAGACATCTTTAAAAGTACACATGCAGGTATTTCAAAGCAAAATATAGCAAAGGCTAATTTTAAACATTTAATTTAACATTTTGTGAATGCATTTCTTTTTTTTTTTCTTACTTTAATAGCACTGGTAAAGACCAAATGGGGTCATGTGACTCTTCTGCAATTGAAAATGTCTATTTAAAGCAATCCCTGTGCAAACCTTCATTGCATTATCACCTATGAAGGACTATCCTTTGTAAGATATTATACATGTCAAAATTAGCAAGAGAACATCATTTAAGGTGAAAGAGAAAGAAGGATAGTGCTGAAATGCGTTTATAAACACCTGAAAAGTCAATTTTTCCAGATGTCCAATAATATATATTTCCAAGTACACCAATATATATGGAATATGACTAAAAATTAACGAGACTGATTACTAACCACAAACATGAAAATCAGTCATGCAGCTGTATACCACACTGGATGTGCTTCCAGATGTGATGATAAAAATGGATACAACCTTTTAAAGCATGAGCTTTGGATATGCTGTACATATGGAACTCATTAGCTAAGCAAATGGATGTTAATCTTTATGACAGTCGATTGCTGTGCTGCATTCCTATCGAGAACTTATCAGCTGGTCTGACCTGATCATCAAGAGCATCATGACTTAATTTACAGGAGAACTATTTTTCCTTCCCCTGCAATTCTATGAATTTAAAATGCACAAGAAAGTTTTCCAAAATAAATTGCTGAAATATTTAAACTTCCCTACTCCCCATAGCTTTACAGTAAATAGGTAATGGCATAAAAGATTTAGAGTCACAGATTCCATTAGGAATTCAGCAAGATTGAGTAATTTCTCATGTTCAGGACTGAGAAATTAACCTTATTTTCCCAACTGATTTAATTTCCACTGAATACCTAAAGATGCTCATATAAGAAAAGACTTAGTCTTTTAAAAGAACAGCCATTTTCAATCCATAGCATAGAAATGGCATCTTCAGTAGATAGTTAGAAGGGAAATGTCATGTCATAGCTCAGGAAGAAATAGAAGCATCTCTAGTGTCCTAACATTGCTTCTCTTAGAAACGTTATCTATCATACTACCATATCTGCCTACATAATCACGGTATTACCATCAGGAAACTTGTTGCTTTGGGTTATCTTGAGTTAGCTCAAAGGCATGATAGACCACACCTACCCCTATGAAACTAAGAGCTTGACACACTAGACATACTGTAGGAAGAGGCAATTCAAACTTCTCAGGGGACTCTGCCAGCACACATCAACCTATTCGACAGTAACTTCTGTTTCTTAGGCAATTTTAGCTGAAGACAACCATTTTGTCAATATTTTCTCTTTGTGATATGCTTCATTGTCCCCCGGTGGGGGCAGATACAAATAAGCCGCATCAGTGTTCTAATAATAACAGACAGAAACTGAAGATGGTCTCTTCAGAAAGAGACTGAATCATCTCTATTTTTGGTAAAAAAGCCTAGAGCACTTAATTAATGTGTTCATGAAAGTAAGTAAATCGCTTCCTTACAGAGTTTTAGGTGCTTTGGGAGTAAGTTTAACTCATTCAGTTCAGTATAGAACTGCTTAACATCCTGAAATTTATACTATGCTGTTTTGGTGCCCTGGATTAAGAACTTTTACAAAATGTCTGACACTTTCACAGACAAGGTCATGAATAATATCTTGATCATTAAATATTAATGAAAACACCCTAAATTTCACAAATAGTAAGGTATTACTCTTTTAATTAATCTGTAAAGAAAATTCAATCCAAAATTGTGAATCCAAAATATTCATTATTTATGGCCAGAGTAGATCAGGATAGGCACCACAGAAAAATAAAAGATGAATGAGACAGACTGCTCTCTTAAGAAGATGTGGTACATATATACAAAGGAATACTACTCAGCCATTAAAAGGAATGAAACTAGGTCATTTGCAGAGACATGGATGGACCTAGAGACTGTCATACAGAGTGAAGTCAGAAAGAGAAAAACAAATATCGTATATTAACGCATATATGTGGAATCTACAAAAATGGTATAGATGATCTTATCTGCAACACAGAAATAGAGACACAGACGTAGAGAACAAATGTCTGGATACCAAGGGGGGAAGAGGGGTGTGGGAGGAATTGGGAGATTGGGATTGACACATATATACTATTGATACTATGTATAAAATAGACAACGAATGAGAACATACTGTATAGCACAGGGAACTCTACTTAATACACTGTAGTGACCTAAATGGGAAGAAACTCCAAAAAAGAGGGGATATATATACATGTATAGCTGATTCATCTTGCTCAACAATAGAAACTAACACAACATTGTAAAGCAACTATACTCCAATAAGAATTAATTTGAAAAAAAAGAAAAGAAACGATGCTATGTTAAATGGACTGGGATGCGTGGTAGAATGAGAGCCTTAGAGGACAGAGGCAGGAGGTTTGGTCCTATTGATGAGGGGCATGGAGGAACAACTTTAGCAACTACAGCACAGCTTTTGCCAAAGTATATTCTACAGAACACATGATTAAATACTGGATTCTTAAAGACATTATTTCCTAGAGCCTTTCATGTGCTAGTATTCATTATGATTCGTTGCAAACAGGCACTAAGATGTAGCATTACTCAAATATTTTTGATCCTTGAGTTTTTTTCTTCAGGGAATATCTCTTGATATGAATCTTCTATAAAAAATTTATCTTGGGAAAGTGAAGTTCTACTGACCTTAGTTTGGAGATGCAAGGCTGACGGCCAGAAAAATAAATAAACAACATTTACATTAGATTACCGAGATCTAAGCTACAGTAGGGATGCTGGGGAAAAAGTTACGAAGACTCCAGAGGTATTTTAAGGGGTAGAATAAATGGACTTTGGTGAGTAATAAGAAAGACATTCATATGGCAATGTTCAGAAGGCAGGGCCGTAAGTGAAATTTGGGAATCATTCACATAGAAATAAATATATGATGTTGCCAAGGTCGATGAAGTTTCAGAGACAGTCTGTGCAGTGTGAGAAGAGAAGGGAATTCTATCTTCAACTTTGGAGGTCTGCCTACTTGGAAGGACCAGACAAAGGGAAAAGAGATTTCCTAGTAAACTAAAAAGTAGATAGAGTATAATAGGCATACAAGGAAAAATTACGGCAATGGGGAAAGTTTCAAGGGACAGTTTGGCTAGAATGGGATAGGAGAAAAACTAAAAGACATCATGAGTTTAGGAGGTTGGACATTAACATTGTTGGGAACAGAAACCGGTTGGCAAAATTTCAAGGAATGAAAAAGGGATAATGAAAACACTATTTTTTTCAGAGCAGATTTAAAATTCTTGAGAAAAACAGTGGATTGAAAAATAAGGTTTATTGACCCTCTGTTTTTATTTCTGATTTTCAACTGAGGGTAGGATTTACTGGGTTTATATACTATCAACATCTCCTTTAGAAAGGGAGATGTTGGGTATACAGAAGACGTAGAATAGCTGTAAAAATGTTATTAAAATTCTGATTGATGATTGATAATAATTTTTATATTTGGTGAATACAGACAACCTATATATGGAAATTAACAATAACTATTGTATTGGATATCTACTATATGCAAGAAAACAGAAAAAGTAGATTTGAAAATCATTTTTGTTTATTTACAAGTTAACTAAGCCCTTTCTAATTTTTGGATGTTTAATGGCCAATCAGTATAACCTATTCATCTGTAATATGAAAATATAACACCTATGTTGTCTAATTACGGTTAATTATTACAAAACAAAAAATAGATTTTGAAAGCTCCATAGCAGGAGAAAGACAGTAGGTATCATGGAAAATACCACAAAGTTTCATCTATTTAATTAAACAGCTATTATTTTTTGAGCATTTATTACGTGTAAGTACTCTGCTACATGACGTGAAAGATACAAATAGTTATAAAACCAGATCCGTACTCAAAGATCTTAAAATATGGTGAGACAAATCAGACCAAAAAGCATATATAATATCATTATGCATCTGGCACTTAGAAGAATGCCAGCCTCTATTTTTTGGAACATAGCTTTGAATCAACAGGCGGTTAAAAAAAAATTTTGTGTAGGAAAAATATCTACCACAGATCCCAAGTATTTTACTTCATAAGAAAGAATCTTGGACCTTGTTAGTTTTATTATTACTTTGCCAAGAAGTCTACATAATTAGACTTCTTTATTTGTATGGGTGCATAAAATTTAGAATTTTGAAGTCTTTATGGATTTATTGCAAAATTTCTTTATTTCTAGCAATACTACTGGTCTTAAAGTCTACTTTGTTTAATATAAATATAATTATACCAGTTGTACTTCCTTTTGGTGTTTACATGTTATATCTTTTTACACCCTTTCTCTTTCAATTTTTCTGCAACCTTACATTTAATGTGTGTCTTCTGTAAGCCGCACATATTTTAAAAATCTAGTTGAATTGCTGTATTTTAATTGGAGTATTTAGTTCACTTAAATTTTATATAACTACTGACAAATTTGGGTTTAATCTACTATTTGTTTTCTGTTTGTTGCAACTGTTCTGGGTTCCTTTTATTTTTCCTTTTTTGCCTTCTTTTGGGTAATTCAAGTACTTTTAATTATTCAGTTTCTCCCATGTTATTACTCATATCCATTTTTCACTACTCTTTTAATGGGTATTCTAAAGATTACAATATTCATCTTAACTTATTGAAGACTAATGTATATTGATACTTCTACTTGCCAGACAATGCAAGGACTTTAGAACATTTGAAATATTTTAAGACCATTTATCACTTTCTGCTTCTTTGCTCTTGCTATCATGAAATTCTACATATATTTTAGTCTTTAAAAGAATTTATTGTAACTTGTATGATAATATAAAAGTGCTTCTTATAAAAAGTTCCATCACTACAGAAGTATACAATATTGGAAATGTATCCCTGAAAGGGAATCACTGCAAACAACTTGGTTTCACATAGATTTTTTTTCACATTTTTAATATGGTTAAAAATAGTTTTGCAGTGCTTCCCCCACCCACCCAGACAATACATTTTTTCCACTTTACCCTGCTTTTATTGGCCTTGTGGAGGAAGTCTTATGGTGGGATATGGAACAGATGGAGTAGGAAAATTATTACTATCTCCATGCCCATCTTCACATTGAATTGTTCATTCTGGCCTCATCTTGTCTGCCTCTCTTTCTTCTATAAGCTTAAATTTGGGGTTTGTAGACACAAAGAGGTGATTTATTGCTTTATGCATTCCAGCACCAGAGCTACTGGAAAGCATGACCAATTCTGCTTATGTATTCATGTCACTGTTGTTCCATTTGTAAAGCAGTTACACTGATATCAACACCATCTTTATTGCCCTGAAGCCCCTTCCAGTTTTTTTTATTGTTGGTATGTATGTGTGTTCATATGTGTGTGTGTATACATATATATATATATATATATATATATATATATATATATATCACTCTAGCTAGCTAGCTAGCTAGCTATAATCTATATATCAATCTGTTCATGTATATATGTCTTCTGGAGGACATCAGCACACATTTTCTGTTGGGTATACACATAGGAGTGGAATTTTTGGATGACAGACTAGGTGCATATTTAGTTTCAGTAGATACTGCCATATAGATTTCAAATGTGTTAGTACCAACCAATATTCCCACCAGTGATGTGTTAATTTACAATTGATCCATTCTTCCCATTATTTGATATTGCACATTCTTCTTTAGCCATTATTGTGGGTATATTGTGGCATAATAATGTGGGTTTAGTTTCCCTGCTTAGTAATGATGTTAAGTATATTTTTATATGCTTATTGTCCATTTGGAGAACTTTGTGTTTGTGAAATGCCTGTTGAGTTTTTTTGCTCATTTTAAAATTGAGTCTTTTTTTTTTTGGTTGGAATTCCATATACGTTATGAATTTGAGCCCTTTCTTGGACAGAGACATTGCAAATACCTTTCCCTAGTTTCTGACTTGCCTTGCACTCTCTTAACAATATATTTTGATGAACAGATGTTATATATTTTAATTAAATCTAATTTATCTAATTCTTATTTAATGGTTAGGATTTTTATATCCCGCATAAGAAATATTTGCCTATCTCAAAGTCATAAATATAGTTTCCTCCTAGATGATTTAGACTTTCAGTTTTCAACATTTTGCTATGATCCATTCACTTTGAACTAATCTTTGTCTACAGTGTAAATTAGGGAAGAATTTATGTTTTCCATGCATTAACTGGACAAATTAATTGTCCAATTAATTTACCATAATTTATTTAGAAAGACTATACTTCCCACCCTGAATTGTAGTGATGCCTTTGTGCCAATCCTTGTGCCAATACCACACTATCTAATTATTCTGACTTTATAATAAGTCTTGGTATCTGGTAGTGTACATTCTCTAGCTTTCTTCTTCAAGGTTGCTTTTTTTAAGATTTTATGTCTTTCCATAGAAACATTAAAATCAGTTTTTAAATTTCCACACACAAAAAAATCTTCTGGAATTTTTACTGGGAGTCTACTGAATTTTATATACCTTGAGTAACAATTGACATAACAATAATGAGTCTTCTAATTGGTAAAGATGGCATATTCCTCTGTTTAACTGTCTTAATTTCTTTCAATGGTGTTTTGTAATTTTTAGTGTTGAGGCCTTATATCTTGTGTTAGATAAATGTATTTTTTAACTCTGAGGGATATTAGCATTATTGATTTAGATAGTCAATAGCTATGTGGATTTACCCACATTTTTACCCTTTTTATTTTATATTTCTTTCTGCAGACCCTTGCTTATGTCTTTCTGAAGAACTTACTGAGATTTTTTTTTAATATGGGTCTGCTCAGTTTATGAAACTGTCTCTACTTAACCTTTATTTATGAGGAATATCTTCTATGTTGATAGAATCTAGATTGGCCCACTGAAAAAGATGTCATTTCACTGTTCTCTGGCTTCCATTATAACTACTGAGAATAGGTTATTAGTCTTACTATTACTGCTTTGAATATAATATATCAGAATCTCTGGATACTTTAAGACATTTTCTTTGTCTTCGATTTTCAGCAGTTAGACTGTGATATATCATAGTGTGCTTTTCTTAGTATTTATTCTTCTTGAGGTTGATAGTACAAATTCTTTTTTGTTTCAGTGTCATTGTTTAGTTTTGGAACATTCTCTTTTATTGACTCTTTGAATATTCCTTTTCCTTATTCCTGTTTTTCTCTTTTTCTGATACTACATATACACATGATTTAGACATTTAGTCACATCCCATATGGCTATTGTATTGTTTTCTGTATTTTACATTCTTCATTCTCTCTGTGCTTCAGTTTGGATATTTTCTCCTGACTTAAATTTCTCCTTACTAATCCTCTTTTCTACAGAAGCTATGTCCTGCT
>NW_006791794.1:336692-336935 GCF_000442215.2 Lipotes vexillifer
CTGCTGAAAATTTCAAGAATATGTCTTACTTTCTTGAAAATGTTATTTACATTTGTTTAAAAACCTGGCTGTTAACTCCAGTATCTGGATCACCTGTGGATCTAATTGTATTGTCTATTTTTTCTCTTAGTTTTGGGCCCTTTGGTTTTTGTGCCTGGGAAAACCAGACAATGTTTTGCTAAATGTCAGACATTGTGTATGAAAATCAGTAGAGACAATTTGTGGCTCAGACTCTGACCTACA
>NW_006791794.1:337033-342775 GCF_000442215.2 Lipotes vexillifer
TCTTTCCCCAGAGAATATTTACTTCTGATTCTGGTAGGCAGCCAGGCCATGGGCAGATTGCCCTAACTCAACCCAGTTATTGACCCCTCAACTCTGTGAGACTGCTTCTTGGTCTAAGTCTAGAGAAAGAACATCAGACTTCAGCTAGGATTCAGCTGCTCTGTGGCTGGATTTCAGTTTTGTGAGAGTTAGTTTAGCTCTGGTGTGTCCTTATTGAGTATAAACCTTCAGAGCTCCAACTTGAAGACTAGAGGTGAGAGTCCTTCTTCTCTGGTGGGCTTTCAATGTCAATATTTAAGGGCTTAGATATATCCACCTATGCAACCAAAAAGCCCAGAATTCGAAGGATATAGAGAAAATGTAAGTGGATTAGTTTGTTACTCTGAAACAGTAGATGAAGGAGTTATTATTAGAAACTTTGTACCTGACAGCATGTGATTATATGAAAATATGTGATTAGGACAGGTATTTGAATCATGTTGACATATGACAAGAGGAAAATATGGTAAGTGAGAATAATCAAGAAGAGTTCTGAAGGGGAGAGGACCACTGATATGGGGAATAAAGTACAGGAGAAGTTGGACAGGTAAGAAAAATATGAAATTTATACTTGCTTGAAATCTTTTATTTTTCTAAAAAGAAAAGAATCATTTCAATATTTCAAAACATTATGTCTATAAGAGTTTGAGGTTTAAATTACTATACAGCAGTTAAACTTAAAATCTTAGACTTTATCTTTTTCAATGATCAGTCAAATTTGGCACTTTCTCTAATTTTCATTGCTGTTCTGACCTGAATATAAGACTGAATTTAACTGCACTCAGCTTAATTGCTTCTTGATTTTTGACTCATTATTTGAGTTGAATACATCAAAATGTTAGAAGTGGGCAGGGAGTTCTAATAAGTGAAACTCCTGGCTACCATGCTGAATTGCAGAGTCAGAATTAACTGAGTTCAAATTTGACTCTATAGGAAAGACATATGAAAATAATTTTTTTCTTGAATCTATTCTCCTCACTGTTTATCACAGTGGGGCAAACATCATATTGACATCTGACCAGAGGTAGATGTATGAGTGCTGATGGAGAATGTGCACCATCAATATGTAAACATGTGTCTATTACTAAAAAATATAAGTGAGACTTCCAAATCCCTCATCAGTTTCTAGATCTTTTCCTGTGTCAATGCTCATGAGTTAGAGGAAAGCAAGGGAATGTATTTATGACTATATGATTAGTAAGAGAATAACTGATTTTAAATATAACTGCAAAAGAACCAAGGGACAATTTCATAAGGCAATTCACTAATGTAACTGGTTGCCATAGGCAGAACAACCATCAGTTAATCTTCACATCCAATGGGAATGAATGACTGGACTGGAATTAACTGTTGAAAAATTAGAATAATTACTAAAAGTACTTCCTGATGAAGTAATCTGTAACACTTGGGAAATTATCTATAAATTTATCTAAAACTACTTAGGATCTTGTAGAAAGAATTAAAGAACTGCCTTAGTGAAACTTGTACAGTAGATTACTAGCCTAAAAGAAATGTGGCATCCACATATTTTAAATCATTTTTCTCTGTGTGAACACTCAAACATTTCTAAAGACAGATGCTTTGTGTGTGTGTGTGTGTGTGTGTGTGTGTTAGCTTATTCAAATGGAGAGCAATTTGACAAGATTAAAAGTTTATATGAAACCAAGATTTTCATCGATAAATAAGAGACAACAATGCACAAATTTGAAGTTGCTTTTCACAAATCAGAATATTTTGTTGCTGTCGCTATTCTTATGAATTAATACCTATGATACAAATTTATTCCATTTCTAATATTTTCCCGCCCTTGGTATTGCTTTACTCCAAAGAACAGAATTAACTTTTTCTTTCCTTTTGAAATACTTATCTTTAGATTGGTCATGCCTATCACATGAAGCATTGTTCATATGAGAATCATGGTATCAATTCTCTTCAAAAACCCCTTTTATCCCACTGGCAGTGGATAACACAGTGTGGAATCTGTGCAAACGAAAACTCCAGAAACCAAATTCTCCCGGATGCTAACAATGCTTCCCCGGGGCATAGTGAGAAGGGTCTCAATTCACCTCCTCTCCAAGTTCTAACTAGACACAGGAAGCCCTTTAGCCATCAGCAATGGAGTTTCATTAAAGCCACCTCACTTTAGATGTAACAAAGCTCCTTCCAGGAAGCAAACCAGAAACTCTAGTCCAACTGTAGAATTGCCCAAACATTGGGGTCCCTGCTTTCACACGGCACAAAACTGTGTAATGGCACCAGCAGCTCCTTAGCAATCTAATGACCCTATGGAGCAATAAAGACTGAGTGAAAAATCATGAAGTTTTTGACTGAAGCTGAAGTTGAATTGCCATTTCAACTCTTCCCTCAAGAAAAATATCCAATTAATCTGCATGGAGCTTTTTGAAAATAATTCCTGTTATTCAAATGATTGCTAGGGAGGATGAATGAATGATGAATCATTAAATTTTTTTTTTTTTTTTTTTTTACTAAACCTGATGCATTTAAAATTTTTACTTCTCAGGCCCATCAGGGCTGGAAATCCCTAGAAGGGGTATTTCTCAGGCTTTTTATTAGTACCTACTGGTGTTCAAATAAAGCCATAAAGAATCCCTTAGAGCCAGCAACACCTGAGGGATGATTGTTCAAGAAATAACATAAGTCAGAGACCTGCCCCAAAGAGGCCCTTCCTTCTCTTAATCAGACTTTAAAATCAGCTCCACTGAAGAGAATGTCAGCATAAATTTCATTTACCTAAAATTCCCCGTTTCTTGTCAAGTCCCCTCCAGGAAGCGCAGGGGCTAAATGATAACCAGCGTGAGTTAAGTCAGCAGGACTGATACCTTCTGAAGATTAGGGACTCAGACTAGTCATATAAGCAAGGAAGCCAGCCAGTACTTCACTTTTATTAATAAAAAAAAGAAAGAAAAAGAGATCTGATTGCAGCAGTACTTTCTATGGGAGCTTTTACAGCATATTGCAAAATATCTAATATCCTTGTGCCTCCCTTCAATTCTTTCATGCATAGAGAGACAATTTACATCCTCCTCCTGGGGAGTCAAGTGCTTAGTTGGTATCAGTTCCTCACCCCTCCTTGTTGCTTGGGTCAGATTGTAATATATGGCTTGGATTTTATTTTGTTTGTTTGTTTTACTTTTTAGGTAAGGGAAGAAAAGTAAAAGTATTATGATCCAGAGGACATACATATGAATCGTTGTTTGCATGAGCATGTAAAAATGACATGAACCTTAATCTGAAATTTCATATGCAGTTGACATAATACACACTCCATGTTCCTGTCTAGGTTTTCTTCCTCATTCAGTTTGTATCCAACATCTGAAAATTGATACTAACATTTCAGAAAAAAAAAGCTGCCTACTTTTGACTTCTAGGCACTGCTCCACTTGTAAAACTCTTTTGTGTTCTACTCTGAAATATTTGCTTATGTAGAGAATTGTAGTAATGAAAGGATATATTGTTTAAGTATGTATTAAGACATTTAAGCATGCATTAAGACAGTTATACATAGTGTTATGAAATTTACATTCTAGTGGAATATACAATTGTTGTGCAATTATAAACAGAAGTATAACACTACGTTCCAGTTACTGGATTGACAACTCCACATACTTACACAATGAATAAAAGGCAAAAGATATTTCTAAAATATTTTAGTAGATAAATATTTAGATTTTAATATTTCTATATTTCTGAGAACAGAAGATAGGTATTAAATCATAAAAAGATTTCATTAATGGAGACTTAGAAATAAGATTAAAAGAAAATATATAATTTAGTATACTACATATTATGAGTATTTTATTGTAAAGAGCAAGTAATCAATAATCACACCATTCTACCTAAGAAAGGAAAAGAGCTTGTGCGTTCTATTTGAAGAACTAAGGTGATAAGACGCGACAGATTTGCTGAAGGTGATGTACTTCAACCAGAGTGGGAAACTGTCTTTCGCTTTGCTGCTTCTAGACACAAAATGATCCTACCTGCTTTCTGTGTTTGACATACTCGTGTCTGCACTGCCCTTCTCCTGGACATCTGCCATATGTATCAAAATTCCTGATCAGCTAAAACTGCAGTGTTGATACCTCATGACTTTGGAGTAATTAGAAATAAACGACTGCTTATAACCATTCTTTTCTCATGGTATTAAAATGCAAAGATATTAGAGATGTTTTTTCATAATAAGAGTTTTTTTTTTTTCTGGATCAGATACAGTAAACAAGGATCAAACACATGCAGAAATATGTAATTTAAAATTTTATGTTGCATTTCATTGAAATGTTAACTGAATAATATTGCTTTGGCACATATGTTATATTCATGTCAATATGTTTCATATGCTAAAAAGATCTGTGCATGAGTGCCTAGCCTTCCCTGTTTACAAAAGAACTAAACAGCTGTGTAAGTTCATAGAAGAGAGGGATTGAACTAAGAAAGTGCTAGGACCAGTTCAGATTATTCAACCATACTGATCTAATGAATTCTGTGATTTACTATAGAAAATAAAATATACTTATGAGAATAATATTCACTGGATACCCCAGTTGAGAAGGGTCATTTAGTTGAACTAAATGTCAGAGGGCTCCTTCCCTTTCTTTTTTTTTTCTTTTTTTTTTAAACTATGTAAAATTTCTTCCATTCAGGATCTTTGTTGACACTATTTTACCAATAGGTTAAATATATAATTATACACACACACACACACACACACACACACACACAGTCACTAAGTTACAGTGAAAGTTGTAAAATGAGTATTAATATATAAAATTTGACTGTAGGAAGAATTCTGAGGCTTTCTATCATACTATATTTGAGCCCAGATTCTTAAATCAGTTAATTCTTCAATCAGTTTAAGACTGTATGAATAGCCACAGCGATGGAGGAAGTCAGCTTGGAATGTTAATTCCCTGGTAACTTCTTATAGAAGTTATTCTTTTGAATAGTTCCAGATCCAAATATGGCAGTCTAATATCCTAAATTTTTCATAGCCATACTTGCCTAATTTGACCAAAACACCTTTTCTTCTCTTTCTCTCTCATCCTGGAAAATTAATTCTCTGTCAATTCCACAGTAAAAATATCCACAGCAGAGAGGGCAGCTCAGCCACAAATCATCCAGAAAAGTTTGGCATTTTTCTCCATCAAAATGGCTTCCACATGGCTGATGTAGTTCTTGTAACTTATAATAACTCATCAAATATTTTATTACAAAGATTTTTAAAAGTGTTCTATGCTATCAGAAATCAGACATTCAGTAACATCTGTTTGTGTCTAAATAATGTAAAGATAAAATTGTTTGCAATGTAAATCACATTTGTTTTCAGCAATTTACCTCAAATATGTGAATGAAATAAAGTTTATGTTGTAGCCACATTATGAGCATTGTTTGCTCTTTTTTCCTGAAGAGTCAGAGAAATGTTGGATAATTACCTTTTTCATAAGTACTCTTGAATATGTAAAATGTATACTGCTATTTGAGGAGTGTCTTTGTAAATAAAGCCTATTCAGACATATTGGAAGGAAAAAGCAGTATCCCATATCTTTTAATCTGAATAGCCATTTCTTTTTTGTGATCCTACAGGATAGAATTTCCTAGCTGTTAAGTGCTGTTCTATTTCTATGAGGTAATCTTGGAAATGGAGTGTTTGAGATTTTTAGTTTATCTTGATATAAGCCAACCCATTCC
>NW_006791795.1:0-219 GCF_000442215.2 Lipotes vexillifer
GCACTACAGCTCTGTCAAGTGATGTAATATAATTATAAAAGTTCTTTAAAAAAAATTTACTGTTGCCTTTCAGTCTACCTTCCTGTATTTTACTACACTCTACCTTATTTTAAATGTGATTTAAGGAAACGTTTTGCTCCATACTGTCTTAGTCTATCCCTCCCTTTCTTCCTCTCTGCCTTATAAAAGAATAAATACATAATCGAGCCAAAAAAAAAA
>NW_006791799.1:0-231 GCF_000442215.2 Lipotes vexillifer
CCCTATTCTTTTGTCTCTGTTTTTAATTAATTTTTTTTTTTCTTTTGCCCTACCCAGGTATATATATAATATATATAATTAAACCAAATTCTTTGGTTTACTATGCAAACATAACATACTTTTATTACAAACATAGTGTTTATGTTTATTACAAACATAGTGTTTATGTTTATTACAAACATAGTGTTTATGTTTTTATGAAGAAGTTTAAAAACAAACACTGTGGAATAT
>NW_006791800.1:0-451 GCF_000442215.2 Lipotes vexillifer
GTACGGCCCAGTCAGACTAGCCTCTTACATAATCTAAATCACCACGGTCCTGCCCACCTCAGAGAGTTCAAAGATTCTCTTCCCTCTCCCTGCTGTGCTCTTCATTTTCTTCTTTTTCAGGTTAATTACTACTTTTCATTTGAATCTCAATAAATATCTCAATCACATTTTCTCCAGAAAGCCTTCCCTGACTTTCTAGGCCAGGCAACTGCTTCACTATACACTGTGTTAACAGCCTATGCTTCTGCTTCTTAGTATTGATCACAGTTGAAGTTAATTAATAAACTGAATAATTAACTGGTCCTTTGACGCCTATCTTCCTTGATAGTAGACTAAGCTTCAGAGGTACAAGGTTATATATGTTTTCTTCCTGACTCTATTTGCATTAAGTAGAACATAGTAGATATACCATAACGATTCTTTTTTTTTTTTTTTTTTTTTTTTTTTTTTT
>NW_006791801.1:0-210 GCF_000442215.2 Lipotes vexillifer
CAAAGCTTTATGGTTAGCGTACCTGTTAGGGTACAAGTTAGTGTTAGCATACAGTTTAGGAATAGGACATGGGTTAAGGTAAGGCTTCGGGTAAGAGTTAGGGTTAGGGTTAGTGTTAAGGTAGGGAAAAGGGAAGGTTTAGGGTATGGGTTAGGCTATAACAATGGTTTAGGTTTAGCGAACGTGTTAGGGATTGGGTTAGTGTTAGCG
>NW_006791802.1:0-606 GCF_000442215.2 Lipotes vexillifer
AAGTGGAAGTGAAGACCAACCTGAGCAGAGAGCACATTTCCTCACATTGCTATGGTAGGCCATAGTCAGAGGCATTGCCATCAAGGCCTCGCTAAGGCCTTCTGTCTCTTAGGGAACCTGCCGCACTTAGAGGCCTGTAAGGGGAAATGTATTCAGGGACGCTCACTTTCTTTAGAGATGGTCTTCCTTTGCAGCTCCGATAGTGCAGGGACTTCGGTTTGCTGCTAACGAGGATAGGTGGCCCAGCATACAAAAGCAGACGTTTCCCTTCGAAAGCTTGGATCCCAGTTGATCAGCGGCTGCTTGCAGACCACTGGTATTGCGAAGCATCTATCCTCTGCCCATTCGCCTGTGTAGGTAGCGAGTATTTTAGCGTGAGAAACAGACTTTTGCAACTCTGGAGGGGAGAAAATACTGCATTTCACGTTCATCCTGGGAGAACACCAGCCGACCCTTATCCTCAGGGCACGACCTACATTTCCACCGGGAACGTTCTGCTGCCAAACTTTCCGTGAGGTCTCCACCACTGTTGGGCCTATACATAAAGCGAGGAGCGCCGTCACGACTCACAGAACCCTGGCCACCGCACTGTTCCCCTCGCAACTG
>NW_006791803.1:0-231 GCF_000442215.2 Lipotes vexillifer
TCTTTATCCATTCATCTGTTGATGGATATTTAGGTTGCTTCCATGTCCTGGCTATTGTAAATACTGCCACAATGAACATTGGGCTGCATGTACCTTTTTGAATTATGGTTTTCTCTAGTTATATGCCCAGGAATGGGATTGCTGGTCACATGGTAGTTCTATTTTTAGTTTTAAGGAACCTCCATACTGTTTTCCATAGTGGCTGTATCAATTTACATTCCCACCAGCAGT
>NW_006791804.1:0-11849 GCF_000442215.2 Lipotes vexillifer
GTGCCCTAACACTTATGCTAACCCGAAACCTATGTCGTACCGTAAACTTTACCGTAAACCATCGCCGTTCCCTAACAATAAACCTAACGCTAACCCTTATCCAAAGCCTTACCCTAAACCGTGTCTTAATCCTAACCCGTATGATAACACTAACCCATACCCTAACACGTACAGTAACCCTAAACCGTTGTCGTACCATAAGCTGTTCCCTACCCCATCCCCATTTCCTAACGCTAATCCTAACCGTAACCCTAACCCTAACCCTAACGCTTACCCGAAGCCTTACACTAACCAGTGCCCTAAACCTAACCCATACGATAACACTAACACATGCCCTAACACGTACGCTAACCCTAAATCGTTGTCGTACCCTAACCTGTACACTAAACCGTCCCCGTTCTTAATCCTAACCCTAACCCTAACCCTAACCCTAACCCTAACCCTAACCCTAACCCTAACCCTAACCCTAACACTTACCCTAACCCTTACCCGAAGCCTTACCCTCCGCCGTGCCCTAAACCTAACCCGTACGGTAACACTAATCCGTGCCCTAACACATAAGCTAACTCTAAACCGTTGTTGTATCCTAACCTGTAGCCTAAACCGTCTCCGTTCCCTAACCCTAACCCTAACCCTAACGCTTACCCGAAGCCTTACACTAATCCGTGCCCTAATCCTAAACCGTACGCTAACACTCTGCCGTGCCCTAACACTTACGCTAACCATACATCGTAGTCGTACCATAACCTGTACGCAAAACCGTCCCTGTTCCCTAACCCTAACCCTAACCGTCACCCTAATCCTTACCCGAAGCCTTACCCTTACCTGTGCCCTAATCCTAATGTGCACACGAACACTAACCCATGCCCTAAAATGTATGCTAAACCTAAACCGTTGTCATAACATAACCTGTATCCTAAAACATCCCCGTTCCCTAACCCTAACCCTAACCCTTACCCGAAGCCTTACACTAAACTGAGCCCTAAATCTAAACCGTACACTAACACTAACACATGCCCAAACACGTACGCTAAACTTAAACCATTGTCCTACACTAACATGTACCCTACACCATCCCCGTTCCCTAACCCTAACCCTAACACTAACGCTTACACTAACCCTTACCCAAGGTCTTACCCTAAACTGTGCCTTAACCCTAACCCATACGCTAACACTAACCCATGCCCTAACACGTATGCTAACCCTAAACTGTGGTCGTACCCTAACCTCTACCTTAAACCATCCCCATTCCCTAAACTTAACCCTTACCCGAAACCTTACCCTATCCCGTGCCCTAATCCTAACCCGTACACTAACACTAACCCGTGCCCTAACATGTACGCTAAACCTAAGTGTTGTCGTTCCCTAAACTGTACCCTAAATTGTCCCTGTTACCTAACCCTAACCCTAACCCTAACACTAACCCTTACCCGAAGCCTTACCCTTACCCGTGCCCTAATCCTAATGCGTACGCTAACACTAACCCATGCCCTAACATGTACGCTAACCCTAAACCATTGTCATACACTAACCTGTACCCAAACCATCCCCGTTAACTAACCCTAATCCTAAACCTAACCCTAACCCTAACGCATACCCGAAGCCTTACCCTAACCCATGCCTTAATCCTAAACTGTATGCTAACATTAACCCGTGCCCTAACACGTATGCTAACACTAAACCACTGTCGTACCCTAACCTGTAGCCAAAACCGTCCCCGTTCCCTAACCCTAACCCTAACCCTCACCCTAACACTTACCCGAAGCCTTACCCTTACCTGAGCCCTAATCCTAATGCGTATGCTAACACTAGCCCATGCCCTAACATGTATGCTAAACCTAAATCGTTGTCATAACCTAACCTGTATCCTGAACCATCCCCGTTCCCTAACCCTAACCCTAAACCTTACCCAAAACCTTACACTAAACTGTGCCCTAATCCTAACCCGTACGCTAACACTAACCCATGCCCTAACACGTATGCTAACCCTAAACCGTTGTCATACCCTAACCTGTACCTTAAACCATCCCTGTTCCCTAATCCGAACCCTAACCCGAAGCCTTACCCTATTCCGTGCCCTAATCCTAACCCGTATACTAACACTAACACGTGCCCTAACATGTATGCTAACCCTAACCGTTGTCGTTCCCTAAACTGTACCCTAAACCGTTCCCTAAACTGTACCCTAAACCGTTCCCGTTACCTAACCTAAACCCTAACCCTAACACTCACCCTTACCCGAAGCCTTATCCTAACCTGTGCCCCAATCCAAACCCGTAAGCTAACACCAACCCATGCCCTAACACGTACGCTAGACCTATACCTTTGACGTACCCTAATCTGTACCCTAAACCCTCCCTGTTCCCTAATCCTAACCCTAACCCAAAGCCTACCCTTCCCCGTGCCCTAATCCTAACCCGTACGCTAACACTAACACGTGTCCTAAAACATACGCTAACCCTGTACCGTTGTCGTACACAAACTTGTACCTTAAAGTGTCCCCATTCCCTAACCCTAACGCTAACCCTAACCCTTACCCGAAGCCTTACCCTAACCCGTGCCCTAATCCTCACCCATACATAACACTAACCCGTGCCCTAACACATACACTAACCCTGAACCTTTGTCGTACCCTAACCTGTACCGTAAAGCGTCCGTGTTCCCTAACCCTAACCCTAATCTTAACCCAACCCTTACCCGAAGCCTTACCCTAACCCGTGCCCTAATCCTAAACCATACGCTAACACTAACCCGTGCCCTAACACGTATGTTAACCGTAAACCATTGTCATACCCTAACCTGTGCCCAAAACCGTCTCCGTTCCCTAACCTTAACCCTAACCCTAACACTTACCTGAAGCCTTATCCTTACCTTTACCCGAAGCCTTAGCCTACCCTGTGCCCTAATCCTAACCCGTACGCTAACACTAACACGTGCCCTAAAACGTATGCTAACACTAACCGTTGTCATTCCCTAACAATCCCCGTTCCCTAACCCTAATCCTAACCCTAACTCTAAACCTTACCCGAAGCATTACACTAACCCGTGCCCTAATCCTAAGCCGTACGCTAACACTAAACCATGCCCTAACACATACGCTAACCCTAAACCGTTGTCATAACCTAACCTATATCCTAAATCATCTTCATTCCCTAACTCTACCACTAATCCTTACCCGAAACCTTACCCTACCCTGTGCCCTAATCCTAACCCGTACGCTAACACTAAACCATGCCCTAACACATACGCTAACCCTAAACCGTTGTCGTACCCTAACCTGTACCCTAAACCATACCCGTTCCCTAAACCTATCCCTAACCATGACCCTAACTCTCACCCTTACTCGAAGCCTTACCCTAACCCCTGCCCTAATCCTAACCGGGACGCTAACACTAACCCGTGCCCTAACACGTACGCTAACCCTAAACACTTACCTGTAACCTAAACCGTCCCCTTTCCCTAACCCTAAACCTAACCCTAACCCTAATGGTAACACTTACCCATAGCCTTACCCAAAACCATGTCCTAATCCTAACCCATACGCTAACAGTAAATCGTGCCTTAACACGTACGCTAACCCTAAACCGTTGTTGTACCCTAACCTGTACCCTAAACCATCCCCGTTTCCTAAACCTCACCCTTACCCGAATCTTTAACCTAACCCGTGCTTTAATCCTAACCCGTACGCTAACACTAACCCGTGCCCTACATGTACGCTAACCCTAACTGTTGTCATAACCTAACCTGTACCCTAAACAGTCCACGTTCCCTAACACTAACCCTAATCCTAACCGTAATCCTAACCCTTACCCGAAGCCTTACCGTAACCCCTCCCCTAATCCTAATCTGTACGCTAACTCTAACCCATGCCCTAACACGTACGCTAACCCTAAACCATTGTCGTACCCTAACATGTACCCTAAACCATCCCGATTCCCTAAACCTAACCCTAATCCTAACTCTCACCCTTACTCTAACCCCTGCCCTAATCCTAACCGGTATGCTAACACTAAACTGTGCCCTAACACGTATGCTAACCCTAAACTTTTATCGTATCCTAACCTGTACCCTAAACTGTCCCCGTTCCCTAACCCTAACCCTAACCCTAACCGTAATCCTAACCCTGCCCCAAAGACTTACCATAACACGTGCCCTAATCCTAACCCGTAAACAAACACTAACCTGTGCCCTACCGCGTCGCTACCCCTAATTCGTTGTTGTACCCTAACCTGTACCAAAACCGTCTCCTATCCCTAACACTAACCCGAATCCTAACCCTAACCCTAACACTTACACAAAGCCTTACCCTAATCCGTGCCCCAATCCTAACCCGTACACTAACACTGTCCCGTGCCCTAACATATACGCTTATCCTAAACCATT
This sequence comes from Lipotes vexillifer, assembly GCF_000442215.2. Classification (NCBI taxonomy): domain Eukaryota; kingdom Metazoa; phylum Chordata; class Mammalia; order Artiodactyla; family Lipotidae; genus Lipotes; species Lipotes vexillifer. Next base: position 4,384 of record NW_006791804.1, read on the forward strand.
GTCGTAAACTAAACTGTACCCTAAACCATCCCCATTCCCTAACCCTAACCCTAACACTTACCCAAAGCCTTACATTAAAGCGTGCCCTAAACCTAATCCGTACACTAACATTAACCTGTGCCCTAACACGTAAGTTAATCATAAATAGTTGTTCTACCCTAAGCTGTACCCTAAACCATCCCCGATTGCTAACCCTAACCCTAACCCTAAACCTACCTGTATCCTAAACCGTCCCCATTCCCTAGCCCTAACCCTAATCCTAAACCTTATCCGCAGTATTGCCCTAACACGTGACCTAATCCTAACCCGTACGCTAACACTAACACGTTCCCTAACACATATACTAAGCATAACCCATTGTCATATCCTAACCTGTACCCTAAACTGTCCCCATTCCCTAACCCTAACCGTAACCCTAACCCTAATCCTAAACCTTATCCGCAGTATTGCCCTAACACGTGACCTAATCCTAACCCGTACGCTAACACTAACACGTTCCCTAACACATATACTAAGCATAAACCATTGTCATATCCTAACCTGTACCCTAAACTGTCCCCATTCCCTAACCCTAACCGTAACCCTAACCCTAATCCTAAACCTTATCCGCAGTATTGCCCTAACACGTGACCTAATCCTAACCCGTACGCCAACCTTAACCCATGAACTAACACATACGCTAACCCTAAACTGTTGTCATACCATAACCTGTACACTAAACCATCCCCATTCCCTAACCCTCACCCTAACCCTAATCCTAACCATTACCCGAAGCCTTACCCTAACATGTGCCCTAAACATAAACCATACATTAACACTAACATGTGCCCTACCAGTTACGCTAAACCTAAACCATTGTCATACACTAACCTCTTCCCTAAACTGTCCCCATTCCCTAACCATAACCCTACCCCTAACCCTAATCCTAAGCCTTACCCGAAGCCTTACCCTAACTCGTGCCCTAATCCTAACCCGTATGCTAACACTAACCCGTGCCCTAACACGTACGCTAACCCTAAACCGTTGTCATACCTTAACCTGTACCGTAAAACATCCCCGTGCCCTAACGCTAACCCAAAGCCTTACCTAACCCGTTCCCTAATCCTAACCCGTACGATAACACTAATACGTGCCCTAACACGTATGCTAACCCTAAACCGTTGTCGTACCCTGAACTGTACCCTAAACCGTGCCTGTTACCTAGCCATAACCCTAACCCTAACCCTTACCCGAAACCTTACCCTAAACCATGCCCTAATCCTAACCCGTACGATAACACTAACCTGTGCCCTAACACGAATGCTAACCCTAAACTGTTGTCGTACCCCAATCTGTGCCCTACACCGTCCGTGTTCCCTAACCCTAACCTTAACCCTAACCTTAACCCAACCCTTACCCGAAGCCTTACCCCAAACCGAGGGCTAATCCTAACCCGTATGCAAACACTAACCCATGCCCTAACACTTATGCTAACCCAAAACCTTTGTCGTACCGTAAACTTTACCTTAAACCATCCCCATTCCCTAACCCTAACCCTAACCCTAACACTTATCCGAAGCCTTACCCTAAACCGTGCCCTAATCCTAACATGTACAATAACACTAACCCATACCCTAACACATACAGTAACCCTAAACTGTTGTCGTACTGTAAGCTGTTCACTACACCATCTCCATTTGCTAATGCTAATCCTAACCTTTACCCTAAACCTAACACTTACCCGAAACTTTACACTATCCAGAGCCCTAAACCTAAACCATACGATAACACTAACCCATGCCCTAACACGTACGCTAACCCTAACCATTGTTGTTCCCTAAACTGCACCCTAAATCGTCCCTGTTACCTAACCCTAACCCTAACCTGAACACTAACCCTTACCCGAAGCTTTACCCTTACCCTTGCCCTAATCCTAACCCGTACACTAACACTAACCCATGCCTTAACACGTACGCTAACCCTAACCATTGTTGTTCCCTAAACTGCACCCTAAATCGTCCCTGTTACCTAACCCTAACCCTAACCTGAACACTAACCCTTACCCGAAGCCTTACCCTAACCCGTGCCCTTATCCTAATGCGTACGCTAACACTTACCCATGCCCTAACAGGTATGCTAAACCTAAACCGTTGTCATAACCTAACCGGTATCCTAAATCATCTTCGTTCCCTAACTCTACCACTAACCCTTACCCGAAACCTTACCCTACCCCGTGCCCTAATCCTAACCCATACACTTACACTAACACATGCCCTATTACGTATGCTAACCCTAACAGTTGTTCCCTAAACTGTACCCTAAATCATCCTCGTTAGCTAACACAAACCCTTACCCAAAGCCTTACCCTAACCCATGCCCTAATCCTAACCCGTACGCTAACACTAACCCATGCCCTAACACGTACGCAAAACCTGAATTGTTGTCACACACAAACCTGTACCCTAAACCGTCCCCGTTCCCTAACCCTAACCCGTTCCCTAACCGTAACCCTTACCCGAAACCTTACCCAAACCCGTGTCCTAATCCTAACCCGTACGCTAACAGTAACCTGTGCCCTAACACGTATGCTAACCCTAAACCGTTGAAGTACCCTAACCTGTACCCTAAAACATCCCCGTTCCTAACCCTAACCCGAACCCTTACCTAACCCGTTCCCTAATCCTAACCCGTACGATAACACTAATACGTGCCCTAACACGTATGCTAACTCTAAACCGTTGTCATACCCTGAACTGTACCCTAAACCGTGCCCGTTACCTAACCCTAACCCTAACCCTAACCCTTACCCGAAGCCTTACCCTAACCCGTGCCCTAATCCTAACCCGTACGCTAACACTAAACCATGCCCTAACACGAACGCTAACCCTAAACTGTTGTCAAACCGTAACCGCTACCCTAAACCGTCCCACATTCCCTAACCCTAACCCTTACCCGAGGCCTTACCCTAACCGGTGCCCTAATCCTCACCCATACACTAACACTAACCCGAGCCCTAACACGTACACTAAACCTGAACCGTTGTCGTACCCTTACCTGTACCCTAAACCGTCCGTGTTCCCTAACCCTAACCCTAATCTTAATCTTAACCCAACCCTTACCCGAAGCCTTACCCGAACCCGAGACCTAATCGTAACCCGTACACTAACACTAACCATGCCCTAACATGTACAATAACCCTAAAACGTTGTCATACCCTAAGCTGTTCACTACACCATCCCCGTTTCCGAACACTAATCCTGACCGTAACCCTAAGCCTAAACCTTACCCGAAGCCTTACACTAACCAGTGCCCTAATCCTAAACCATACGCTCACAGTAACCCGTGCCCTAACACGTACGCTAACCCAAAACCATTGTCGTAACCTAACTTGTACCCTAAACCATTCCCAATCCCTAACCCTAACCCTAACCCTGATCGTAACCCTAACACTTAACGTTAGGCTTACCCGAAACCGTTCCCTAATCCTAACCATACGCTAACACTAACATGTGCCCTAATGCCTACGCTAAGCCTAAAGCATTGTGGTACCCTAACCTGTACCCTAACCTGTCCCCATTCCTTAACCCTAACCCTAAGATTTACCTGAAGCCTTACCCTAAACCATACCCTATTCCTAACCCGTACACTAACACTAACCTATGCCCTAACACGTACACTAATGCTAAACAGTTGTTGTACCCTAATCTGTACCCTAAACCGTCCCTGTTCCCTAACCCTAACCCTAAACCTAACACTTACCCGAAGCCTTACCCTACACCGTGCCTTAAGCCTAACCCATAGGCTAACACTAAACCGTGCCCTAACACGTACACTAAATGCTAACTCTAAACGGTTGTCATACCCTAACCTGTACCTTAAACCATCCCCGTTCCCTAACCCTAAACCTAAACTGAAGCCTTACCCTACCACGTGCCCTAATCCTAAACCGTACGCTAACACTAACCCATGCCCTAACACGTATGCTAACCCTAAACCGCCATCGTAAGCTAACCTGTACCCTAAACCCCCCACGTTCCCTAACACTAACCCTAACCCTACCCCTAAACCTAATCCTTACCCGAAGCGTTAAGCCAATCCGAGCCCTAATCCTAACATGTACGCTAACCCTGTACCGTTGTCGTACACAAACTTGTACCTTAAAACGTCCACATTCCCTAACCCTAACCCTAACCTGAAGCCTTACCCTACCACGTGCCCTAATCCTAAACCGTACGCTAACACTAACCCATGCCCTAACACGTATGCTAACCCTAAACCGCCATCGTAAGCTAACCTGTACCCTAAACCCCCCACGTTCCCTAACACTAACCCTAACCCTAACCCTAAACCTAATCCTTACCCGAAGCGTTAACCCAATCCGAGCCCTAATCCTAACATGTACGCTAACACTAACCCATTCCATAACATGTATGCTAATCCTAAACTGTTGTCGTACCCTAACCTGTACCTTCCACCATCCCCTTTCCCTAACACTAACCCTAACCCTAAACCTTACCCGAATCCTGACCCTAAAACGTGCCCTAATCCTAACTGGTATGCTAACACTAACCCGTGCCCTAACACATACGCTGACACTGAACCATTGTCGGACACAAACCTGTACCCTAAACCATCCCCATTCCCTAATCCTAACACTAACCATTACCCGAAGCCTTACCCTAACCCGTGCCCTAATCCTAACGTGTACACTAACACTAACCCATGTCCTAACACGTTCACTAACTCTAAACCGTTGTCGTACCATAACCTGTAGCCTAAACCATACCCGTTCCCTAAACCTAACCCTAACGCTAACACTAACCCTTACCCAAAGCCTTACCCTAACCCACACCCTAATCCTAACCCGTACGCTAACATTAACCCGTGCCCTAACATGTAGGCTAACCTTGTACCATTGTCGTATAAAAACCTGTACCCTAAACCGTCCGTGTTCCCTAACCCTAACCCTAATCTTAACCTTAACCCAACCCTTACCCGCAGCCTTACCCGAACCTGAGACCTAATCGTAACCCGTATGCTAACACTAACCCATGCCCTAACACGTACACTAACCCTGAACCGTTGTCGTACCCTAACCTGTACCCTAAACCGTCCGTGTTCCCTAACCCTAACCCTAATCTTAACCTTAACCCAACCCTTACCCGCAGCCTTACCCGAACCTGAGACCTAATCGTAACCCGTATGCTAACACTAACCCATGCCCTAACACGTACACTAACCCTGAACCGTTGTCGTACCCTAACCTGTACCCTAAACCGTCCGTGTTCCCTAACCCTAACCCTAACGCTAACACTGACCCTTACCCTAACACGTGCATTAACCCGTGCCCTAACATGTAGGCTAACCTTGTACCATTGTCGTATAAAAACCTGTACCCTAAACCGTCCGTGTTCCCTAACCCTAACCCTAATCTTAACCTTAAACCAACCCTTACCCGCAGCCTTACCCTAACCTGAGACCTAATCGTAACCCGTATGCTAACACTAACCCATGCCCTAACACGTACACTAACCCTAAACCATCATCGTAAGCTAACTTGTACCCTAAACCGTCCACGTTCCCTAACCCTAACCCTAACCCTAACCCTAACCCGAAGTGTTACCGTAACCCGAGGCCTAATCCTAACCTGTACGCTAACACTAACCTTTTCCCTAACATGTACGCTAACCCTAAATTTTGTCGTACCCTAACCTGTACCCTAAACCCTCCCCATTCCCTAACCATAACCTTAACCCTAACATTTACCCGAAACCTTATCCTAAACCGTGCATTAATCCTAAACCATACGCTAACACTAACCCGGGCCCTAACACGTATGCTAACCCTAAACCCTTATCGTACCCTAACCTATACCCAAAACCATCCCCGTCCCCTAACCGTAACCCTACTCCTAACACTTACCCAAAACCTTAACCTAACCCGTTCCATAATCCTAATGCCTACGCTAACACTAACCCATGTCCTAACATGTACGCTAATTCTAAAGCATTGTCAAAACATAACCAGTAACCTAAACTGAACCCGTTCCCTAACCCTAACCCTAACCCTAATGCTAACACTAACACTTACCTGAAAGCTTACCCAAACCGGCGTCCTAATCCTAACCCGTACGCTAACAGTAACCTGTGGCCTAACACGTATGCTAACCCTAAACCGTTGACATTCCGTAACCTGTACCCTAAAACATTCCCGTTCCCTAACGCTAACCCGAAGCCTTACCTAACCCGTTCCCTAATCCTAACCCGTACGATAACACTATTACGTGTCCTAATATGTATGCTAACCCTAAACCATTGTTGTACCCTGAACTGTACCCTAAACCGTGCCTGTTACCTAAGCCTAAGCCTAACCCTAACCCTTACCCAAAGCCTTACCCTAAACTGTGCCCTAAACTTAACCCATACGCTAACGCTAATCCGTGCCCTAACACTTACGCTAACCCAAAAACGTAGTCGTAAAACTTAACCCATACGCTAACGCTAATCCGTGCCCTAACACGCTAACCCAAAAACGTAGTCGTAAACTAACCTGTACGGTAAACCGTCCTTGTTCCCGAACCCTAAACCTAACCCTAAACCTTACCCTGACCCTTACCTGAAGCCTTACCCTAACCCGAGTCTAAATCCTAAACCATTCACTAACACTAATCCTTGCCCTAACATGTACACTAATGCTAAACTGTTGACGTTCTTAACCTGTACCGTAAACCATCCCCGTTCCCTTACCCTAACCCTAAACCTAACCCTAACACTTACCTGAAGCCTTACCCTACCCAGTTCCGTAACCCATACCCGTACACTAACACTAACCTGTGCCCTAACACGTATGCTAACCCTGAACCACTGTTGTACACAAATCTGTACCCTAAACCATCCCCATTCCCTAACACTAAACAACCATTACCCAAAGCCTTACCCTAACCCGTGCCCTAATCCTAAGGTGTACGCTAACACTAACCCATGCCCTAACATGTTCACTAACTCTAAACCGTTGTCGTACCATAAACTGTAGCCTAAACCATACCCGTTCCCTAACCCTAACCCTAACACTAACAGTAACCCTTACCCAAAGCCTTACACTAACCCGTGCCCTAACACGTAGGCTAACCCTGTACCATTGTCGTATACAAACCTCTACCCTAAACCTTCCCCGTTCCCTAAACCTAACCCTAACACTAACGCTAACAGTAAACCTTACCCTAACACGTGCATTAACCCTATCTCTTACGCTAACCCTTGCCCTAAAACGAATGCTAACCCTAAACCGTTATCATACCCTAACCTTTACCTTAAACCATCCCCATTCCCTATCCCTAACCCTAACCCAAAGCCGTATGCTACCCCGTGCCCTAATCCTAACCCGTACGCTAACACTAACACGTGTCCTAACACGTATGCTAACCCTAAGCGTTGTCGTTCCCTAAACTGTACCCTAAACCGTTCCCGTTACCTAACCCTAACCCTAAC
>NW_006791804.1:12139-20933 GCF_000442215.2 Lipotes vexillifer
TAAAACTAACCTGTGCACTAATACGTAAGCTAAACCTAAAGCATTGTCATACCCATTCCCTAATCCTAATCATAAACTTAACCATAACCCTAACCCTAACCCTTAGCCGAATCCTTACCCTAACCCGTCCCCTAATCCTAACCCGTATGCTAACACTAAACCGTGCCCTAACACATACGCTAATCCTAAAGTGTTGTCGTACCCTAACCTGCAACTTACACCATCCCCGTTCCATAACCCTAAACCTACCCTAAGCCTAACTCATACCCGAAGCCTTACCCTAACCCGTGACCTAATCCTAACCCGTACACTAACACTAACCCATTCCCTAACACATATGCTAACCCTAAACCATCATCATAAGCTAACCTGTACCCTAAACCGTCCACGTTCCCTAACACTAACGCTAACCCTAACCCTAAACCTAACCCTTACCCGAAGCGTTAACCCAACCCAAGCCCTAATCCTAACCTGTACACTAACACTAACCCGTTCCATAACATGTACCCTAACCCTAAAACTTTGTCGTACCCTAACCTTTAGCCTAAATCGTCCCCGTTCCCTAACCCTAACCCTAACCCTAACATTTACACGAAGCCTTATCCTAACCCGTGCACTAATCCTAAACCATATGCTAACACTAACCCGGGCCCTAACATGTATGCTAAACCTAAACCATTGTCGTACCCTAACCTGTACCCAAAACCATCCCCGTTCCCTAACCCTAACCCTAACCCTACTCCTAACACTTACCCAAAGCCTTAACCTAACCCGTTCCCTAATCCTAACGTCTACGCTAACACTAACCCATGTCCTAACACGTACGTTAACTCTAAAGCGTTGTCGAAACATAACCAGTAGCCTAAACCGAACCCGCTCCCTAACCCTAACCCTAACCCGAACGCTAACACTAACACTTACCCGGAAGCTTACCCAAACCCGTGTCCTAATCCTAACCCGTACGCTAACAGGAACCTGTGCCCTAACACGTATGCTAACCCTAAACCGTTTACGTACCATAACCTGTACCCTAAAACATCTCCGTTCTGGAACACTAACCCGAAGCCTTACCTAACACGTTCCCTAATCCTAACCCATACGATAACACTAATACGTGCCCTAACACGTATGCTAACCCTAAACCGTTGTCGTATCCTGAACTGTACCCTAAACCATGCCCGTAACCAAACCCTAACACTAAACCTAACCCTTACCCGAAGCCTTACCCTAAACCATGCCCTAATCATAAACCGTACGCTAACACTAACCTGTGCCCTAACACGAACGCTAACCCTAAACTGTTGTCGTACCCCAATCTGTGCCCTACACCGTCCGTGTTCCCTAACCCTAACCATAACCCTAACCTTAACCCAAATCTTAGCCGAAGCCTTACCCTAAACCGAGGCCTAATCCTAACCCGTATGCTAAATCTAACCCATGTCCTAACACTTATGCTAACCCGAATCCTATGTCGTACCGTAAATTTTACCCTAAACCATCCCCGTTCCCTAACCATAACCCTAACTCTAACCCTTATCCGAAGCCTTACCCTAAACCGTGTCCTAATCCTAACCCATACGATAACACTAACCCATGCCCTAACACGTACAGTAGCCCTAAACCGTTGTCGTACCGTAAGCTGTTCACTACACCATCCCCATTTCCTAATGCTAATCCTAACCGTAACCCTAACCCTAACCCTTAACCGAAGCCTTACACTAACCAGTGCCCTAAACCTAAACCATACGATAACACTAACACATGCCCTAACACGTACGCTAACCCTGAACTGTTGTCTTAACCTAACCTGTACCCAAAACACTCCCCGTTCCCTAACCCTAACCCTAACACTTACCCTAACCCTTACCCGAAGCGTTACCCTTACCCTTACCCGAAGACTTACCCTACTCCGTGTCCTAAACCTAACCCGTACGCTAACACTAATCCGTGCCCTAACACATAAGCTAACCCTAAACTGTTGTTGTACCCTAACCTGTAGCCTAAACCGTCTCCGTTCCCTAACCCTAACCCTAAGCCTAACCCTAACGCTTACCCGAAGCCTTACACTAACCCATGTCCTAACCCTAACCCGTACGCTAACACTAACCCATGCCCTAACATGTACACTAACCCTAAACCGTCATCGTAAGCTAACCTGTACCCTAAAACGTCCACGTTCCCTAACCCTAACCCTAACCCTAAACCTAAACCTAACCCTTACCCGAAGTGTTACCCCAACCCGAGCCCTAATCCTAACCTGTACGCTAACACTAACCCATTCCCTAACATGTACGCTAACCCTAAACCTTTGTCGTACCCTAACCTGTACGCTAAACCGTACCCGTTCCCTAACCCTAACCCTAACCCTAACATTTACCCGAAACCTTATCCTAACCTGTGCGTTAATCCTAAACCATATGCTAACACTAACCCGGGCCCTAACACGTATGCTAACCCTAAACCCTTGTCATACCCTAACCTATACCCAAAACCATCCCCGTCCCCTAACTCTAACCCTACTCCTAACACTTATCCCAAACCTTAACCTAACCCGTTCCCTAATCCTAATGCCTATGCTAACACTAACCCATGTCCTAACACGTACGCTAATTCTAAAGCATTGTCAAAACATAACCAGTAACCTAAACTGAACCCGTTCCCTAACCCTAACCCTAACCCTAATGCTAACACTAACACTTACCCGAAAGCTTACCCAAACCGGCGTCCTAATCCTAACCCGTACGCTAACAGTAACCTGTGCCCTAACACGTATGCTAACCTTTAACTGTTGACATACCGTAACCTGTACCCTAAAACATTCCCGTTCCCAAACGCTAACCCGAAGCCTTACCTAACCCGTTCCCTAATCCTAACCCGTACGATAACATTATTATGTGCCCTAACATGTATGCTAACCCTAAACCATTGTTGTACCCTGAACTGTACCCTAAACCGTGCCTGTTACCTAAGCCTAAGCCTAACACTAACCCTAACCCTTACCCAAAGCCTTACCCTAAACTGTGCCCTAATCATAACCCGTACACTAACATTAACCTGTGCCCTAACACGAACGCTAACCCTAAACTGTTGTCATACCCCAATCTGTACCCTACACCGTCCATGTTCCCTAACCCTAACCCTAACTCTAACCTTAACCCAAACCTTACCTGAAGCCTTACCCTAAACCGAGGCGTAATGCTAACCCGCATGCTAAGACTTACCTCTGCCCTAACACTTATGCTAACCCGAAACCTTTGTTGTACCATAAACTTTACCCTAAACCATCCCCGTTCCCTAACCCTAACCCTAACCCTAACCCTTATCCGAAGCCTTACACTAACCAGTGCCCTAAACCTAAACCGTACGATAACACTAACGCATGCCCTAAAACGTACGCTAACCCTGAACTGTTGTCGTAACCTAACCTGTACCCAAAACCATCCTCATTCCCTAACCCTAACCCTAACACTTACCCTAACCCTTACCCGAAGCGTTACCCTTACCTTTACCCGAAGCCTTCCCCTACTCTGTGCCCTAAACCTAACCCATACGCTAACGCTAATCCATGCCCTAACATTTACGCTAACCCAAAAACGTAGTCGTAAACTAACCTGTATGGTAAACCGTCCTTATTCCCGAACCCTAAACCTAACCCTAAACCTTACTCTGACCCTTACCTGAAGCCTTACCCTAACCCGTGTCTTAATCCTAAACCATTCACTAACACTAATCCTTGCCCTAACATGTACACTAATGCTAAACTGTTGACGTTCTTAACCTGTACCGTAAACCACCCCCGTTCCCTTACCCTAACCCTAAACCTAACCCTAACACTTACCTGAAGCCTTACCCTACCCCGTTCCGTAACCCAAACCCGTACACTAACACTAACCTGTGCCCTAACACGTACGCTAACACTGAACCATTGTTGTACACAAATCTGTACCCTAAACCATCCCCATTCCCTAACCCTAACCCTAAACCTAACCCTTACCCGAAGTCTTACCCTAACCCATGGCGTAACCCTAACACGTACGCTAACACTAACTCAGGCCCTATCACGTACGCTAACCCTAAACCATTGTTGTACACTAACCTGTACCCTAAACCGTCCCCTTTCCCTAACCCTAACCCTAACCCTAACTCTAACCGTAACCCTTAACCGTAGCCTTACTGAAACCCGCGTCCTAATCCTAACCCATATGTTAACAGTAATCCATGCCCTAACACGTACGCTAACCCTGAAGCATCGCTGTACACAAATCTGTACCCTAAACCATCCGCATTCCCTAACCCTAACCATAACCATTACCCAAAGCCTTACCCTAACCCGTGCCCTAATCCTAACGTGTACACTAACACTAACCCATGCCCTAACACGTTCACTAACTCTAAACCGTTGTCGTACCATAAACTGTAACCTAAACCATACCCGTTCCCTAACCCTAATCCTAACTCTAACACTAACAGTAACCCGTACCCAAAGCCTTACACTAACCCGTGCCCTAACACGAAGGCTAACCCTGTACCATTGTCGTATACAAATCTCTACCCTAAACCTTTCCCGTTCCCTAAACCTAACCCTAACACTGACGCTAACAGTAAACCTTACCCTAACACGTGCATTAACCCTATCTCTTACGCTAACACTAACCCTTGCCCTAACACGAATGCTAACCCTAAACCGTTATCATACCCTAACCTTTACCTTAAACCATCCCCATTCCCTATCCCTACCCCTAACCCTAACCCGTACGCTAACCCTAAACCGTTATCATACCCTAACCTTTACCTTAAACCATCCCCATTCCCTATCCCTACCCCTAACCCTAACCCGTACGCTAACCCTAAACCGTTATCATACCCTAACCTTTACCTTAAACCATCCCCATTCCCTATCCCTACCCCTAACCCTAACCCGTACGCTAACCCTAAACCGTTATCATACCCTAACCTTTACCTTAAACCATCCCCATTCCCTATCCCTACCCCTAACCCTAACCCGTACGCTAACCCTAAACCGTTATCATACCCTAACCTTTACCTTAAACCATCCCCATTCCCTATCCCTACCCCTAACCCTAACCCGTACGCTAACCCTAAACCGTTATCATACCCTAACCTTTACCTTAAACCATCCCCATTCCCTATCCCTACCCCTAACCCTAACCCGTACGCTAACCCTAAACCGTTGTTGTACCCTAACCTGTAGCCTAAACCGTCCCCGTTCCCTAACCCTAATCATAAACTTAACCATAACCCTAACCCTAACCCTTAGCCGAAAGCTTACCTTAACCCGTCCCCTAATCCTAACCCGTACGCTAACACTAAACCGTGCCCTAACACATATGCTAATCCTAAACTGTTGTCGTACCCTAACCTGCAACTTACACCATCCCCTTTCCATAACCCTAAACCTACCCTAACCCTAACTCTTACCTGAAGCCTTACCCTAACCCGTGACCTAATCCTAACCCGTACGCTAACACTAACCCATGCCCTAACACGTATGCTAACCCTAAACCGTCATCGTAAGCTAACCTGTACCCTAAACCGTCCACGTTCCCTAACCCTAACCCTAACCCTAACCCTAAACCTAACCCTTACCCGAAGCGTTAACCCAACCCGAGCCCTAATCCTAACCTGTACACTAACACTAACCTGTTCCATAACATGTACGCTAACCCTAAATCATTGTCGTACCCGAACCTGTAGCCTAAATCGTCCCCGTTCCCTAACCCTAACCCTAACCCTAACATTTACCCGAAGCCTTATCCTAACCCGTGCACTAATCCTAAACCATATGCTAACACTAACCCGGGCCCTAACATGTATGCTAACCATAAACCATTGTCATACCCTAACCTGTACCCAAAACCATCCCCGTTCCCTAACCCTCACCCTAACCCTACTCCTAAAACTTACCCAAAGCCTTAACCTAACCCCTTCCCTAATCTTAACGCCTATGCTAACACTAACCCATGTCCTAACACGTACGTTAACTCTAAAGCATTGTCGAAACATAACAAGTAGCCTAAACCGAACCCGCTCCCTAACCCTAACCCTAACCCGAACGCTAACACTAACACTTACCTGGAAGCTTACCCAAACCCGTGTCCTAATCCTAACCCGTACTCTAACAGGAACCTGTGACCTAACACGTATGCTAACCCTAAACTGTTGACGTACCGTAACCTGTACCCTAAAACATCTCCGTTCCCGAACGCTAACCCGAAGCCTTACCTAACCCGTTCCCTAATCCTAACCCATACGATAACACTAATACGTGCCCTAACACGTATGCTAACCCTAAACCGTTGTCGTACACTGAACTGTACCTTAAACCATGCCCGTTACCTAACCCTAACCCTAAACCTAACCCTTACCCGAAGCCTTACCCTAAACCATGCCCTAATCATATCCCGTACGCTAACACTAACCTGTACCCTAACACGAACGCTAACCCTAAACTGTTGTCGTACTCCAATCTGTGCCCTACACCGTCCGTGTTCCCTAACCCTAACCCTAACCTTAACCCAAATCTTAGCCAAAGCCTTACCCTAAACCGAGGCCTAATCCTAACCCGTATGCTAAAACTAACCCATGCCCTAACACTTATGCCAACCAGAAACCTATGTCGTACCGTAAACTTTACCCTAAACCATCCCCGTTCCCTAACCATAACCCTAACCCTAACCCTTATCCGAAGCCTTACCCTAAACCGTGTCCTAATCCTAACCCGTACGATAACACTAACCCATGCCCTAACACGTACAGTAACCCTAAACCGTTGTCGTACCGTAAGCTGTTCACTACACCATCCCCATTTCCTAACGCTAATCCTAACCGTAACCCTAACCCTAACCCTTAACTGAAGCCTTACACTAACCAGTGCCCTAAACCTAAACCATACGATAACACTAACACATGCCCTAACACGTACGCTAACCCTGAACTGTTGTCTTAACCTAAACTGTACCCAAAACCGTCCCCATTCCCTAACCCTAACCCTAACACTTACCCTAACCCTTACCCGAAGCGTTACCCTTACTCTTAGCCGAAGCCTTACCCTACTCCGTGCCCTAAACCTAACCCGTACGCTATCACTAATCCGTGCCCTAACACATAAGCTAACCCTAAACCGTTGTTGTACCCTAACCTGTAGCCTAACCCGTCTCCGTTCCCTAACCCTAACCCTACCCCTAGCGCTTACCCGAAGCCTTCCCCTAACCCGTGCCCTAATCCTAACCTGTACGCTAACACTCTCCCATGCCCTAACACTTATGCTAACCGTAAATCGTAGTCGTACCATAACCTGTACGCAAAACCATCCCTGTTCCCTAACCCTCACACTAATCCTTACCCGAAGCCTTACCCTTACCTGTGCCCTAATCCTAATGTGCACACGAACACTAACCCATGCCCTAACATGTATGCTAAACCTAAATCGTTGTCATAACCTAACCTGTATCCTGAACCATCCCCGTTCCCTAACCCTAACCCTAAACCTTACCCAAAACCTTACACTAAACTCTGCCTTAATCCTAAACCGTACACTAACACTAACACATGCCCTAACATGTACGTTAACTCTAAACCATTGTCCTACCCTAAAGTGTACCATAAAGCATCCCCGCTCCCTAAACCTAACCCTAACACTAACGCTAACACTAACCATTACTCTAACACGTGCCCTAACCCTATCTCTTACGCTAACAGTAACCCTTGCCCTAACACGTATGCTAACCCTAAACCGTTGTCATACCCTAACCTGTACCTTAAACCATCCCTGTTCCCTAATCTGAACCCTAACCCGAAGCCTTACCCTACCCCGTGCCCTAATCCTAACCCGTATGCTAACACTAACACATGCCCTAACATGTATGCTAACCCTAACCGTTGTCGTTCCCTAAACTGTACCCTAAACCGTTCCCTAAACTGTACCCTAAACCGTTCCCATTACCTAACCTCAACCCTAACCCTAACCCTAACCCTAACCCTTACCCGAAGCCTTATCCTAACCTGTGCGCTAATCCAAACCCATAAGCTAACACCAACCCATGCCCTAACACGTACGCTCGCCCTAAACCTTTGTCGTACCCTAATCTGTACCCTAAACCCTCCCTGTTCCCTAACCCTAACCCTAACTCGAAGCCTTACCCTCCCCCGTGCCCTAAACCTAACCCGTACGCTAACACTAACACGTGTCCTAACACGTACGCTAACCCTGTAACGTTGTCGTACACAAATTTGTACCTTAAACTGTCCCCATTCCCTAACCCTAACGCTAACCCTAACCCTTACCCGGAGCCTTACTCTAACCCGTGCCCTAATCCTCACCCATACACTAACACTAACCCGTGCCCTAACACGTACACTAACCCTGAACTGTTGTCGTACCCTAACCTGTACCCTAAACCGTCCGTGTTCCCTAACTCTAACCCTAATCTTAATCTTAACCCAACCCTTACCCGAAGCCTTACCCTAAACCGTGCCCTAATCCTAAACCATACGCTAACACTAATCCATGCCCTAACACATATGCTAACTGTAAACCATTGTCATACCCTAACCTGTACCAAAAACCGTCCCCGTTCCCTAACCTTAACCCTAACCCTAACACTTACCCGAAGCCTTATCCTTACCTTTACCCGAAGCCTTAGCCTACCCTGTGCCCTAATCCTAACCCGTACGCTAACACTAACACGTGCCCTAACACGTACGCTAACCCTAAACCGTTGTCGTACCCTAACCTGTACCCTAAACCGTCCCCATTCCCTAACCCTAACCCTAA
>NW_006791804.1:20943-42414 GCF_000442215.2 Lipotes vexillifer
CATTACCCTAAACCGTGCCCTTATCCTAATGCGTACGCTAACACTTACCCCTGCCCTAACAGGTATGCTAAACCTAAAACGTTGTCATAAACTGACCTGTATCCTAAATCATCTTCATTCCCTAACTCGAGCACTAATCCTTACCCGAAACCTTACCCTACCCCGTGCCCTAACTCTGACCCGTACACTAACACTAACACATGCCCTATTACGTATGCTAACCCTAACCGTTGGCGTTCCCTAAACTGTACCCTAAATCATCCCCGTTAGCTAACACTAACCCTTACCCAAAGACTTACCCTAACCCGTGCCCTAATCCTAACCCATACGCTAACACTAACCCGTGCCCTAACACGTACGCTAAACCTGAACTGTTGTCATATACAAACCTGTACCCTAAACCGTTCCCGTTCCCTAACCCTAACCCTAACCGTAACCCTTACCCGAAACCTTACCCAAACCCGCGTCCTAATCCTAACCCGTACGCTAACAGTAACCTGTGCCCTAACACGTATGCTAACCCTAAACCGTTGACGTACACTAACCTGTACCCTAAAACATACCCATTCCCTAACCCTAACCCAAAGCCTTACATAACCCATTCCCTAATCCTTCCCCGTACGATAACACTAATATGTGCCCTAACACGTATACTAACCCTAAAGCGTTGTCGTACGCTGAACTTTACCCTAATCCGTGCCAGTTACCTAACCCTAACCCTAACCCAAACCCTTACCCAAAGCCTTACCCTAAACCGTGCCCTAATCCTAACCCGTACGCTAACACTAAACCATGCCCTAACACGTACGCTAATCCCAAACCGTTGGCGTACCCTAACCTGTACCTTACACCATCCCCGTTCCCTAACACTAACCCTAACCCTAAACCTTACCGGAATCCTGACCCTAAAACATGCCCTAATCCTAACCGGTACGCTAACACTAACCCGTGCCCTAACACATACGCTAACACTGAACCATTGTCGGACACAAACCTGTACCCTAAAGCATCCCCATTCCCTAATCCTAACACTAACCATTACCCGAAGCCTTACCCTACCCCGTGCCCTAATCCTAATGTGTACGCTAACACTAACCCGTGCCCTAACACATACGCTAACACTGAACCATTGTCGGACACAAACCTGTACCCTAAAGCATCCCCATTCCCTAATCCTAACACTAACCATTACCCGAAGCCTTACCCTACCCCGTGCCCTAATCCTAATGTGTACGCTAACACTAACCCGTGCCCTAACACATACGCTAACACTGAACCATTGTCGGACACAAACCTGTACCCTAAAGCATCCCCATTCCCTAATCCTAACACTAACCATTACCCGAAGCCTTACCCTACCCCGTGCCCTAATCCTAACCCGTACGCTAACACTACCCCATGCCCTAACACGAATGCTAACCCTAAACTGGTCATACCCTAACCTGTAGCTTAAACCATCCCCGTTCCCTAACCCTAGCCCTAACCCGAAGCCTTACCCTACCCCGTGCCCTAATCCTAACCCGTACGCTAACACTAACCCGTGCCCTAACACATACGCTAAACCTGAACCGTTGTCATACACAAACCTCTACCCTAAACCGTTCCCTAACCCTAACCCTAACCCTAACCCTAACCGTAACCCTTATCCGAAACCTTACCCAAACCCGCGTCCTAATCCTAACCCGTACGCTAACAGTAACCTGTGCCCTAACACGTATGCTAACCCTAAACTGTTGACGTACACTAACCTGTACCCTAAAACGTCCCTTTTCCCTAAAACTAACGCTAAGCCTAACCCTAACCCTAAACCTTACCTGAAGCCTTACCCTGACCTGTGCCCTGAAAATTACCGGTACACTAAATTAACCCATGCCCTAACACGTACGCTAATCCTAAACCATTATCGTACCCTAATGTGTACTCTAAACCGTACCCGTTCCCTAACCCTAAACCTAACCCTTACCAGAAGCCTTACACTAACCCTTGCCTTAATCCTAACCCGAACACTAACACTAACCCGTACACAAACCCTAAACAGTTGTCATACCCTAACCTGTACTCTAAACCATCCCCGTTTTCTAACCATAACCTTAACCGTAACCATTACCCAAAGCCTTACACTAACCTGTGCCCTAATCCTAACCTGTACACTAACACTAACCCATGACCTAACATGTACACTAACCATAAACCGTTGTCGTACCATTACCTATGCCCTAAACTGTCCCCGTTTCTAACCCTAACATTAACCCGAACCCTAAACCTTACCCGAAGCCTTACCCTAAACTGTGCCCTAATCCTAACCTGTGCACTAACACTAACTCAAGCTCTAATACGTACGCTAATCCTAAACCATTGTCATAACCTAACGTGCGCCCTAACCCATCCCATTTCCCTAACCCAAACTCCAACACTAACCCTAACCCTTACCCGAAGCCTTAACCCATCACATGCCTTAATCCTAATCTGAACACTAACACTAAGCTGTGCCCTAACAGGGACGCTAACTCTAAACCGTTGTGGTACCCTAACCTGTACCCTAAACCGGGCCCGTTCCCTAACCATAACCCTAACACTTACACAAAGCCTTACCCTAACGCGAGCCCTAAACTTAACATGTACACTAACACAATCCAGAGCCCTAACACGTACTCTAATCCTAAACCATAGTCGTGCCCTAATCTATACCCTAGACTCTCTGTGTTCCCTAACCGTAACCCTATCACTAACCCTTACCCTACCCGAAGACTTTCCATAACCAGCGCCCTAAACCTAACACGTACACTAACACTAAATTGTGCCCTAACACATACACTAACCCTAAACTGTTGTCATACCCTAAACTGAACCCTAAACCGTCCGCGTTCCCTAACCCTAACCCTAACCATAATGCTAACCCTAACACTTACCCGAAGCCTTACCTTAAACCGTGCCCTAATCCTAAGCAGTACGCTAACACTAACCCATGCCTCAACACGT
This sequence comes from Lipotes vexillifer, assembly GCF_000442215.2. Classification (NCBI taxonomy): domain Eukaryota; kingdom Metazoa; phylum Chordata; class Mammalia; order Artiodactyla; family Lipotidae; genus Lipotes; species Lipotes vexillifer. The sequence continues at coordinate 23,923 of NW_006791804.1, forward strand.
ACGCTAACCCTACACTGCTGTCATACGCTAAACTGTACCCTAAACTGTCCCTGTCCCCGGACCCTAACACTAACCGTAAACCGTACCCGTAGCCTTACAGTAACCCATGCCCTAATCCTAACCCGTACACTAACACTAACACGTTCCCTAATACGTACGCTAACCCTAAACCGTTATCGTACCCTAACCTGTACCCTAAACCATCCCCATTACCTAACGCTAATCCTAACTATAACCCTTACCCAAAGCCTTAACCTAACTCATGCCCTAATCCTTAACCATACAATAACACTAAGCCGGGCCCTAACACGTACGATAATGCTAAACCATTGTGGTACACTATCCTGTACCCTAAACTATCCCCATTCCCGATCCCTAAGCCTAACCCTAACCCTAAACCTAACCCGTTCCCAAAGCCTTACCCTAAACCATGTCCTAATCCTAACCCGTACACTAACACTAAACCATGCCCTAACACGTATGCTAACTCTAAACATATGTTGTACCCTAATCTGTACTCTGAACCATCTGTTCCCTAACTCTAAACCTAAATCTTACCCGAATCCTTACCTTAACCCATGCCCTAATCCTAACACATACACTAACACTAAATCGTGCCCTAACATGTACTCTAACCTTAAACGGTTGTCGTACACTAACCTGTACCTTAAACCGTCCCCGTTCCCTAAACCTAACCTTAACCCTAACAGTAACTCTAACTCTTACACGAAGCCTTACCCTAACCCGTGCCTTAATCCTAACCCGTAAACTAACACCAACCCGTGCCCTAACATGTACGCTAACACTAAACCTTAGTCGTACCATAACGTGTAACCTACACTGTCCCGTTCCCTAACCCTAAACCTAACCCTAAATCTACTCCTAACCATAACACTTACCCGAAGCCATACCCTATCCCATGCCCTAATCCTAACCTGTACACTAACACTAACCCGTCCCTAACATGTACGCTAACCCTAAACTGTTGTCATACCCTAACTTGTACCCTAAACTGTCCCTGTTCCCTAACACTAACCCTAAGACTTACCCGAAGCCTTACCTTACCCGTGCCCTTATCCTAACCCTTACACTAACAGTAACCAATACCCTAACACGTACGCTAACACTAAACCATTATCGTTTCCTAACTTTTACCCTAAACCGTCCCCATTCCTTAACCCTAACCTTAAACGTTACCAGAAGCCTTACCTTCAACCGTGGTCTAAATTTAACCGGTACTCTAACTCTAACCCCTATTGTAACACATATGCTAACCCTAAACATTTGTCGTAGACTAACCTGTACCCTAAACCATCCCCGTTCCAACAACCTACCTAACCATAATACTTACCCGAAGCCTTACCCAAACCAGTCTCCTAATCCTAAAACATACTCTAACACTAACCCTTATCCTAACATATATGCTAACACTAAACCATTGTCGTACACTGACCTGTACCCTAAAATGTTCCCGTTCCCTAACTTTAACACTATCCCTTACCGAAACCTTACCCAACATGCCCCCTAATGCTAACATGTACACTAACACTAACCCATACCCTAACACATACGCCAACACTAAACTGTTGTCATACACTAAACTGTACCCTATACGTCCCCGTTCCCTACAACTAACACTAAACCTAATGTTTACACAAAGCCTTACAGCAACCCGTCCCTTAAAGCGACCCGTACACTAACACTAACCCATGCCCTACCACGTACGCTAAATGTAAAGAATTGCCTACTCTTTTCTGTACTAAATGGTCCACTTTCAATAACCCTAACCCTAAACCAAACCCTAACCCTAACCCTTAACTGAAGCCTTGCCCTAACCCAATAAATCACAAAGGCATGACTACCCTAAAGTTTGGATCTGCTCTGTGTACAAGAACCTCGTCCACGGTACAAGGTAAATATCCCAGAGAAGGAAAAATGAATCATGAAGTTGTGGTTCGTACGTGCAATGGAGAATCACTCAGCAATAAAATCAACGTCATCAGGCCCATAGCTGCATAATGAGTGGTTTAGGTACGATGATTCTAAGTGACATAAGTCACACAGAAAAAGAAACATCATAAGATATCACTAATACAGGGAATGGAAACGTGGCTGCACATGAACTGAATTACGAAACAGAAGAGAGTCTCTCATTTAGAAAAGAAACGTATGCTTGCGTAAGGGGAAAGGTGAGAGGGGGTGCTGCATAAAAGCAGAGATTGAAATTAGCACAGATAACGCTCCATAAGCCAAATATGTAATAGACAAGACCTACTCCTTGCTCCACGAAATGGACTCAACACCCCATATTCAACACATAGGGATATACCTGACTGGTAGGAATCTTGAAACCTATGTATTTATATGTCTCCATAAGAGAATCAACTGTCTCTCGAGCGGCACGAAAGCAGCACTGAAATTCAGCTAAATCCCATTATAAAAATAAATTTCAAAAACAAAACACAAAGACAATGAAATAGAGAGACATTCTTAGAGAATTCATTCAGGGCTTGTGATGAAACCTGGATTTACCACTTCTACACCCACAGCTGTGTGAGACATAAGGCTGGACACTTGGGGCTGATAGGATCGGTGAGGTTTGGAGAGCAAATGCAGACCCTTTGAAGTCACACTGCCTGGTACCCTTTCCATGGGTCCCAACTGTCCAGGTTTAATGGATTCTTCCATCACCTAAAACATGCATGGGGAAGCCTGAGTATGGTCCACCCGTGTGATCGGGCAGCGTTCGTAAAAAGCATCTCAGTTTACGTGCCCTGGTACTCACGTTGGCCATTCCACACGCTTTCCTGACACTCTGCACACTTGTGAATCAGTGCCTTTAACCTCCTGTTTGACACACTTTGCAAATTCTGCGGAAGATGGACAGGAATGGGCAGAACCAATGAGAGACTACCTGTAGGTGTTTGGACGGGCACATTTAACTCTAATTTCCCAGCAGCAAGAAGAATTAACCAAACCCTCAGCATGCCGCGCCTGAACCAGACTAGGGTCTGAAGCAATTCTGCGGTATTGCGGCCAGATCACAAGAAAGCGAGTGGAGAAAAGCAGCTCAGGGGCACTGTAATTCACAAACCTGCAGAGTTATAAATGACAGCTTTCGTCCACAAATATATTCATGTAAGGCTGAGAAGAGGACTTGAATGTGAGGCAGAATTGCAGGAAACCAATTTCAGGAGGCACTTCAAAATTGCATTTAAACCTTATGAAAATAGGCAGAATGTAGACCAGGATGCCCTTGGCCAAAAAGGGCGTATGCGTATTTTCCTGAATATATTCAGGAAAATACGCATACGCCCTTTTTGGCCAACCAAACAAGCTTGCAAGGGAAATCTGCGGTACAATGAAGTCTCACTTCCCCCGGGTCAAAGGGACATCCGAAAAAAGTGTAAAATCCAGAAAGGCAGGACAGGCCACAAAGAACAGAGAGCATTGTTATGCTGATGGGCAGGATGTAAATTGCCAACAGCCACTCTGGGGAAATGTATGGTGTTTCCTGAAGCATGGAAAAAACAATGGTACATAGCCTAGGGCACTAGGCTTAGGAAAACTAAAATCAAAAACACAGAGCCACCAAAAAGTTTAGGGCTGCTCTGTGTACAAGAATCTCGTCCACGGTACAAGGTAAACATCCCAGAGAGCGAACAATGGATCATGAAGTTGTGGTACGTACGTGCAATGGAGAATCACTCAGCAATGAAATCAACGTCATCAGGCCCGTAGCTGCATAATGAGTGGTTTAGGTACGATGATTCTAAGCGATATAAATCACACAGAAAAAGAAACATCATAAGATATCACTAATACAGGGAATGGAAACGTGGCTGCACATGAACTGAATTACGAAACAGAAGAGAGTCTCTCATTTAGAAAAGAAACTTATTCTTGCGTAAGGGGAAAGGTGAGAAGGGGTGCTGCATAAAAGCAGAGATTGAAATTAGCACAGATAACGCTCCATAAGCCAAATATGTAATAGACAAGACCTACTCCTTGCTCCACGAAATGGACTCCACACCCCATATTCAACACATAGGGATATACCTGACTGGTAGGGATCTTGAATCCTATGTATTTATATGTCTGCATAAGAGAATCAAGTGTGTGTAGAGCAGTATATAAATAGCAGTGAAATACAACTAAATCCCTTTATAAAAATGAATTTCAAACACAAAACACAAGGACATTGAAATAGAGAGACATTCTTACACAATTCATTCAGGGCTTGTGATGAAACCTGGATTTACCACATCTACACACACAGCTCTGTGAGACATAACGCTCGACACATGGGGCTGATTGGATCGGTGAGGTTCGGAGAGCAAATGCAGACCCTTTGAAGTCATACTGCCTGGTACCCATTCCATGGGTCCCAACTCTCCAGGTTTAAGTGATTCTTCCTTCAGCTAATACATGCATGGGGAAGCCAGAGTATGGCCCACCCGTGTGATCAGGCAGCGTTTGTTAAAGGCATCTCAGTTCATGTGACCTGGTACTCACATTGGTCATTCCAGAAGCTTTCATGACACTCTCCACACTTGGAGGCCAGTGCCTTAAACCTAATGTTTGGCACAGTTTGCAATTTCTTCGGAAGATGGAAAGGAATGGGCAGAACCAATGAGACACTAGCTGTAGCTGTTTGGACGGGCACATTTAACTCTAATTTCCCAGCAGCAGGTAGAATTAACCAAACCCTCATCATGCTGTGCCTGAACCAGACTAGGGTCTGAAGCAATTATGTGGTATTGTGGCCAGTTCCCAAGAAAGCGAGTGGAGAAAAAGAGCTCAGGGGCACTGTAAATCACACACCCGCAGAGTTATAATTGACAGCTTTCGTCCAAAAATATATTGAAGGAAGGCTGCGAGGAGTACTTGAAAGTGAGGCAGAATTGCAGGAAACCGAGTTCAGGCGGTAGTTTGGAATTGCATTTAAAGCCTATGAAAATAGACAGAACCTCGACCGGGATGCCTGTGGCCAAATAGGGCGTATGCGTTTTTTCCTGAATATATTCAGGAAAAAACGCATACGCCCTTTTTGGCCAACCAAGCAAGCTTGCAACGGAATTCTGCACTACAATGAAGTCTCACGTCCCCCCTGGTTAAAAGGGGCTTCTGAAAATAGTGTAAAATCCAGAAGGACAGGACAGTCCATGGACAACAGGGAGCGTTGTTATGCTGATGGGCAGGATGTAAATTGCCCACAGCCACTCTGGAGAAATGTATGGTGCTTCCTGAAACATCCAAAAAACAAAGGTACATAGCCTAGTGCACTTCCACTTATGGCCCTATAGCTTAGGATAATTAAAATAAAAAAGACACAGCCACCCCAATGTTTCAGGGTGCTCTGTTTACAAGAACCTCATCTTCAGTACAATTTAAATATCCCAGAAAGAGAAAAGTGGATAAAGATGTTGTGGTCCTTACGTACTATAGAATGTCACTCAGCAATGAAATCAATGTCATCAGGCCCATAGCAGCATAAGGAATGGATTTAGGTATGACAATTCTAAGTGAAATAAGTCACACAGAAAATGAAACATCATAAGTTATCACTAATAGAGGGAGTGTTAACTTGGCTACACATGAACTGAATTTCAACACAGAGTCTCACATTTAGAAAACAAACTTATGTTTGCTTAAGGGGAAAGTTGAGTTGTGGTCCTGCATAAAACCAGAGATTGAAATTAGCACAGATACCGTTCCATAAGCTAAATATGTAATAGATAAGATCTACTTCTTGCTCAACGAAGTAAACTCAACAATTAGGTATCACCTCACACGAGTTAGACTGTGCATCATCAGAATATCTACAAACAACGAATGCTGGAAAAGGTGTGGAGGAAAGGAACACTCTTCCACTATTGTTGTGAATGTAAATTGATACAGTCACTATATAGAATTGTATTTAGTTTTCTAAAAAACTAACAGTAGAATTACCATATGATCCAGCATTCCCACTACTGGACATATGCCCAGGTAAAAAGCATATATCAAAAAGAGACATTCACTGCAATGTTCATTGCATCACTATTTACAATCGCCAGGTAATGGAAGCAACCTAAATTCCCACAGACAGATGAATACATAACAATGTGCTACATATATAAAACCGAATATTACTAAGCCATAAACAGGAATGAATATGGGTCACTTATAGAAATGTCGATGTATCTAGAGATTGTCATACAGAGTGAAGTAAGTCAGAAAGAGAAAAACAAATATTGTATATTAATGCATATATGTGGAACCTAGAAAAATTATACAGATGAACCATTTTGCAAGGCAGAAATAGAGCAACACATGTAGAGAACAAACGTATGGATAGCAAGGGGGGAAGCTGTGAGGGGTGGGGGTGGGAGGAGTTGAGAGTTTGGGAGTGACATGTATACATTTATATGTATAAATAGATAACTAATAAGAACCTGCTGTAGAAAAAATTTAAATAAAATTCAAACTTAAAAAAATAAAATTAAAAAATGTAACACAAAAAAAGTTCTTCCATTCACATACATATATTTATATGAATAAATTATTTCCATGCTTATATCTGTAAATAAATAAAGAGGAATAAAATCTACCTTGAACCAAAAACGAAACAAAGAAAAAAATTAAATAAAACAGATCCTACCAGTTTCACAGAGGAAAACCGTATCCGGGCACTTGCTCCAGTTGTAAACACTTCTGAAGTTGGTCAGTGGTGGGGAATCATCTCCCATTCAGCCAGCAGCCCACCAGGCAACAAGCATCCTCATTGCAAAGCTGGGGGCCATGCCAAGGCATCTGTGAGTAAACGTGAGCTGAGCCCCAGGCCAGCTGCTGCTGAACTGTTCCCACACTTCCCAGGTAAAACACCTGAATATGTACAAGGACTTGAAAGCCTAGAAGAAGGGCCGTGGAGCCACACCAGCGACAGCATGCCGGCCGACTTGGTGCCTGCAGGCCAGCCAGGATGGTCCTGGCCCTGGGGACTCTTCTGGAAGCTTTCCACTTCCCTGCCTGAGATAGCCCTCCAGTCCCAGCCCCGACTGCTTTTATCCTTCCTCAGCTCTGCCGAGGGAGAAATTCCAGCAGCAGGTATGGGTGACACATCCTCTTCTTTAGCAGATGGCAGTCTGGCAACTGCTGCAGAAAGTCCAGCAGAGCCCCACTCACACTGGGCCACCCACAAAGCAGTGGCCTGTCACTCCCTCCCACCAGCTCAGCCCCAAGGCTGCTGAAAGAGCAGAGAATATGGCGTCAGGCACAGCTGCACTGGCTCTTGCTGATTGGGTGTTTATATTGATCTCAACCCAGGCACACCTGGGGAGGGCTGGTGGACACAGTCAGGCGCCCCAGGTCAGCCAATCATCAACACTCACGGACTCACAGTTGCAGAAAACGGAACTTGCTGAACTGGCCAAGTATAAGGAACGGGGGTGGGCTCCTGAGAGTCAGGATAGAAAAGGGGCTGCAACTCTGGCTTGTTTTGTAATCATTTTATCTGGCCCATGAGTGGGAGAGAACTTCAAGAAAACTCTCTCCTAATGAGAGGAAGACAGGAGTCAGGGAGAGGAGGGGTGGGTGGTGGGTGGAGACAGAGGCCTGGTGCCCAGGGTGCAGTGGAAGTCTCAGGAAGACCAGGCGGAGGGAGTCCGCCCAGAGTGATGCCCAGGGTGAAAGACCTGTCCGAGCTGCTGTTTGTTAGTTCAAGTTCTGCTCTGAGGTGCTCTGTGTCAGCTCTGAGTGACATGTTAGCTGGGGGTGCTCAGCAATGAGGGCTATGTGCATGGTTCCTGTGTGCCCAGCACTGCCACTGTACCTGCAAGTGTAGTTCTGTATCCTGTATCCTGGGAGGGGCCTGACCACGAGAACCCAATGGGCTGCAGGGGACCTGCCCAGGGAACCCCATATCCTGGGAGGGGCCTGACCAGGAGAGACCCATGGGCTGCTGGGGACCTGGGGAAGGATGTCAGGACAGTCAGTGAAGCCACCGAGGATATACCTCCAGTAGTTCCTAATTCCTACACTCTGCTGGTCATTCTACCAACCACCAGGACATGGTATTTTGTATTAGTCTTCAATGGTGCCTTCTTTTGTATTCCATTAGTCCCAGAGTCACAAGAAATTTTGGCTTGTGAGTGGCAGGACTCAACATACAACAAAAACAATACTTCCGGGCCGTCCTGCCCCAAGGGTTCAAAAATTCCCTCACCATCTTTGGGGAAAGCTTAGCTAAAGACCTAAAAGTTCTACCTCTGGAAAAGGAAACCCTCCTTCAATATGCAGACGACATTCTGATTGCCAGCCCTACTAAGGAGGCCTCTGAACTACCAAGCCAATAAGGGATAGAAGTTGTCCAAGAAAAAGCTCAAAGATCACAGACTAAGGTGACCTGCCTGGGCTTCATTCTCACAGAAGGTCAGAGAAGCCCATCCCAGGAAAGGCAAGAAAGCATTTCAGTCTTACCCATTTCTAAAACGAGAAGACAGCTTAGGGGTTCCTGGGCAGACCAGGGTTTGCTGCATCTGGATCGCTAACTACAGTCTAATAGCTGGGCCTCTATATGAAACACTGAAAGGAAAAGATGATGATCCTTTTGAATAGAATCCAGAGGTGGCCTTTCAAGAATGGAAAGAGCAATCAATTTAGACACTTGCCCTGGAACTCCCTTATTTAGCTAAACCCTTTGACCTTTACATACCGGGTGAAAGGTGAATCGCCATTGGAGTGTTAGTGCAAAAGCTTTGACTACTTGAAATGGAACAATGCAAGTATGCCATCCAGGTAGGATAAAGTACCGTCACCAAGGGGCTTGGCCCACTGCCACATCTGGCCAAGATACGGGCGGTATCTAAACACCTGGAAATCAGCAGACCGAAAGGCCACCTCCCTCCTAAGGGAAAAGGACCCCACGTGGTGATCCTAACCACCAACCATGCCCTGAAGTTGCAGGGTTCGCTCGATGGACACACTGACCTCGAGTGAGGAGGCCCTCCAACTCCCACCTCCAGAGAGACAACCGGGGATAACGGGGCACCATGATGACTCGTGTGACCATCACTTGACCTGGAGTTTCTCTCAGAAAAGAACAAGAGTGTGTCCCAAAAGAGTAGACTATTGCTTGCAGGACTTACTGTACCCAGGGAGGAGCTAATAAGGTTGGCAGTGGAACCGTATGTCATGCTGTCACCATAGAAAAGCATACAGACACTGCGATGATGGTGGCCAGTAAGACTGGCTGGACTCCTGGCTACTTCAAAAGGCTGTTGACTCAGTGGCCATCATCGTCCTTGATCACCACTGACCCTGGACTGTGTGGGAGTTGAGTGGGCAGGGCTGTGACACCTGGTGCTGTTTATATATTGATTCAGGGGCCTAATTGAAGAAAGCACAGACTACTGGTCAGAGCACCTAGGCTGGCAGAAACGAGCAGCCTAAAGTGGCTGAACAAATGTGGAGTGAGGTAAAACTGGCCCCCACAGCGTCTCTGCACATCTCTTTCCTGAATACTTAAAGGTCATTACAATCTATAACACTTCCAATGCTGGTGCTCAGGCGGACGAGCAGGGAGGCACGAGGCCTGGGGACAATCAACATCACATGGAGGCTGCTGGGGAGAAGTTCTGACCCTCGCCCCCGGTTATGAGGGCTCCCAACTCAGCACACAGTAGTTACCGAACAGGGGTCTCTACCCTCAGCACTCCAAGAATGAGGAACGGGACAAAAGGCAGAGGAGGAGTTTGTCACCAGCAAAGCCCATTAAAATCCCTGGGAGATAAATATAGAATCTGGGCAATAAAATAAAGTCTAACCTTTTTGATCCTTTGTGCTTTGTCTAATTGCACATGCTCTTAGGGTCCCGCATACAGAGGTCCCACACCCTGCACTTCAGAGCAGATTTCCTACTGCAGAATGGCTGGACGACATCTCAGCTCGCGGGGCCCAGTGCAGACTCCATGATATAGAGCCTGAGCTGCAGCCAACCTGGCCCTTGATAGCTCTGCTCCCTCCCTCCCACTGACTCTGACAGGATCTCTACACAGCAGCGTAGCCCACAGCCCGCAGGGTAGGGCATGTTTTCACCTCTCCATTCTCTGATCAAAATATAAAATTTCCTTTGCTTCTGAACCAAACTCAGTCTCGATCTGTTGGCTCCAATGACACTGGCCAGAGGGACACTTGTTGGGGTCCACTCTGAAAGGATCAGTAACAGAAATTGAGAACATTGTAACTTCAATGAACAGATGTGTCACCCAAACTGTAATTAACATAGAAGAGTGTATAAGGCTCGGATAATGTAAGATGTTTCTAACACTTCCATTTGATATTTCCATCACTTAATTATAAGCAAGTTCAGTGAAAAGGTTTGTCTTATTTGTCAGGTCAATATTAGAGAAATGAAGTGATTTCTTTCCAAGGATGTACATCTAATAATCTTGGTTAAAGCTTCAATCTTTTTAAAATACTTTTCCATTGAAAATGATCCCTGTCTTCCAGCTCCCCCATTTCTGAGAAGTATAAAATCTTATAATTTATTACTACCAAAAGGCAAAGGTCTGAGGAGCGATAAACTAACTGTTTGGGATTAGCACATACACACTGTTATGTATAAAATAGATCATCAACAAGGAACTACTGTATAGCACAGGGAACTACTCTCAATATTTTGCAGTAACCTATAAGCGGAAATAATCTGAAAAAGAATAGATACTTATATTGATATCATCTATCAATGACAGTTAAAATGTAAACTAAGGGAAGACAATGGTGAGTGCTTCTGAACCTGAAGACTTCAATCATGTAAATTTCGGACTCTGCCGACTTCCCAAGGCCCTTAATGAACATATGTGTAGCCATAGCTTAAACAATTCCCCAGTATGGGTTTCGGACAGACACTGATTTGTAAAAAGCCCTGGTTTTCTCCTTCCATGAATGGGACCCTTCCTATTGCTAAAACATGCCTGTCACACCCAGAGGGTCGTACACCGTCTGTTTGGGAAGAGTTTGGAAAAGACATCTCATCTCCTCATCTCCTGGTGCTCGGGTTCACCCCTCCAGTGTCTTAACTAACAATCTCCCCACTTGGAGATGGCAGCACTGTCAGCATCCTGTTGCATGCAGTTTGCAATTTGTCCAGAGGATGAAGTGGAAGGATGAGGAACAATGAGAGAAAAGTCCTAGGTATTCGGACAGGCACATGTCACTCTAATTTCCAATCAGAAAGATGAATTGACCAAAGGCTAGGATTGCCCATGGAAACAGAATAGGGCTTGAGGTAATCACGCTGCTTTGTGGTCAGTTCCCATAAACACAAGTTGAATAATAGGAACTCAGGGTCACTAAAATTCACGAAACTGCAGAGTTGAAAATATCTATCACTGAAAAATGTCTCGAGGAAAGTCACAGAAAAGGACTTGTAAGCAAGAGACAAAGGGAGGAAAGGGATTTAAAGAGGTACAAAGGACTTGCCATTAAGCACAAGAAAAGGGGCTGAACATTGCCAACATTGCAGTTGGCCAGAAAGGGTGTATGGAGTTTTTTCTGAAAATATTCAAGAAAAGAGCATACACCCTTTTTAGCCAACCAAACAGGTGGGCACTGGAAATCAATACTACAAAAGATATCACTTTGAATCAGTCAAAAGAGCCGTCCTAATAAAGTGTAAACACCAGAAATGCAGGACTGGACGAGGAGAAAAGGGAGCCCTGTGAGGCTTATAGTGGAAATATATATTCCCAACGGCCACTCTGGAGAAGTGTATTGTCTTTACTAAAACATCTAAAAAATGAGCTCCAGAGCATAGGCCTCTTGCACTCATGGGCATATATCTTGGGAGAAACAAAAATCGAGAGGACACAGGCCCCCCAATATTTACCACCTCTTTGTTTAAAAGATCCTCATTTAGGATATAACTTAAATGTCTCTGGAGGGAAGAAATGGATAGAGATGTGGTACTTATATAGAGTGGAATATTACTCAGCCTGGTAATCAATGTAATATGGCCAGTTGCGACAACTCCGGAGGAGTTGCGTATGATCATTCTAAGTGACATACTTCAAAAAGAAAAAAACACATATCATAAGACACCACTTAAAGGTGGAATCCAAAATGGCTACACATGAAATAAATTACAAAATAAAGACATAGTCAAATATGTAGAAAACAAGCATAAGGCTGCTAAACGGGAAAGGTGGGGAGGGGTGTGGCATTATCCAGGAGGTTGAAATTAGCAAAGATACCATTTCAAATACCAAATTGATAATTAACGAGGCCTACACGGTAGCTAATAGAACTGCACTCAGCACACTCAAGTCACCACAGGAGAATATATACGACTGGTCAAAATCTGAAAAAAGAATTTACTGATGTCTCTCTGTACGTGAATCAAGTGGATGTACAGCACCAAGAAAGACAGCTTTGAAAATCAGCTGTAACCACTATAATAATAAATTGAAAAAAATAAACGACAGAGAGACAGAGAAAACCTCTTACAACTTTTCCTCAAAGGCAGTGATGCAACATGGATTGAACACATCTAGACCCACAGGAGGATGACACATAAGGCTGGAAATGGTTTCGGCTAAGAGAAATGTGAGGTTGGATGAGGAAAGGCACACACTTTAAAGTAATACTACATGGTTCCCATTCAATGGGGCACAAATCTGCATGTTCAAGGGATGTTGCTACAGCTAAATCATGCATGGGAAACCCAGAGTATGGTCCACTGTGTGATCGTGCAAAGTTTCAAAAACGAACCTCAGTTTACATCTACTGGTACTCGTGTTGGTCGTTCCAGAAGGTTTCGTGACACTCTCCACTCTTGGAAACTCTGTGCCTTTAACCTCCTTTTTGACACAGTTTGCAATTTCTGCGGAAGATGGACAGGAATGTGGAGAAACAATGAGAGACTAGCTGTAGGTGTTTGGACGGGCACATTTAACTATAATTTTCCACCGGCAAGAAGAATTAACCAAAGCTGCAGCATGCCGTGCCAGAAGCAGACTAGGGTCTGAAGCAATCCTGTCGTACTGCGGCCAGCTCACAAGAAAGCAAGGGGAGAAAAGGAGTTCAGGGGCACTGTAATTCACAACCCTGCAGAGATATAAATGACAGCTTTTGTCCAAAAATATATTGAAGTAAGGCTGTGATGAGGACTTGAAAGTGCGGCAGAATGGCAGGAAACCGATTTCAGGAGGTGGTTGGGAATTGCATGTAAAACCAATGAAAATAGGCAGAACGCGGACCAGGATGCCTTGGCCAAAATGGGCGTATGCGTTTTTCCCTGAATATATTCAGGAGAAAACGCATACGCCCTTTTTGGCCAACCAAGCAAGCTTGCAATGGAAATCTGCGCTATAATAAAGTCGCACTTCACCTCTGTCAAAAGGGCAATCAGAAAAAAAGTGTAAAATCCAGAAAGGCAAGACAGGCCATGGACAACAGGGAGCGTTGTTATGCTGATGGGCGGGATGTAAACTGCCAACAGCCACCCTGGAGAAACGTATGGTATTTCCTGAAACATCGAAAAAAAAAGGTACATAGCCTAGGGCACTAGGATTAGGGAAACCAAAATCAAAAAGAGCCACCCCAAAATTTGGGGCTGCCTTCTTTATAGGAACCTCATACACGGTACAATTTAAATATCCACGAAAGCAAAAAATGGATCGTCAAGTTGTGACACTTATGTGCAATGGAATATAACTCAGTAATGAAATCAATGTCATCAGGCCCATAGCATCTCAGTGAGTGGATTTAGGTACGATGATTCCACGTGAAATAAGTCACACAGAAAAAGAAACATCATAAGGTATCACTAACACAGGGAATGTAAACTTGGCTACACATGGACTGAATTACAAAACAGAAGAGAGTCTCTCATTTAGAAAACAAACTTATGCTGTCGTAAGGGAAAAGCTGAGTGGGACTGCTGCATAAAACCAGAGATTGAAATTAGCACAGATACAGTTCCAGAAGCCAAACACGTAATAGACAAGACCTAATCCTTGCTCCACGAAATGGACTCAATACACCATATTCAATGCATACGAATAGACCTGACTGGTAGGAATCTTAAAACCTATGTATTTATATGTCTCCGTAAGAGAATCAAGAGTGTGTAGAGCGACATAAGCGCACCAGTGAAAATCAGCCAAATCCCATTATAAAAATAAATTCAAAACCAAATCACAATGAGAGTGAAATAGAGAGACATTCTTACTTAATTCATTCAGGGCTCGGGATGAAACCTGGATTTACCACATCTACACCCACAGCCGTGTGAGACATAAGGCTGGACCCTAGTGGCTGATAGGTTTGGTGAGGTTTGGTAAGCAAAGGCAAACCCTTTAAACTCATACTGCATGGTATCCATTCCATGCGTCCCAACTCCCCAGGCTTAATGGATTGTTCCTTCCACTAAAACATGCATGGGAAACCCAGAGTACGGTCCACCGTGTGATCGGGCAAAGTTCCTAAAATGCATCTCAGTTTACGTGCCCTGGAACTCGTGTTGGCCGTTGAAGACGCTTTCCTGACACTCTGCACACTTGCAGAGTCAGTGCCCTTAACCTCCTCTTTGGCACACTTTGTAATTTCTGCGTAAGATAGACAGGAATGGGGAGAACCAACGAGAGACTAGCTGTAGGTGTTTGGACGGGCACATTGAACTCTAATTTCCCACCGGCAAGAAGAATGAACCAAAGCCTCAGCATGCTGTGCCTGAACCAGACTAGGGTCTGAAGCAATCCTGCGGGATGGCGGCCAGCTCACAAGAAAGCGAGGGGAGAAAAGGGGCTCAGGGCCACTGTAATTCACAAACCTGCAGAGTTATAAATGACAGTTTTCATCCAAAAATATATTGATGTAAGGCTGCGAAGAGAACTTGAAAATGAGGCAAAATTGCAGGAAACCGATTTCAGGAGGTGGTTTGGAATTGCATTTAAAGCCTATGAAAATAGGCAGAACGCCGACCAGGATGCCCTTGGCCAAAAAGGGCATATGCTTTTTTTCCTGAATATATTCAGGAAAAAACGCATATGCCCTTTTTGGCCAACCAAGCAAGCTTGCAATGGAAATCTGCCCTACAATGAACTCTCACTTCCCCCCGGTCAAAAGGGCCATCTGAAAAGAGTGTAAAATCCAGAAAGGCAGGACAGGCCAGGGAGAACAGGGAGCGTTGTTATGCTGATGGGCGGGATGTAAACTGCCCACAGCCACCCTGGAGAAACGTATGGTATTTCCTGAAACATCCAAAAAACAAGGTACATAGCCTCGGGCACTAGGCTTAGGGAAACAGAAATCAAACAGACAGAGCCACCCCAACCTAACACTAACCCTTAACCGAAGCCTTAACGTAACCTGTGCCCTAATCCTAACCAGTACACTAACACTAACCCATGACCTAACATGTACGCTAACTCTAAAACGTTGTCATACACAAACCTGTACCCTAAACCATCCCCGTTCCCTAACCCTAATCCTAACCCTAACTCTAACCCTTACCCGAAGCCTTACACTAACCCGTGCCCTAATCCTAAGCCGTACGCTAACACTAAACCATGCCCTAACACATACGCTAACCGTAAACCGTTGTCGTAACCTAACATGTACCCTAAACCATCCCCGTTCCCTAACCCTAAACCAAATCCTAACTCTAAACCTAACACTTACCCGAAGCCTTACCCTAACCTGTGCCCTAATCCTAACCCATACGCTAACACCAACCCGTGCCCTAACACGTACGCTAACCCTAAACTGTTGTCGTACACGAACCGGTAACCTAAACAGTCTCCGGTCCCTAACACTAACCCTAACCCTAATCCTAACCCTTACCTGTAGCCTTACCCTAAACTGTGCCCTAATCCTAACCCATAAGCTCACTCTAACCAGTGCCCTAACATGTACTCTAACACTAAACCGTTGTTGTACCCTATCCTATAGCCTAAACAGGCCCCATTCCCTAACCCTAACCCTAACCCTAAGCCTTACCAGAAGCCTTACCCTAAACCGTGCCCTCATCCTAACCCATACACTAACAGTAACCTGTGCCCTAACACGTACGCTAACCCTAAACCGTTGTCGTACACGAACCTGTAACCTACACAGTCTCTGGTCCCTAACACTAACCCTAACCCTAATCCTAACACTTACCTGAAGCCTTACCCTAAACTGTGCCCTAATCCTAACCCGTAAGCTCACTCTAACCGGTGCCCTAACATGTACTCTAACACTAAACCGTTGTTGTACCCTAACCTGTAGCGTAAACTAGCCCCATTCCCTAACCCTAACCCTAACCCTAAGCCTTACCAGAAGCCTTACCCTAAACCGTGCCCTCATCCTAACCCGCAAGCTAACACCAGACAGTGCACTAACACCTAGGCTAAACATAAACCATTGTGGTACCCTAACCTGTACCCTAAACCGTCCCCTTTCCCTAACACTAATCCTAACATTAACCCTAACTCTCACCCTTACCCAAAGCCAACCCTAACCCGTGCCCTAATCCTAACCCGAACGCTAACACTAACCCTTGCTCTAACACGAATGCTAACCCTAAACCATTTTCGTACACTAAACTGTAGCCTAAACAGTCCCCATTACCCAACCCTAACCCTAACCCTCACACTAATATTTACCCGAAGCCTTACCCTTACCCGTGCCCTAATCCTAATGCGTACGCTAACACTAACCCGTGCCCTAACATGTACGCTAACCCTAAACCATTGTCATACACTAACCTGTACCCTAAACCATCCCCATTCCCTAACCCTAATCCTAAACCTAACCCTAACCCTAACGCTTACCCGAAGCCTTACCTTAACCCATGGCCTAATCCTAAACCGTACGCTAACAGTAACCCATGCCCTAACACTTACGCTAACACTAAACCGTTGTCGTACCCTAACCTGTACACAAAACCGTCCCCGTTCCCTTACCCTAACCCTAACCCTCACCCTAACCCTTAACCGAAGCCTTACCCTTACCCGAGCCCTAATCCTAATGTGTACGCTAACACTAACCCTTACCCTAACAAGTATGCTAAACCTAAATCGATGTCATAACCTAACCTGTATCCTAAACCATCCCCGTTCCCTGACAGTAACCCCTACCCGAAGCCTTACACTAAACTGTGCCCTAATCCTAAACCGTACGCTAACACTAACACATGCCCTAACACGTACGTTAACTCTAAACTATTGTCCTACCCTAAACTGTACCATAAACCGTCCCCGTTCCCTAAACCTAACCCTAACACTAACGCTAACACTAACCCTTATCCTAACACGTGCATTAACCCTATCTCTTACGCTAATACTACCCCATGCCCTAACACGAATGCTAACCCTAAACCGGTCATACCCGAACCTGTACCTTAAACCATCCCCGTTCCCTAACCCTAACCCTAACCCGAAACCTTACCCTACCCCGTGCCCTAATCCTAACCCTTACGCTAACACTAACACGTGTCCTAACACGTACGCTAACCCTGTACCATTGTCATACACAAACTCGTACCTTAAACCGTCCCCATTCCCTAACCCTAACCCTGACCCTAACCCTTACCCGAAGGCTTACCCTAACCCGTGCCCTACACCTAACCAACACACTAACACTAACCCGTGACCTAACATGTACACTAACCCTGAACCGTTGTTGTACCCTAACCTGTACCCTAAACCGTCCATGTTCCCTAACCATAACCCTAATCTTAACCTTAACCCAACCCTTACCTGAAGCCTTACCCTAACCCGAGACCTAATCGTAACCCGTACGCTAACACTAACCCATGCCCTAACACGTACAGTAACCCTAAACCGTTGTCGTACACTAAGCTGTTCACTACACCATCCCCGTTCCCTAACACTAATCCTGACCGTAACCCTAAGACTAAACTTTACCCGAAGCCTCACACTAACCAGTGCCCTAATCCTAAACCATACGCAAACACTAACCCGTGCACTAACACGTATGCCTAACCTAAACCTCTGTCGTAACCTAAACTGTACCCTAAACCGTACACGTTCCCTAACCCTAACCCTAACCATAACCCTAATCCTAACCCTTACCCGAAGCCTTACCCTAAACTGTGCCCTAATCCTAACCCATAATCTAACATTAACCCGTGCCCTAACACGTACGTTAACCTTGAACAATTGTTGTACCCTAACCTGTAGCCTAACCCGTCCCCATTCCCTAACCCTAATCCTAACCTTAACCCTAACTCTAATCCTAACACTAACCCTAAACCTAACGCTTACCCGAAGCCTTACCCTAACCCGTGCCCTAATCCTAACACGTACAGTAACATTAACCAATGACATAACACTTACGCTAACCCTAAACTTTTGCTGTACTCTAACCTGTACCCTAAATGGTCCCATATTCCTAACACTAACCGTAACCCTAACCTTAAATCTAACCCTAACCTGAAGCTTTACCTTAAACAGTGCCCTAATCCTAACCCGTATAGTAACACTAACCCATGCCCTAACACTTACG
>NW_006791804.1:42465-52112 GCF_000442215.2 Lipotes vexillifer
GTGTCCTAAACCTAAACCATTCACTAACACTAATCCTTGCCCTAACATGTACACTAATGCTAAACTGTTGACGTTCTTAACCTGTATCGTAAACCATCCCCGTTCTCTTACCCTAACCCTAAACTTACCCCTAAACACTTACCGAAGCCTTACCCTACCCCGTTCCGTAACCCATACCCGTACACTAACACTAACCTGTGCCCTAACACGTACGCTAACCCTGAACCATTGTTGTACACAAATCTGTACCCTAAACCATCCCCATTCCCTAACCCTAACACTAACCCTAACCCTTACCCTAAGTCTTACCCTAACCCATGGCATAACCCTAACACGTACGCTAACACTAACCCATGCCCTAACACGTACGCTAACCCTAAACCGTTGTTGTACACTAACCTGTACCCTAAACCGTCCCCTTCCCCTAAGCCTAACCCTAACCGTAACTCTAACCACAACCCTTAATCGTAGCCTTACTGAAACCCGCGTCCTAATCCTAACCCATACGTTAACAGTAATCCGTGCCCTAACACGTATGCTAACCCTGAACCATTGTTGTACACAAATCTGTACCCTAAACCATCCACATTCCCTAACCCTAACCCTAACCCAAAGCCGTACCCTACCCCGTGCCCTAATCCTAACCCGTACGCTAACACTAACAAGTGTCCTAACACGTTTGCGAACCCTAAGCGTTGTCGTTCGCTAAACTGTACCCTAAACCATTCCCGTTACCTAACCTTAACCCTAACACTAACACTAACCCTTACCCAAAGCCTTATCCTAACCCATGCCCTAATTCTAGCCGGTAAGCTAACACTAACTCATGTCCTAACATGTACGTTACCGCTAAACACTTGTCGTACCCTAATCTGTACCCTAAAACCTCCCCGTTCCCTAACCTTAACCCTAAACCTAACCTTAACCCTAACCCTTACCCGAAGCCTTACCCTAAACTGTGCCTTAATCCTAAACC
Organism: Lipotes vexillifer; assembly: GCF_000442215.2. Lineage (NCBI taxonomy): Eukaryota > Metazoa > Chordata > Mammalia > Artiodactyla > Lipotidae > Lipotes > Lipotes vexillifer. The sequence continues at coordinate 43,442 of NW_006791804.1, forward strand.
GTAGGCTAACACTAACCCATGCCCTAACATGTACGCTAACCCTAAACCGTTGTCGTACCCTAACCTGCACCTTACACCATCCCTGTTCCATAACCCTAAACCTAACCCTAACACTAACTCTTACCTGAAGCCTTACCCTAACCCGTGCCCTAATCCTAACCTGTACACTAACAATAACCCGTGACCTAACACGTATGCTAACCCTCTACCATTGTTGTTCACACACCTGTATCTTAAACCTTCCCCATTCCCTAACCCTAACCCTAACCCGAACCCTTACCCTAAGTTTTAGTCTAAACTATGCCCTAACCCTAATCCGTATGCTAACACTAACCCATGCCCTAACACGTATGCTCACCCTAAACCGTTGTCGTACCCTAATCTTTTCCCTGAACCGTCCCCTTTCCCTAAACCTAACCCTAACTCTAACCCTAACCATAACCCTTACCTGAAGCCTTACCGAAAGCCGCGTCCTAATCCTAACCCGTACGTTAACACTAAGCCGTGCCCTAAAAAGTAGGCTAACCCTGTACCATTGTCGTATACAAACCTGTACCCTAAACCGTCCCCGTTCCCTAAACCTAACCCTAACATTAACGCTAACACTAACCCTTACCCGAACACGTGCTTTAACCCTATGTCTTACGCTAACACTAACCCATGCCCTAACACGAAGGCTAACCCTAAACCGTTGTCATACCCTAACCTGTACCTTAAACCATCCCCATTCCCAAACCCTAAACCTAAACTGAAGCCTTACCCTACCATGTGCCCTAATCCTAAACCGTACGCTAACACTAACCTGTGCCCTAACACGTACACTAACTCTGAACCGTTGTCGTACCCTAACCTGTACCCTAAACCGTCCGTGTTCCCTAACCCTAACCCTAATCTTAACCTTAACCCAACCCTTACCCTCAGCCTTACCCTAACCGGAGACCTAATCGTAACCCGTACACTAACACTAACCCATGCCCTAACACGTACGCTAACCCTAAACGGTTGTCATACTTTAACCTGTTCCGTAAACTGTCCCCGTTACATAACCCTAACCCTAACCTTAACCCTAACCTTTACTCGAAGCCTTACCCTGACCCGTGCCCTAATCCTAACCCATACGCTAACACTAACCCATGCCCTAACACGTATGCTAACCCTAAACCGTCATCGTAAGCTAACCTTTACCCTAAACCGTCCACGTTCCCTAAAACTAACCCTAACCCTAACCCTAAACCTAACACTTACCCGAAGCGTTAACCCAACCCGAGCCCTAATCCTAACCTGTACACTAACACTAACCCATTCCATAACATGTACACTAACCCTAAATCGTTGTCGTACCCTAACCTGTAGCCTAAATCGTCCCCGATCCCTAACCCTAACCCTAACCCTAACATTTACCTGAAGCCTTATCCTAACCCGTGCACTAATCCTAAACCATATGCTAACACTAACCTGGGCCCTAACATGTATGCTAACCCTAAACCATTGTCGTACCCTAACCTGTACCCCAAACCATCCCCGTTCCCTAACCCTAACCCTAACCCTACCCCTACCACTTACCCAAAGCCTTAACCTAACCCGTTCCCTAATCCTAACGCCTACGCTAACACTAACCCATGTCCTAACACGTACGTTAACTCTAAAGCGTTGTCGAAACATAACCAGTAGCCTAAACCGAACCCGCTCCCTAACCCTAACCCTAACCCGAACGCTAACACAAACACTTACCCGGAAGCTTACCCAAACCCGCGTCCTAATCCTAACCCGTACGCTAACAGTAACCTGTGCGCTAACACGTATGCTAACCCTAAACCGTTGTCGTACCCTGAACTGTACCCTAAACCATGCCCGTTACCTATCCCTTACCCTGAACCTAACCCTTACCTGAAGCTTTACCCTAAACCATGCCCTAATCGTAACATGTACGCTAACACTAACCTGTGCCCTAACACGAACGCTAACCCTAAACTGTTGTCATACCCCAATCTGTGCCCTACACCGTCCGTGTCCCCTAACCCTAACCCTACCCTTAACCCAACCCTTAGCAGAAGCCTTACCCTAAACCGAAGCCTAATCCTAACCCGTATGCTAAAACTAACCCGTGCCCTAACACTTATGCTAACCCGAAACCTATGTCGTACCGTAAACTTTACCGTAAACCATCCCCGTTCCCTAACAATAAACCTAACCCTAACCCTTATCCGAAGCCTTACCCTAAACCGTGTCCTAATCCTAACCCGTACGATAACACTAACCCATACCCTAACACGTACAGTAACCCTAAACCGTTGTCGTACCATAAGCTGTTCACTACACCATCCCCATTTCCTAACGCTAATCCTAACCGTAACCCTAACCCTAACCCTTAACCGAAGCCTTACACTAACCAGTGCCCTAAACCTAAACCATACGATAACACTAACACATGCCCTAACACGTACGCTAACCCTGAACTGTTGTCTTAACCTAACCTGTACCCAAAACCGTCCCCGTTCCCTAACCCTAACCCTAACACTTACCCTAACCCTTACCCGAAGCGTTACCCTTACCCTTACCCGAAGCCTTACCCTACTCCGTGCCCTAAACCTAACCCGTACGCTAACACTAATCCGTGCCCTAACACATAAGCTAACCCTAAACCGTTGTTGTACCCTAACCTGTAGCCTAAACCATCTCCGTTCCCTAACCCTAACCCTAACCCTAACGCTTACCCGAAGCCTTACACTAATCCGTGCCCTAATCCTAATCCGTACGCTAACACTCTGCCGTGCCCTAACACTTATGCTAACTGTAAATCGTAGTCGTACCATAACCTGTATGCAAAACCGTCCCTGTTCCCTAACCCTAACCCTAACCCTCACCCTAATCCTTACCCGAAGCCTTACCCTTACCTGTGCCCTAATCCTAATGTGCACACGAACACTAACCCATGCCCTAAAATGAATGCTAAACCTAAACCGTTGTCATAACATAACCTGTATCCTAAAACATCCCCGTTCCCTAACCCTAACCCTAACCCTTACCCGAAGCCTTACACTAAACTGAGCCCTAAATCTAAACCGTACACTAACACTAACACATGCCCAAACACGTACGCTAAACCTAAACCATTGTCCTACACTAACATGTACCCTACACCATCCCCGTTCCCTAACCCTAACCCTAACACTAACGCTAACACTAACCCTTACCCAAGGTCTTACCCTAAACTGTGCCTTAACCCTAACCCGTACGCTAACACTAACCCGTACCCTAACACGTACGCTAACCCTAAACCGTGGTCGTACCCTAACCTCTACCTTAAACCATCCCCATTCCCTAAACTTAACCCTTACCCGAAACCTTACCCTATCCAGTGCCCTAATCTTAACCCGTACACTAACACTAACCCGTGCCCTAATATGTACGCTAAACCTAAACGTTGTCGTTCCCTAAACTGTACCATAAATTGTCCCCGTTACCTAAACCTAACCCTAACCCTAACACTAACCCTTACCCGAAGCCTTACCCTTACCCTTGCCGTAATCCTAATGCGTACGCTAACACTAACACATGCCCTAACATGTACGCTAACCCTAAACCATTGTCATGCACTAACCTGTACCCTAAACCATCCCCGTTCCCTAACCCTAATCCTAAACCTAACCCTAACCCTAACGCTTACCGAAGCCTTACCCTAACCCATATCTTAATCCTAAACTGTATGCTAACAGTAACCTGTGCCCTAACACGTATGCTAACACTAAACCGCTGTCGTACCCTAACCTGTACCCAAAACCATCCCCGTTCCCTAACCCTAACCCTAACCCTCACCCTAACACTTACCCAAAGCCTTACCCTTACCTGAGCCCTAATCCTAATGCGTACGCTAACACTAACCCATGCCCTAACATGTATGCTAAACCTAAATCGTTGTCATAACCTAACCTGTATCCTGAACCATCCCCGTTCCCTAACCCTAACCCTAAACCTTACCCAAAACCTTACACTAAACTGTGCCCTAATCCTAAACCGTACGCTAACACTAACACATGCCCTAACACGTACGTTAACTCTAAACCATTGTGCTACCCTAAACTGTACCATAAAGCATCCCCGCTCCCTAAACCTAACCCTAACGCTAACGCTAACACTAACCCTTACTCTAACACGTGCCCTAACCCTATCTCTTACGCTAATAGTAACCCATGCCCTAACACGTATGCTAACCCTAAACCGTTGTCATACCCTAACCTGTACCTTAAACCATCCCCATTCCCTAACCCTAAACCTAAACCGAAGCCTTACCCTACAATGTGCCCTAATCCTAAACCATACGCTAACACTAACCCGTGCCCTAACACGTACACTAATCCTGAACCGTTGTCGTAGCCTAACCTGTACCCTAAACCGTCCGTGTTCCCTAACCCTAACCCTAATCTTAACCTTAACCCAACCCTTAACCTCAGCCTTACCCTAACCGGAGACCTAATCGTAACCCGTACACTAACACGAACCCATGCCCTAGCACGTACGCTAACCCTAAACGGTTGTCATACCTTAACCTGTACCGTAAACTGTCCCTGTTACATAACCCTAACCCTACCCCTACCTTTACTCGAAACCTTACCTGACCCATGCTTTAATCCTAACCCGTACGCTAACACTAACCCATGCCCTAACACGTATGCTAACCCTAAACCGTCATCGTAAGCTAACCTGTGCCCTACACCGTCCACATTCCCTAACACTAACCCTAACCCTAACCCTAAACCTAACCCTTACCCGAAGCGTTAACCCAACCCGAACCCTAATCCTAACCTGTACACTAACACTACCCCATTCCATAACATGTACGCTAACCCTAAATCGTTGTCGTACCCTAACCTGTAGCCTAAATCGTCCCCGTTCCCTAACCCTAACCCTAACCCTAACACTTACCCGAAGCCTTATCCTAACCCATGCACTAATCCTAAACCATACGCTAACACTAACCCAGGCCCTAACATGTATGCTAATCCTAAACCATTGTCGTACCCCAACCTGTACCCAAAACCATCCCCGTTCCCTAACCCTAACCCTAACCCTATTCCTAACACTTACCCAAAGCCTTAACCTAACACGTTCCCTAATCCTAAAGTCTACGCTAACACTAACCCCTGTCCTAACACGTACGTTAACTCTAAAGCGTTGTCAAAACATAACCAGTAACCTAAACCGAACCCGCTCCCTAACCCTAACCCTAACCCAAACGCTAACACTAACACTTACCCGGAAGCTTACCCAAACCCGTGTCCTAATCCTAACCAATACGCAAACAGTAACCTGTGCCCTAACACGTATGCTAACCCTAAACCGTTGACATACCGTTACCTGTACCCTAAAACATTCCCGTTCCCTAACGTTAACCCGAAGCCTTACCTAACACGTTCCCTAATCCTAACCCATACGATAACACTAATACGTGCCCTAACACGTATGCTAACCCTAGACCGTTGTCGTACCCTGAACTGTACCCTAAACCATGCCCGTTACCTAACCCTAACCCTAAACCTAACCCTTATCCGAAGCCTTACCCTAAACCATGCCCTAATCATAACTCGTACGCTAACACTAACCTGTGCCCTAACACGAACGCTAACCCTAAACTGTTGTCGTACCCCAATCTGTGCCCTACACCGTCCGTGTTCCCTAACCCTAACCCTAACCCTAACCTTAACCCAACCCTTAGCCGAAGCCTTACCCTAAACCGAGGCCTAATCCTAACCCGTATGCTAAAACTAACCCGTGCCCTAACACTTATGCTAACCCGAAACCTATGTCGTACCGTAAACTTTACCGTAAACCATCCCCGTTCCCTAACAATAAACCTAACCCTAACCCTTATCCGAAGCCTTACCCTAAACCGTGTCCTAATCCTAACCCGTACGATAACACTAACCCATACCCTAACACGTACAGTAACCCTAAACCGTTGTCGTACCATAAGCTGTTCACTACACCATCCCCATTTCCTAACGCTAATCCTAACCGTAACCCTAACCCTAACCCTTAACCGAAGCCTTACACTAACCAGTGCCCTAAACCTAAACCATACGATAACACTAACACATGCCCTAACACGTACGCTAACCCTGAACTGTCGTCTTAACCTAACCTGTACACAAAACCGTCCCCGTTCCCTAACCCTAACCGTAACACTTACCCTAACCCTTACCCGAAGCGTTACCCTTACCCTTACCCAAAGCCTTACCCTACTGCGTGCCCTAAACCTAACCCGTACGGTAACACTAATCCGTGCCCTAACACATAAGCTAACCCTAAACCGTTGTTGTATCCTAACCTGTAGCCTAAACCGTCTCTGTTCCCTAACCCTAACCCTAACCCTAACCCTAACGCTTACCCGAAGCCTTACACTAATCCGTGCCCTAATCCTAAACCGTACGCTAACACTCTGCCGTGCCCTAACACTTATGCTAACCATAAATCGTAGTCGTACCATAACCTGTATGCAAAACCGTCCCTGTTCCCTAACCCTAACCCTCACCCTAATCCTTACCCGAAGCCTTACCCTTACCTGTGCCCTAATCCTAATGTGCACACGAACACTAACCCATGCCCTAAAATGTATGCTAAACCTAAACCGTTGTCATAACATAACCTGTATCCTAAAACATCCCCGTTCCCTAACCCTAACCCTAACCCTTACCCGAAGCCTTACACTAAACTGAGCCCTAAATCTAAACCGTACACTAACACTAACACATGCCCAAACACGTACGCTAAACCTAAACCATTGTCCTACACTAACATGTACCCTACACCATCCCCGTTCCCTAACCCTAACCCTAACACTAACGCTAACACTAACCCTTACCCAAGGTCTTACCCTAAACTGTGCCTGAACCCTAACCTGTACGCTAACACTAACCCGTGCCCTAAAACGTACGCTAACCCTAAACCGCGGTCGTACCCTAACCTCTACCTTAAACCATCCCCATTCCCTAAACTTAACCCTTACCCGAAACCTTACCCTATCCCATGCCCTAATCCTAACCCGTACACTAACACTAACCCGTGCCATAACATGTATGCTAAACCTAGCGTTGTCGTTCCCTAAACTGTACCCTAAATTGTCCCCGTTACCTAACCCTAACCCTAACACTAACACTAACCCTTACCCGAAGCCTTACCCTTACCCGTGCCCTAATCCTAATGCGTAAGCTAACACTAACCCGTGCCCTAACATGTACGCTAACCCTAAACCATTGTCATACAGTAACCTGTACCCTAAACCATCCCCGTTCCCTAACCCTAATCCTAAACCTAACCCTAACCCTAACGCTTACCCGAAGCCTTCCCCTAACCCATGCCGTAATCCTAACCCGTACGCTAACTCTAAACCATTGTGCTACCCTAAACTGTACCATAAAGCATCCCCGCTCCCTAAACCTAACCATAACACTGACGCTAACACTAACCCTTACTCTAACACGTGCCCTAACCCTATCTCTTATGCTAACAGTAACCCTTGCCCTAACACGTATGCTACCCCTAAACCGTTGTCATACCCTAACCTGTACCTTAAACCATCCCCGTTCCCTAACCCTAATCCTAAACCTAACCCTAACCCTAACGCTTACCCGAAGCCTTCCCCTAACCCATGCCGTAATCCTAACCCGTACGCTAACTCTAAACCATTGTGCTACCCTAAACTGTACCATAAAGCATCCCCGCTCCCTAAACCTAACCATAACACTGACGCTAACACTAACCCTTACTCTAACACGTGCCCTAACCCTATCTCTTATGCTAACAGTAACCCTTGCCCTAACACGTATGCTAACCCTAAACCGTTGTCATACCCTAACCTGTACCTTAAACCATCCCAGTTCCCTAATCCGAAACCTAACCCGAAGCCTTACCCTACCCCGTGCCCTAATCCTAACCCGCATGCTAACACTAACACGTGCCCTAACATGTATGCTAACCCTAACCGTTGTCGTTCCCTAAACTGTACCCTAAACCGTTCCCTAAACTGTACCCTAAACCATTCCCGTTACCTAACCTCAACCCTAACCCTAACCCTAACACTAACCCTTACCCGAAGCCTTATCCTAACCCGTGCCCTAATCCAAACCTGTAAGCTAACACCAACCCATGCCCTAACACGTACGCTAGCCCTATACATTTGTCGTACCCTAATCTGTACCCTAAACCCTCCCTGTTCCCTAACCCTAACCCTAACCTGAAGTCTACCCTTCCCCGTGCCCTAATCCTCACCCATACACTAACACTAACCTGTACCCTAACACGTACGCTAACCCTGAACCGTTGTCATACCCTAACCTGTACCGTAAACCGTCCATGTTCCCTAACCCTAACCCTAATCTTAACCCAACCCTTACCCGAAGCCTTACCCTAACCCGTGCCCTAATCCTAAACCATACGCTAACACTAACGCGTGCCCTAACACATATGCTAACCGTAAACCATTGTCATACACTAACCTATACCCAAAACCGTCCCCGTTCCCTAACCTTAACCCTAACCCTAACACTTACCCGAAGCCTTATCCTTACCTTTACCCAAAGCCTTAGACTACCCTGTGCCCTAATCCTAACCCGTACGCTAACACTAACACGTGCCCTAAAACGTATGCTAACCCTAACCGTTGTCATTCCCTACA
>NW_006791804.1:52350-63165 GCF_000442215.2 Lipotes vexillifer
TAACCTGTACCCTAAACCATCCACGTTCCCTAACCCTAACCCTAACCCTAACCCTAAACCTAACCCTTACCCGAAGTGTTACCCAAACCCGAGCCATAATCCTAACCTGTACGCTAACACTAACCCGTTCCCTAACATGTACGCTAACCCTAAACCTTTGTCGTACACTAACCTGTACCCTAAACCGCCCCGTTCCCTAACCCTAACCCTAACCCTAACATTTACCCAAAGCCTTATCCTAACCAGTGCGTTAATCCTAAACCATACGCTAACACTAACCCGGGCCCTAACACGTATGCTAACCCTAAACCCTTGTCGTACCCTAACCTATACCCAAAACCATCCCTGTCCCCTAACCATAACCCTACTCCTAACACTTACCCAAAGCCTTAACCTAACCCGTTCCCTAATCCTAATTCCTACACTAACACTAACACATGTCCTAACACGTACGCTAGCTCTAAAGCATTGTCAAAACATAACCAGTAACTAAAACTGAACCCGTTCCCTAACCCTAACCCTAACCCTAATGCTAACACTAACACTTACCTGAAAGCTTACCCAAACCGGCGTCCTAATCCTAACCCGTACGCTAATAGTAACCTGTGCCCTAACATGTATGCTAACCCTAAACCGTTGACATACAGTAACCTGTACCCTAAAATATTCCCGTTCCCTAACGCTAACCCGAAGACTTACCTAACCCGTTCCCTAATCCTAACCCATACGATAACACTATTACGTGCCCTAACATGTATGCTAACCCTAAACCATTGTTGTACCCTGAACTGCACCCTAAACCATGCCTGTTACCTAACCCTAACGCTAAACCTAACCCCTACCCAAAGCCTTACCCTAAACCGTGCCCTAATCATAACCGTACGCTAACACTAACCTGTGCCCTAACGTGAACGCTAACCCTAAACTGTTGTCGTACCCCAATCTGTACCCTACACCGTCCATGTTCCCTAACCCTAACCCTAACCCTAACCGTAACCCAACCCTTACCTGAAGCCTTACCCTAAACCGAGGCCTAATCCTAACCCGCATGCTAACACTAACCTGTGCCCTAACACTAATGCTAACCCGAAAACTTTTTCGTACGGTAAACTTTACCTTAAACCATCCCCGTTCCCTAACCCTAACCCTAACCCTTATCTGAAGCTTTACACTAACCAGTGCCCTAAACCTAAACCGTACAATAACACTAACCCATGCCCTAACACGTACGCTAACCCTGAACTGTTGTCGTAACCTAACCTATACCCAAAACCGTCCGCATTCCCTAACCCTAACCCTAACACTTACCCTAACCCTTACCCAAAGCGTTACACTTACCTTTACCCATAGCCTTACCCTACTCCGTGCCCTAAACCTAACCCATAGGCTAATGCTAATCCATGCCCTAACACTTACGCTAACCCAAAAATGTAGTCATAAACTAACCTGTACGGTACACCGTCCTTGTTCCCGAACCCTAAACCTAACCCTAAACCTTGCCCTGACCCTTACCCGAAGCCTTACCCTAACCCATGTCTTAATCCTAAACCATTCACTAACACTAATCCTTGCCTTAACATGTACACTAACGCTAAACTGTTGAGGTTCTTAACCTGTACCGTAAACCATCCCCGTTCCCTTACCCTAACCCTAAACCTAACCCTAACACTTACCTGAAGCCTTACCCTACCCCGTTCCGTAACCCATACCCGTACACTAACACTAACCCGTGCCCTAACACGTACGCTAACCCTGAAACATTGTTGTACACAAATCTGTACCCTAAACCATCCCCATTCCCTAACACTAACCCTAAACCTAACCCTTACCCTAAGTCTTACCCTAACCCATGGTGTAACCCTAACACGTACGCTAACACTAACCCATGCCCTAACACGTACGCTAATCCTAAACCGTTGTTGTACACTAACCTGTACCCTAAACCGTCCCCTTTCCCTAACCCTAACCCTAACCTTAACTCTAACCGTAACCCTTAACCGTAGCCTTACTGAAACCCGCCTCCTAACCCTAACCCATACGTTAACAGTAATCCATGCCCTAACACGTACGCCAACCCTGAAGCATTGTTGTACACAAATGTGTACCCTAAACCATCCCCATTCCCTAACCCTAAGCATAACCATTACCCGAAGCCTTACCCTAACCCGTGCCCTAATCCTAACGTGTATGCTAACACTAACACATGCCCTAACAAGTTCACTAACTCTAAACCGTTGCTGTACAATAACCTGTAGCCTAAACCATACCCGTTCCCTAAACCTAACCCTAACGCTAACACTAACCCTTACCCGAAGGCTTACCCTAACCCGTGCCCTGATCCTAACATGTACAGTAACATTAACCAGTGACATAACACTTACTCTAACCCCAAACCGTTGTCGTACTCCAACTTGTACGCTAAACCGTCCCATATTCCTAACACTAACCGTAACCCTAACCTTAAATCTAAACCTTACCCGAAGCCTTACCTTAACCTGTGCCCTAATCCTACACCGTACAGTAACACTAACCCGAGCCGTAAAATGTACACTAACCATAAACAGTTGTTTTAACCTAATCTGTATCCTAAACCATCCCCGTTGCCTATCCTTAACCCTAATCCTAAACCTAACACTTACCCAAAGCCTTACCCTAAACCATGCCCTAATCCTAAACCATACACTAACACTAAGCCGTGCCCTAAAATCTATGCTAATCCTAAACCGCTGTGGTGCCCTAACCTGTATCCTAAACCGTCCCTGTTCCCTCACGCTAACCCTAACTCTAACCCTTACCTTAAACCTAAACCTTACCCGAAGCTTTACCCTAACCCGTGTCCTACTCCTAACCCATAAACTAACACTAACTAGTGCCCTAACATGTACGCTAACCCTAAACCGTTGTGGTACCCTACCTGTACCTTAAACAGTCCGAGGTCCCTAAACCTAACCCTAACTGTAACCCTTACCCGAAGCCTTACACTAACCTCTGCCCTAATCCTAACCTGTACACTAACAATAACTCATGCCCTAACATATAAGCTAACCCTAAACCGTTGTACCCTAACCTGTACCCTAATTCGTCCCCTTTCCCTGACCCTAACCGTAACCTTAACCCTCACCCTAAACCTTACCTGAAGCCTTACCCTAACCCGTGCCCTAATTCTAACCCGTACGCTTACACTAACCCGTGCCCTAATTCTAACCCGTACGCTTACACTAACCCGTGCCCTAATTCTAACCCGTACGCTTACACTAACCCGTGCCCTAATTCTAACCCGTACGCTTACACTAACCCGTGCCCTAATTCTAACCCGTACGCTTACACTAACCCGTGCCCTAATTCTAACCCGTACGCTTACACTAACCCGTGCCCTAATTCTAACCCGTACGCTTACACTAACCCGTGCCCTAATTCTAACCCGTACGCTTACACTAACCCGTGCCCTAATTCTAACCCGTACGCTTACACTAACCCGTGCCCTAATTCTAACCCGTACGCTTACACTAACCCGTGCCCTAATTCTAACCCGTACGCTTACACTAACCCGTGCCCTAATTCTAACCCGTACGCTTACACTAACCCGTGCCCTAATTCTAACCCGTACGCTTACACTAACCCGTGCCCTAATTCTAACCCGTACGCTTACACTAACCCGTGCCCTAATTCTAACCCGTACGCTTACACTAACCCGTGCCCTAATTCTAACCCGTACGCTTACACTAACCCGTGCCCTAATTCTAACCCGTACGCTTACACTAACCCGTGCCCTAATTCTAACCCGTACGCTTACACTAACCCGTGCCCTAATTCTAACCCGTACGCTTACACTAACCCGTGCCCTAATTCTAACCCGTACGCTTACACTAACCCGTGCCCTAATTCTAACCCGTACGCTTACACTAACCCGTGCCCTAATTCTAACCCATACACTAATACTAACCCATCCCTAACACATACGCTAAACCTAAACCGTTGTTGTACCCTAACCTGTAATCTAAACCGTCCCGTTCCCTAACCCTAAATCTAACCCTAAACTTCAGCCTAACCATAACACTTACCCAAAGCCTTACCCAAACCCGTGCCCTAATTCTAACCCATACACTAATACTAACCCATCCCTAACACATACGCTAATGCTAAACAGTTGTCATACCCTAACCTGTACCCTAAACCGTCCTGATTCCCTATCCCTAATCCTAACCCTAACACTTACCTGAAGCCTTACACTAACCCGTGCCCTAATCCTAACACGTACACTAACACTGACCCGTGTCCTAACCTGTGCCCTTATCCTAACCCGTACACTGACACTAACCCGTGCTCTAATACGTAGGCCAACCCTAAACCGTTGTCGTACCCTAACCTGTACCCTAAACCGTGCCTGTTCCCTAACCCTAACCCTAAGCCTAACCCTTTCCCGAAGCCTTACCCTAACCGTTGCCCTAATCCTAACCCCTACACTAACACTAACCCGTGCCCTAACACATATGCTAACCCTAAAATGTTGTGGTACTCTAACCTGTACCTTAAACCGTACCTGTTCCCTAACACTACACCTAAACCTAACCCTAACGCTAATCATTACCTGAAGGCTTACACTAACCCGTGCCCTAATCCTAACCCATGCACTAACACTAACCACTGCCCTAATATGTATGCTAACCCAAACCGTTGTCGTACCCTAACCTGTACCCTAAAACGTCCCTGTTCCCTAAACCTAACGCTAAGCCTAACCCTAACCCTAAACCTTACCTGAAGCCTTACCCTGACCTGTGCCCTGAACATTACCGGTACACTAAATTAACCCATGCCCTAACACGTACGCTAATCCTAAACCATTATCGTACCCTAAAGTGTACTCTAAACCGTACCCGTTACCTAACCCTAAACCTAACCCTTACCAGAAGCCTTACACTAACCCTTGCCTTAATCCTAACCCGTACACTAACACTAACCCATGACCTAACATGTACACTAACCCTAAACCGTTGTTGTACCATTACCTATGCCCTAAACCGTCCCCGTTTCTAACCCTAACATTAACCCGAACCCTAACCCTTACCCGAAGCCTTACCTTAACCTGTGCCCTAATCCTAACTCGTGCACTAACACTAACTCGTGCTCTAATACGTACGCTAATCCTAAACCGTTGTCATAACCTAACGTGTACCCTAAACGATCCCGGTTCCCTAACCCAAACTCCAACACTAACCCTAACTCTTACCTGAAGCCTTAACCCATCACATGCCTTAATCCTAACCTGAACACTAACACTAAGCTTTGCCCTAACAGGGACGCTAACCCTAAACCGTTGTGGTACCCTAACCTGTACCCTAAACCCGGCCCGTTCCATAACCGTAACCCTAACACTTCCACGAAGCCTTACCCTAACCCGAGCCCTAAACTTAACACGTACACTAACACAAACCAGAGCCCTAACACGTACTCTAATCCTAAACCATAGTCGTGCCCTAACCTATACCCTAGACACTCCGTGTTCCCTAACCGTAACCCTATCCCTAACCCTTACCCTACCCGAAGACTTTCCATAACCAGCGCCCTAAACCTAACACGTACACTAACACTAAATTGTGCCCTAACACATACACTAACCCTAAACTGTTGTCATATCCTAAACTGAACCCTAAACCGTCCGCGTTCCCTAACCCTAACCCTAACCATAATGCTAACACTAACCCTTACCCGAAGCCTTACCTTAAACCGTGCCCTAATCCTAAGTGGTACGCTAACACTAACCCATGCCTCAACATGTACGCTAACCTTACACTGCTGTCGTACGCTAAACTGAACCCTAAACTGTCCCTGTCCCCTAACCCTAACGCTAACCGTAAACCTTACCCGTAGCCTTACACTAAACCATGCCCTAATCCTAACCCGTACACTAACACTAACACGTTCCCTAATACGTATGCTAACCCTAAACCGTTATCGTACCCTAACCTGTACCTTAAACCATCCCCGTTACCTAACCCTAATCCTAACTATGACCCTTACCCGAAGCCTTACGCTAACTCATGCCCTAATCCTTAACCATACAATAACACTAAGCCGGGTTCTAACACGTAAGATAATGCTAAACCATTGTGGTACCTTATCCTATACCCTAAACCATCCCCATTCCCTATCCCTAAGCCTAACCCTAACCTTAAACCTAACCCGTTCCCAATGCCTTACCCTAAACCATGTCCTAATTTTAACCCATACACTAACACTAAACCATGCCCTAACACGTACGCTAACTCTAAACATATGTTGTACCCTAATCTGTACTCTGAACCATCTGTTCCCTAACTCTAACCCTAAATCTTACCCGAATCCTTACCTTAACGAATGCCCTAATCCTAACCTGTACACTAACACTAACCCGTCCCTAACACGTATGCTAACCCTAAACTGTTGTCATACCCTAACTTGTACCCTAAACCGTCCCCGTTCCCTAACACTAACCCTAAGACTTACCCGAAGCCTTACCCAAACCAGTCTCCTAATCCTAAACCATACTCTAACACTAACCATTATCCTAACATATATCCTAACACTAAACCATTGTCGTACACTGACCTGTACCCTAAAATGTTCGCGTTCCCTAAATTTAACACTATCCCTTACCTGAAACCTTCCCCAACACGTCCCCTAATGCAAACACGTACACTAACACTAACCCGTCCCTAACACGTATGCTAACCCTAAACTGTTGTCATACCCTAACTTGTACCCTAAACCGTCCCCGTTCCCTAACACTAACCCTAAGACTTACCCGAAGCCTTACCCAAACCAGTCTCCTAATCCTAAACCATACTCTAACACTAACCATTATCCTAACATATATCCTAACACTAAACCATTGTCGTACACTGACCTGTACCCTAAAATGTTCGCGTTCCCTAAATTTAACACTATCCCTTACCTGAAACCTTCCCCAACACGTCCCCTAATGCAAACACGTACACTAACACTAACCCGTCCCTAACACGTATGCTAACCCTAAACTGTTGTCATACCCTAACTTGTACCCTAAACCGTCCCCGTTCCCTAACACTAACCCTAAGACTTACCCGAAGCCTTACCCAAACCAGTCTCCTAATCCTAAACCATACTCTAACACTAACCATTATCCTAACATATATCCTAACACTAAACCATTGTCGTACACTGACCTGTACCCTAAAATGTTCCCGTTCCCTAAATTTAACACTATCCCTTACCTGAAACCTTACCCAACACGTCCCCTAATGCAAACACGTACACTAACACTAACCCGTACCCTAACACATACGCCAACACTAAACTGTTGTCGTACACTAAACTGTAACATATACGTCCCGGTTCCCTACAACTAACACTAAACCTAATGTTTACACAAAGCCTTACAGCAACCCGTCCCTTAAAGCGACCCATACACTAACACTAACCCATGCCGTACCACGTACGTTAAATG
This sequence comes from Lipotes vexillifer, assembly GCF_000442215.2. Taxonomy (NCBI): domain Eukaryota; kingdom Metazoa; phylum Chordata; class Mammalia; order Artiodactyla; family Lipotidae; genus Lipotes; species Lipotes vexillifer. The sequence goes on from NW_006791804.1 coordinate 59,813, forward strand.
TAAAGCATTGCCTACACTTTTCTCTACCTAAATGGTCCATATTCAATAACCCTAACCCTAAACCAAACCCTAACCCTAACCCTTAACTGAAGCCTTGCCCTAACCCAATAAATCACAAAGGCATGACTACCCTAAAGTTTGGATCTGCTCTGTGTACAAGAACCTCGTCCACGGTACAAGGTAAACATCCCAGACAGTGAACAATGGATCATGAAGTTGTGGTACGTACGTGCAATGGAGAATCACTCAGCAATGTAATCAACGTCATCAGGCCCGTAGCTGCATAATGAGTGGTTTAGGTTCAATGATTCTAAGTGATATAAGTCACACAGAAAAAGAAACATCATAAGATATCACTAATACAGGGAATGGAAATGTGGCTACACATGAACTGAACTACGAAACAGAAGAGAGTCTCTCATTTAGAAAAGAAACTTATGCTTGTGTAAGGGGAAAGGTGAGCATGGGGAAGACTGAGTATGGTCCACCCGTGTGATCGGGCAGCATTCGTAAAAAGCATCTCAGTTTACGTGCCCTGGTACTCACGTTGGCCATTCCACACGCTTTCCTGACACTCTGCACACTTGAGGAATCACTGCCTTTAACCTCCTGTTTGGCACAGTTTGCAAATTCTGCGGAAGATGGACAGGAATGGGCAGAACCAATGAGAGACTAGCTCTAGGTGTTTGGACGGGCACATTTAACTCTAATTTCCCAGCAGCAGGTAGAATTAACCAAACCCTCAGCATGCTGTGCCTGAACCAGATTAGGGTCTGAAGCAATTCTGCGGTATTTTGGCCAGCTCACAAGAAACCGAGTGGAGAAAAGGAGCTCAGGGGCACTGTAATTCACACACACGCAGAGTTATAATTGACAGCTTTCGTCCACAAATATATTGAAGTAAGGCTGCGAGGAGTACTTGAAAGTGAGGCAGAATTGCAGGAAACCGAGTTCAGGCGGTAGTTTGGAATTGCATTTAAAGCCTATGAAAATAGACAGAACCTCGACCGGGATTCCTGTGGCCAAAGAGGGCGTATGCGTTTTTTCCTGAATATATTCAGGAAAAAACGCATACGCCCTATTTGGCCAACCAAGCAAGCTTGCAACGGAATTCTGCGCCACAATGAAGTCTCACTTCCCCCCTGGTCAAAAGGGCCTTCTGAAAATAGCGTAAAATCCAGAAGGACAGGACAGGCCATGGAGAACAGGGAGCGTTGTTATGCTGATGGGCGGGATGTAAATTGCCCACAGCCACTCTGGAGAAATGTACGGTGCTTCCTGAAACATCCAAAAAACAAAGGTACATAGCCTAGTGCACTTCCACTTATGGCCCTATAGCTTAGGATAATTAAAATAAAAAAGACACAGCCCCCCCAATGTTTCAGGGTGCTCTGTTTACAAGAACCTCATCTTCAGTACAATTTAAATATCCCAGAAAGAGAAAAGTGGATAAAGATGTTGTGGTCCTTACGTACTATAGAATGCCACTCAGCAATGAAATCAATGTCATCAGGCCCATAGCAGCATAATGAATGGATTTAGGTATGACGATTCTAAGTGAAATAAGTCACACAGAAAATGAAACATCATAAGTTATCACTAATAGAGGGAGTGATAACTTGGCTACACATGAACTGAATTTCAAAACATAACAGAGTCTCACATTTAGAAAACAAACTTATGCTTGCGTAAGGGGAAAGGTGAGTTGTGGTCCTGCATAAAACCAGGGATTGAAATTAGCACAGATACCGTTCCATAAGCTAAATATGTAATAGATAAGATCTACTTCTTGCTCAACGAAGTAAACTCAACAATTAGGTATCACCTCACACCAGTTAGACTGTGCATCATCAGAATATCTACAAACAACAAATGCTGGAAAAGGTGTGGAGGAAAGGAACACTCTTCCACTATTGTTGTGAATGTAAGTTGATACAGTCACTATATAGAATTGTATTTAGTTTTCTAAAAAACTAACAGTAGAATTAACATATGATCCAGCATTCCCACTACTGGACATATGGCCAGGTAAAAAGCATATATCAAAAAGAGACATTCACTGCAATGTTCATTGCATCACTATTTACAATCGCCAGGTAATGGAAGCAACCTAAATTCCCACAGACAGATGAATATATAAAAATGTGCTACATATATAAAACCGAATATTACTAAGCCATAAACAGGAATGAATTTGGGTCACTTATAGAAATGTCGATGTATCTAGAGATTGTCATACAGAGTGAAGTAAGTCAGAAAGAGAAAAACAAATATTGTATATTAATGCATATATGTGGAACCTAGAAAAATTATACAGATGAACCGTTTTGCAAGGCAGAAATAGAGCAACAGATGTAGAGAACAAACGTATGGATAGCAAGGGGGGAAGCTGTGAGTGGTGGGGGTGGGAGGAGTTGAGAGATTGGGATTGGCATGTATACATTTATATGTATAAATAGATAACTAAAAAGAACCTGCTGTAGAAAAAATTTAAATAAAATTCAAACTTAAAAAAATAAAATTAAAAATTGTAACACAAAAAAAGTTCTTCCATTCACATACATGTATTTATATGAATAAATTATTTCCATGATTATATCTGTAAATACAAAAAAGAGGAATAAAATCTACCTTGAACCAAAAACGAAAAAAATTTAAAAATTAAAAAAAAATACAGATCCCACCAGTTACACAAGGGAAAACCGTAACAGGGCACTTGCTCCATTTGTAAACAATTCTGAAGTTGGCCAGTGGTGGGGAATCATCTCCCATTCAGCCAGCAGCCCCCAGGCAACAAGCGTCCTCATTGCAAAGGTGGGGGCCGTGCCAAGGCATCTGTGAGTAAACGTGAGCTGAGCCCCAGGCCAGCTGCTGCTGAACCTGTTCCCACACTTCCCAGGTAAAACACCTGAATATGTACAAGGACTTGAAAGCCTAGAGGAAGAGCCATGGAGCCACATGAGCGACAGCATGCCGGCCGACTTGGTGCCTGCAGGCCAGCCAGGATGGTCCTGGCCCTGGGCACTCTTCTGGAAGCTTTCCACTTCCCTGCCTGAGATAGCCCTCCAGTCCCGGCCCCCACTGCTTTTTTCCTTCCTCACCTCTGCCCAGGGAGAAATTCCAGCAGCAGGTATGGGTGACACATCCTCTTCTTTAGCAGGTGGCAGTCTGGCAACTGCTGCAGAAAGTCCAGCAGAGCCCCACTCACACTGGGCCACCCACAAAGCCGTGGCCTCTCACTCCCTCCCACCAGCTCAGCCCCAAGGCTCCTGAAAGGGCAGAGAATATGTCATCAGGCACAGCTGCACTGGCTCTTGCTGATTGGGTGTTTATATTGATCTCAACCCAGGCAC
>NW_006791805.1:0-525 GCF_000442215.2 Lipotes vexillifer
CTGTGAAAAATGCCAGTGGTAGTTTGATAGGGATTGCATTGAATCTGTAGATTGCTTTCAGTAATAGAGTCATTTTCACAATGTTGATTCTTCCAATCCAACAACATGGTATATCTCTCCATCTTTTATTTATTTATTTATTTATTTATTTATTTTCAGCTACGCGTCTCTCACTAATATGGCCTCTCGCGTTCCAGAGCACAGGCTCCGTACGTGCAGAGTCAACGGCCATAGCTCATGAGCCCAGCCACTCCCCGGCATTTGGGAACTTCCCGACAAGGGCACGAACCCGTGTCCACTGCATCTGCGGGTGGGCTCTCAACAACTACGCAACCAGGGAGGCCCACTCTGATACTTTTATGTGAATTAAAACAAGGCGAAATACTGAGGAAGCGTGATCAGGAGACTCAAAACCGGGTTTTGGGCACCAAGTATAGGCTCAAATCAACCCAAACTCCTGGGACACCATCTCCTCAGCCCTCCAGACTTATAAGCACTTCATCGCCCCCCCTTCATTCTTCCGGT
>NW_006791805.1:535-820 GCF_000442215.2 Lipotes vexillifer
GATCAATGTGGCACCACACTCTCCCCTATTACTCAGCAACTCAGTATGGGATGTGTCTCAGGGGAACGATATAGACGTCTACATGACAGCACAGAGGTGCCTGGGTTTGAAGGTACGGTACAAGAGGGGCCCTCTTCCTCAAACTTGTCCATTTACCATTTGCCAACAAAACTGCACTTGTCTTTTGCTAAGAGACCAATCAGGAAAGGGTCTGAATGGAAACACACTGTAGCCCAAAGGGGAAGGCTACATTTACATTTATAACGCTCAGAACCATCCTGCACA
>NW_006791806.1:0-330 GCF_000442215.2 Lipotes vexillifer
CACCATTGTAAAGCAATTATACCCCAATAAAGATGTTAAAAAAAATAAATAAATAAATAAAGTATTATGCTTGACATTCAAGAAGTGTAGCTCTATGTCAAAAATACTCTTAGGAGGACATGACTTTACATGTAGTATAATTACCCTAGTTCCTTTGTGAGATACAGCGAGAGACAATTTGATTCTTTCCTTAAAAAATGCAAATAAATGTACAATCTACACCATAAGTAAATTATAAAACTGAATTTTTTCACATAAAAACTTTAGCCAAGGGCTTCCCTGGTGGCACAGTGGTTGAGAGTCCGCCTGCCGATGCAGGGGACACGGGTT
>NW_006791807.1:0-6099 GCF_000442215.2 Lipotes vexillifer
ATTTATTTATTTATTTTTGGCTGCGTTGGGTCTTCGTTGCTGCACACAGGCTTTCTCTAGCTGTGTCGGGCGGGGGCTACTCTTCGTTGCCGTGCACGGGTTTCTCATTGCGGTGGCTTCTCTTGTTGCAGAGCACGGGCTTCAATAGTTGTGGCACACGGGCTCAGTAGCTGTGGCACGCATGCTCAGTAGTTGTGGCTTGCAGGCTCTAGAGCGCAGGCTCAGTAGTTGTGGTGCACGAGCTTAGTTGCTCTGAGGCATGTGGGATCTTCCCGGACCAGGGATCGAATCTGTGTCCTCTCCCCTGGCAGGTGGATTCTTAACCACTGCGCCGCCAGGGAAGTCCCTATAATGTTATTATTATTATTATTGTTAACTGTTCCTATCATTTTTAGCTCAGAGGAGAGGGACCTTACACCTGGGAATACTCAGGGATTGCAGGGGTGTCAGAGGCCCTAGAAGGAGGGTGCTGGCCAGCATGGCCCCAGGGCCAGGGTCTGTGCCAGGTGTGGGTGGTGGGTGTGGAAAGGGGTGACGGTGAGTCACCAGGACCAGCCACGCCCGGCTTCTACTTAAGGTCCCAGCAGCCATACCCACTACCACCACTGCCTGTCCGCTGCTCCAGCCATGGCAGAGATATACGTGAGTGCTTCAGGGGTGTGGAGGTGGCGAGGTTTTGGACCCAAGGCTGCACTGGAATGGGGTAGGGGCTGGGGCTTGGCTGAGGTCTCCTGTTTCAAGGGGAAAGTGGGTGTTCGGGGGTGCTATGACGTTCTGGGCTGTTGTTTCTGGGTTGACCCAATCCATCCCATGCTCCCATCTCCCCCTTGGTGTTTCCCCCTTACTTTCTACCTCTCTGAATATCTTCCTGTTGATTCTTTGTGTTCCTCTCTCCAACCCTTTCCCTACGCCTGGCTCTCTTTCCTTTGCCTCTGTGCCCTTTCTGCTCTCTGATTCTGCTGGCCTGGGTCCTGGCCATGTTCTCCCCGGCGCTGACCCATGTGTCTCTCTCCTCTGCCTCCCTGATCCACTTTGGCCACCGCACCCCTGCTACTGCAGAAAGTGCCCTACAGGACCTCGCTGGCCAACGGCTTCGAAGTCGGCACCGTGATGAGAATTCGTGGTGTCGTCCCCAAAAATGCTGACAGGTGAGACCTCCAAGCCTCTGCGGCAAGGGGTGGGAGGTCTCCAAGCTCAGCTGACCGCACTTCTTACATCCCAGAGAACGAGCCCCAGGCCAGCTTTGCCCGCCAGGGTCTTGGAATCTCCAAGCTATTTCCCACCTTCTGCAATCTGATGTCTTTACTCATTTGTCCCAGGACAGTGTACCTGGGGTCCCTACAACTTTCTAAGAATCTGGGAGTTCCAGGGCAATCCAAGGCTCTTACTTAGAGTAAGACTTCCCGTCTGAGTCTGAAGCAACTGCGGAAACACAGCCTGTGAGTCAGAGGTGCCCTGCGCACCTGGGAGGCCTCAGCAATCAAACCTATGACGTCCTGGGTCGGGAGCTTCAGGATTTCTGGGAATCTGCGATGCCTGGGAATACTGGGGCCCCTGGTATTGCTCCCGGCCCTCTGGTTATTGGGGGATCGGAGGCACCACGGTCTCAGGACCATGACTCCTCGGCAACTCCCAGACTCTGGAAATGCGGGGGACCCAGGCCGTAGTACAGTGACCCTCGCCTGGGTGGATGTGTGTCCAGGTCCCCGGTTGGTTTCTGGATGTCCTGGAATCTGGGCTCCTTGGCCTCCAGTCCACCACCCCTCCTTCACTGGCGTGTGGCTCTCAGGTCCCTGTAAACCTGGATGTGCTCCGGCAATCGGTAAGTCCTCTCTCCGACGCCCCCTCCCATCCGCCACCTGACAGGTTCTACATAAACCTGCTGTGCAGTGACGAGCCGGACAGTGAGATCGTCCTGCATTTCAACCCCCGGCTGGATGAATCCTCGGTGGTCTTCAACACCATGGAGTGCAGCGCCTGGGGCTCAGAGGAGCGCGGCTCTGGCCCTGTCTTCCAGCGTGGGGTTCACTTCGATCTGCTCCTCATTGCCATTCGGCTCTGGCTCTGCCTTCCAGCGTGGGGAGGCCTTCGATCTGCTCCTCATTGCCAAAATAAAAGGCTTCAAGGTGCGTCTCTGCCACAGGGGTGGCCGCCAACACCCAGGTCTCTTCCCTTGGCAAGGCCAGGAAGGCCCTTGTCGGAGGTGGGGAGCAAAGGCGCGGCCAAGGCTGGGCAGGGCGTCCCCAGTCCCTCACCTCCCCTGGCGCAAGCGCACTAGAGGGCAGGCGTATGGCGGTGACAAGGACGAGAGAGCACGAGCCCAAAGGGTTGGTGTCCAGCGGGGAGGCGTGGACATCCCGGACCCTATTCCCTGTCCACTGGCGCCTGACGTAGCGGCTCTGGGGCAGGGGAATGGATGGGTTGGGAGACAGAACCCAAAATAAGTCCCAGCAGGGAGTGGTCGCTGTAGACCCTCCACCACCCAGGCCGTTCTCCACTTTCAATCTGTGCGTCACAGTGAGGTGGCGGACGCGGGCACCGTGGAGACCACATCCACCGCCAAACTTAAAAGCACCCCCGTGCCAACAGTGAACTCATTGAATCCTCACGGCAAGGGCTTAGAATCAAGAGTAGCCCTTTTCCTTAATGCGGGGTCGCGTGGGTGACGAGGTCACGCAGCGTGGGTACGAGTCGGGAATGACCGCGCAGTCGCCTCGGGAACCATAAACCCTGTCTCCTCGCCCCTGCAGGTTGTGATGGAGGACAAAGAATACCACCACTTCCGCTACCGGATCGCAGCAGGGCGCGCGTTCTTGGTGGAAGTGGGCGGGGACGTGCAGCTGGAGTTGGTGAAAATCTACTGAGCCTTCCCAGGAGGGCGGGTGGGGACGGGGCTCAGGGGTCTTGAGTGACAAATAAAGTCTTAGTCTCTCGTCTGTGCGCCTCCTGTGTGTCTTTGTCTCCTTCATACAGTCGAGGATAGCAGGCTCAGGGAGGTGAAGACACTGACTAAGGGTCACACAGCGATTGCGTGGCCGGGGCGGGTCCGGGCCTGGATCTCCGAGGGCACTTTGTGTCCCTGGAGGCCTGAGGAGGGTCACGATCTGGCGGGGGTGGGGCTTTGGCTTGCGCCCCTGCAGCACTTTGCAAAGCAGCCAGGTGGTAATGCGGGGGGGGGCCGACTTTAGGGAATTTGCAGGGGCCCGAGCCATCCCTTGGCGCCCGCTCCGTGGGTGTAACGGACCCCCCAATCGGTCCGTCTGCCAACAGGTCCCTTGGAGACGCCGGCTGCGTGAATCTCAGGCGCCCTGCGCCGATGTCCCTCTTCCGGACTCTGGCCGGTTTTGCCTACGTACTGGCGCCTGCAGCCGGGTGGCGCGGGGAGGGGCTTGGAGGCAGATCCGGGCCTCGCCCGCCTCCCATCTGTTCGGCAGTCAGGACGGGCCTCCGATGGTCGCGGCCGGGGGCAGTCGCGCACTGAAGCTGCAGCCTCCCCGCGGAGAAGACGGGGAACGCGAACGGCCGGGCTCCTGTGTCCCTGCTGCCTTCGAGCGTGTTCACACACTTCGTCCATCTGGCCTCGCCCGACGGCCCCGAGACCCCGGCCCTCCCCGAGATTCTAGGGGGTAGGGGGAGTTGGGTATATACAGACGCCCAGTCACCCCCGACCGCCAGGTGGGGATTTTCTGGTTTCTGGGGGTCGCTGGGTCCTTGAATAGCTGTGGTTGGCGGGGGAGCCGGGACCAAGCGAGCGCCCCCAGCCTCTCACCCTCAGCGAGGCGCTCGCGGCGGACGTGGTTCGCAGCTGCGGGTGGAGGCGGGGGGTGGGGGGGCAGCGTGCCAGCAGCTCACAGTGGGTTCGGGCCCGGGTCTCGGAAAGTCTGGATCCGCACCCCTGGCGGATGTACCACAGGCTTCCGGCCCGGACTCCGGCCAAAGTGTGACAGACGGATCTCCCTCCTTCCCTTGGGCCGCTGCAGAAGTTGCGGTTTAAAAACGGAGGCTCGGCAAGGTGGGGCAGCTTGCCGACTGAACCTGAAACAGCTAGGGTGGTGGGAAGACCAAACCCTGCTGCGGCACTTGAGCTTTTCCTGGACCCGTTTTTCTGCCCCTTGAGACCCTTCGGCTGAAGCCATTTCACCCCCATGCCCGGCCCTCAAGAGTGTATCTCTGGGTGGGTCGTGGAATGAAGGACAGCCTCTCCCACTGGAGGACCCGGGAAAGTCTGAATTCCCCTGGTCCCAGGGCTCATTATGTTTATTTTTATTTTTATTTGCCTGTTAAAGGAATTACATATATATAATATCACTTTATATATATATATATAATTTTTAATATATATAATTTTAAAATATATATTAATTTAAAGATATACCTACGGTACAAATTTCAAAGTATGCAATGGAAAATACAATTGTTGGCACGACTGGTAAAGGTGGTTGGGGTCTCGGAATAGATGGTAGTTATCCATCTGTTAATCTGTTATCCATCTGTTAATTTCCTGATTTTCACTGTTGCCTTACAGTGGACATGCAAGAGAATGCTCTTGTTTGTGGAAATACACAATAAAGTAATTGACGGTGATCAGGAAGCAGGTTGGCAACTTATTCTCAAATGAGTGTAGGGAGCCAGGTGGTAATGCGGGGGGGGGCCGACTTTAGGGAATTTGCAGGGGCCCGAGCCATCCCTTGGCGCCCGCTCCGTGGGTGTAACGGACCCCCCAATCGGTCCGTCTGCCAACAGGTCCCTTGGAGACGCCGGCTGCGTGAATCTCAGGCGCCCTGCGCCGATGTCCCTCTTCCGGACTCTGGCCGGTTTTGCCTACGTACTGGCGCCTGCAGCCGGGTGGCGCGGGGAGGGGCTTGGAGGCAGATCCGGGCCTCGCCCGCCTCCCATCTGTTCGGCAGTCAGGACGGGCCTCCGATGGTCGCGGCCGGGGGCAGTCGCGCACTGAAGCTGCAGCCTCCCCGCGGAGAAGACGGGGAACGCGAACGGCCGGGCTCCTGTGTCCCTGCTGCCTTCGAGCGTGTTCACACACTTCGTCCATCTGGCCTCGCCCGACGGCCCCGAGACCCCGGCCCTCCCCGAGATTCTAGGGGGTAGGGGGAGTTGGGTATATACAGACGCCCAGTCACCCCCGACCGCCAGGTGGGGATTTTCTGGTTTCTGGGGGTCGCTGGGTCCTTGAATAGCTGTGGTTGGCGGGGGAGCCGGGACCAAGCGAGCGCCCCCAGCCTCTCACCCTCAGCGAGGCGCTCGCGGCGGACGTGGTTCGCAGCTGCGGGTGGAGGCGGGGGGTGGGGGGGCAGCGTGCCAGCAGCTCACAGTGGGTTCGGGCCCGGGTCTCGGAAAGTCTGGATCCGCACCCCTGGCGGATGTACCACAGGCTTCCGGCCCGGACTCCGGCCAAAGTGTGACAGACGGATCTCCCTCCTTCCCTTGGGCCGCTGCAGAAGTTGCGGTTTAAAAACGGAGGCTCGGCAAGGTGGGGCAGCTTGCCGACTGAACCTGAAACAGCTAGGGTGGTGGGAAGACCAAACCCTGCTGCGGCACTTGAGCTTTTCCTGGACCCGTTTTTCTGCCCCTTGAGACCCTTCGGCTGAAGCCATTTCACCCCCATGCCCGGCCCTCAAGAGTGTATCTCTGGGTGGGTCGTGGAATGAAGGACAGCCTCTCCCACTGGAGGACCCGGGAAAGTCTGAATTCCCCTGGTCCCAGGGCTCATTATGTTTATTTTTATTTTTATTTGCCTGTTAAAGGAATTACATATATATAATATCACTTTATATATATATATATAATTTTTAATATATATAATTTTAAAATATATATTAATTTAAAGATATACCTACGGTACAAATTTCAAAGTATGCAATGGAAAATACAATTGTTGGCACGACTGGTAAAGGTGGTTGGGGTCTCGGAATAGATGGTAGTTATCCATCTGTTAATCTGTTATCCATCTGTTAATTTCCTGATTTTCACTGTTGCCTTACAGTGGACATGCAAGAGAATGCTCTTGTTTGTGGAAATACACAATAAAGTAATTGACGGTGATCAGGAAGCAGGTTGGCAACTTATTCTCAAATGAGTGTAGGG
>NW_006791807.1:6109-11086 GCF_000442215.2 Lipotes vexillifer
TTTGTACTGTACTTACAACTTTCTGTGTTAGTCATTTCAAAATAAAAAAACTATACATATAGAAAATATGTATATGAAAGCCCTCCTTTATAAGAGCAAACTTCTGTTACCCGTGTCTTTATCTCTCGTGTATCTTTCCAAAACTCTCTGCACTTCTAAACACATGTATATGCAATTTTTTTCCCTCCTTGCATAAAATTGAGCATCTTTCACCTACTCACCTCTTTTTTGTCACTTAGCAATATATGTGCATAGTTTGATGTGTATATTTGATGTATTGACCTTTTTACCATGATGAAGTGTCCTTTGTCTCTAGTAAAATTTCTTTTAACATCTATTGTGTCTGATACTAATTTTGTCCTTCTACTCTCTTATGGTTACGTCTTAGATCTAAAGTGTGTCTTTTGTAGATAGCATATACTTGGGTCTTGTTTTCTTATCCAGGCTGAAAATGTATTATTCTCTGTAGCTTCATAACAAATTATCCCAGTAACATCATAAAATAACACATACTTATTGTCTTACAGTTGCTGAAATTAGGAACCTAGGAGTGGCTTAACTAGGTTGTGGTGCTGAGTTTTCATGCAGTTACAGTCAAACTATAGGTGAAGTTGCTAGCACCCGAAAGAAGTTTTGGCAAACTATGGCTGTTGGGTTAAACCCACCCATTACCTGTTTTAGTAAGGCTCACAATCTAAGAATGGTTTTCACATTTTAAAATAGCTGGAAAAAAATGAAAAGAAGAATAACATTTCTTAACACTTCAAATGATGCGAAATTCAAATTTCAGTGTCCATAAATAAAGTTTTATTGGGACACAGCCATGCTCTTTCATTTATGTACAGCCTACTGGCTGCTTTTGTGCTTCACCCGTGGAGCTCGGGAGCTGCAACAGAGACTGGGTCACCCACAATGCCTAACATATTTACTATGTGACCATTATAGAAAAAGTTTGCAACCCCTGCTCTAAAGGCTTGACTGGGATTGGAGGAGGGCTTCTAAGAGGGCTCACACACATGGATGTTGGCAGGAGTTTTCAGTTTCTTGTCACATGAGCACTTACATAGGGCTGTTCAAGAAGTTACTGACTCCTCCCGGGGGAGTCATTCAGAAATGAGAGAGCAACAGAACAAGCCACGACAGAAGCTGTGGTGTCTCTTATATCCCCGTTTGAGAAGTGACATACTATCAGTTCTGCCATATTCTCTTGATGAAATGTAGTCACACATACCAACCCTGGTACCATTTGGGAGGGGTTCACACAAGGGTTTGCATATCATTGGAGGCCAGTTTGGAAGCTGACCACCACGGATGATCTCTGACTTTTTTTTTTTTTTTTTTTTGGCCGCGTTGGGTCTTTGTTGCTGAGCGTGGGCTTTCTTTAGTTGCGTTGCACCGGCTTCTCACTGCAGTGGCTTCTCTTGTTGCGGGGCACAGACTAGACTCTAGGCGTGTGGGCTTCAGTAGTTGTGGCTCGCGGGCTCTAGAGCACGGGCTCAGTAGTTGTGGCGCACAGGCTTAGTTGCTCCGCGGCATGTGGGATCTTCCCGGACCAGGGCTCGAACCTGTGTCCTCTGCATTGGCAGGAGGATTCTTAACTACTTTGCCACCAGGGAAGCTCCGATCTCTGACTTTTGGTTGGAATGTTTATTTCATTCACACTTGATGTCGTGATTGATATAGTTGGCTTCATGGCTGCCATTTTGCTATTTGTTTTTACTCTGTTAGTCCTTCACTACCTGCCTTTGTGTTAAACAATTTTTAGTACACCATTTAAATTTCTCTGTTTTTTTTTTTTTTAACTGTATATTTTGATTTTTTTTTTTTTTTTTGCGGTACGCAGGCCTCTCATCGTTGTGGCCTCTCCCGCCGCGGAGCACAGGCTCCGGACGCGCAGGCTCAGCGGCCATGGCTCACGGGCCTAGCCGCTCCGCGGCATGTGGGATCTTCCCGGACCGGGGCACGAACCCGTGCCCCCTGCATCGGCTGGCGGACTCTCAACCACTGTGCCACCAGGGAAGCCCTAAACTGTATATTTTGAAAGCTGGTTTTTAAATGGTCACTCTAGGGATGACAATATACATTGTAAATGACCACAGTCAACTTTATGTTAATACAGATTTAATTCCAGTAAAATATAGCAGCATTGCTCCAATATATCTCCATTTCCCACCTTATTTTGTGCTATTGTTGTTATATATATCACATTCATATATGTTATACACTGTACAATATAGTGTTATAATTTTCACTTCTACCATCACATTTTTAAAGAAAATAGAAGAAAAAATAAATTTTATTTATATAATTTTGAAAAAGATTTATTCACATATTCATAATTTCTAGGATTCTTTATTTCTTCCTGTGGATTTGATGTCATTTTCTTTCAGTGTGAAGGACTTCCTTTAGTATTCCCTGCAGGGAGGTCTGCTAGCAATGAATTCTCAGTTTTTTTCTATCTCAGAATATCTTTCTTTTGCATTCAGTTGTTTTTTTTTTTTTTTTTTTTTGTGGTACGCGGGCCTCTCCCGTTGCGGAGCACAGACTCCGGACGCGCAGGCCCAGCGGCCATGGCCCACGGGCCCAGCCGCTCCGCGGCATGTGGGATCCTCCCGGACCGGGGCACGAACCCACGTCTCCCGCATCGGCAGGCGGACCCCCAACCACTGTGCCACCAGGGAAGCCCTTGCCTTCAGTTTTTTGTTGTTTTTTCTTCTTCTTCTTAACATTTGCCTTCAGTTTTTAAATACAGTTTTGTTGAGTCTAGAATTACTGACAGTTTTCTTTTGTTTAGCACTTTGAATAAATCATTCAACTGCCTTCTGGCCTTCATTGTTTCTATGAAAATTTAGCTGTGAATCGTACTGCTTTCCCCTGTACATGATGAGTTGTTTTTTCACTTATAGCTTTCAAATTTTTCTCTTTGTCTCTTTTTTTTTCTCTTCCAGCAGTTTAACTATGATGGGTCTCGGTATGGATCTCTTTGTTATTTATCCTACTTGCAGTTCATTGAGCTTCTCGGATCTAGAAACGAATGTCTTTCATAAAATTGGGTAAGTTTTCAGGCATTATTTCTTCAAACATATTGCAGCAGTGATAGAAAACTAAACATGACCTCGCCAGCTCTTTGGGGGACCCTCTCCCTGTGCCCCTCTAGGCTCGTGACTGATGTATCTCCTGACAGCCATCCCTGCGCAGTGACTGTTCAGTAAGGGAGGAGGGAGCCCAGAACAAGGAGAAGACTGCCTCAGACTGGAGGCTGCCCAGGTCAGCCCTCCGCCCTTCCTGACCTCCTCAGCATCCATCCAGGGTCTGAGGGCCCCCAGAACATCTTTGATCAATGTTTGACAAATCCACAGAGTCTTCTGGAGAACTCAACGAAAATATTGATGCCCAGGACCCACTACAGATTTACTAGGCTAGAACATACGAAATTATTGATATTTAACCACTTTTAACCTACCAAAAATGCCATTTTTGTGGTTTAACCTAATGATGGTCTGGGTTGGGGTCAGGTATCAATATTTTTTAAAAGCTCCCCAGGGGATTGCAATGTAGGACTGTTTAAGAACTACACTAGGTGAATGAATGAGACAATAAACTGAATGAGTAATTGAATAGACAGTGACAAATGACTGGATATGTGAACAAGTGAGTGAGTGAATGAATAAGAGTGAATAAACGGATGCATGAAAGTGTAAGTAAATGAACAAATTATTAAATCAACACAAAGATGATGATAAAAGGATATTTGAATGAATGACACATGGTTAGTGGACAGATGAAGAGATAAATGTATGGATAAATAATTGGAAATGGATGGAGGGAAAGATCATGAAGAGAAGAATGGATGACTGGATATAGATAAAACATGAACAAATGGATGGATGGATGGATGTGCTGGAAGGCAGAGAACTGCACGGACAAATGGAGGGAGTGAAGAGATGAAAGGATGAATGAAATCTGGATGTAAGCATGGCTGAGTGAGTAGACATATGGACTAATAAATAAGTAGTTAGATGTTTGAATGGATGGATGGTCAGATGGATGGGTGAACGGCTGGATGACGAATGGATGAACAAACAGCTAAAATGGAGAGGTAGAGTGGATGGATCATTGAATGTTTAGATGGATGGATGAACATATGCTCGGATGAATGTTTGGAAAGACTGATGGATGATGAGATAGATGGATGAAGGGATGAATGGATGGGTGGATGGATGAAGGGATGGATGAAAAGATGGCTGGACAAACAGACGGATAGATGGATTGGTGAGTGGCTAGATGGTTGGATGTTGAATGGGTATATGGACTTTTGGTTGGATGGATGCAGGGTGGATGGGACAACAGGCTGTATAGTGGTTGAGCACGTAGCCTTGGGAGCCAGACCACCTCGATTTGGATACTAGTGCTGCCATTTATGGACTCTGTGACCTTGGGCAACAGCTTTATTTTTCTTTGCCTGTCTCCTCATTATTTACAGATGGAAAATAATAATAGTTCCTACCTCGTGGCATTGTGAGGAGTGAATGGGTTCATACACATAAAGCCCTAGATTTATTATGATGAGAGGATGGATGGGCAGATGATTGGATGGCTGAATGGACAGTGCACGATTGAACCAAGAAGGAAGGAACAGTGAGGGAGGCGAACGGGGTCGTGTACACTCACAAGACACCCTCGTACATTTTATTAGGGGCTTAGAAAGGAGTCCTACAGGATCTTCCTCTGTGTTCCCAAGGGTTACGGCCCCAGATATAGATCAGATCTGGACATAGGACAAGGTGACATCACCCTGGATCTCCACCATGTCCACCCTCTGGAAGGCCGAAAGGCGATGGGAGAAGTCGAAGAGGTGCTGGCCGTTGGCATACACCTTGAAGCGATCCATGCCACAGCGAATGGACAGCTGCAGACAGAGGGGCGGGCATGAGGCCAGAGCCAGGACAGAGGCTTTGGAGGGAAGCAGGGAAAGGG
>NW_006791807.1:11108-35665 GCF_000442215.2 Lipotes vexillifer
GAGAACCCAGACTCACATCAAAGAACTGTCCAGGACCAAAGGGGTTGTAGGAGACCTTCCTTTCCTCGGCTCCCCACGAGCCATTCAGAAAGCTGTTCCGAACCACGCTGCCCTCTTTCAGCCGGGGGTTAATGTGCATAGCCAGGTCCCCTGAGGATCCCACCTTGAAGTTGATGACAAAGCTGGGGGCAGAGAGAAAAGTAGGAGTGAGATGGGTGGGGAGGAGGTGGGGGAGCGCTTTCCTCCCCAAGGAAGGAGGGGACTGGGGACTGGATTCCCAGGTCTCCAGTGGAGGAGGCTGAGGGCTCAGACTCCTAGGACTGAGGGATGAGGAGGACCAAGGATTCACAGCTCAACCTAGATTCCGTACCTCTTGGCTGTAGGGGGTACGTAGCCCTTGACGATAATGGTTCTTTGGGCTGTAAGCCCCCCTTGCAGTCTCCCATTAAATGGCACAGGCTGTGGGAAGAGAACATGGTGTCCCATTGTCTCTCAGGTCCCCAGAAGCCAGAGGCAGGGACAAATTTTCAGAGAGGGGCTCTCACTTGTCCTGGGAAATGTCCCAAACCCCCAACCTCCACCCCCTCTGACCACCAACTCCACCCTCTCCCCACCCCCTTCCCGACCCAAACACCCTCTGCCCACTCTATTTCCTACCTTCTCAGGGCTCCCCATGGCTCAGGACCCCTGACCCCCCACCAGTTCCTGCTTCCCCACAAACTGCCCACCACAGAGCCCTAAACTCCCACCAGAGACCTTACCGGGTTGAAGACTGGGGGTCCCTCCATGGTCTGTGAAGTGAGGAAGAGTTATTCTATAATATTCGGCAAATATTAGGCCCCCCTACTCCATGCAGGCGTAGCTTTAGGTGCTGGATTAGTACAACTGGGGATCCAGTCTCTCTGACCACCCTCCAGTTCTTCCCACCCACCCCCAAATGGCCACACAACCCTCCCACTTACAGGGAGGTGACTTGGCTCTTGGCAGCACTGCCCAGGACCCTACACAGATGGACAGAAGGCATGAATGGAGAGAGGCTGGGGGTCCTTTGGCTGCCCTAGGACCTCCTCAGCCACTGAACCCCACCTCAAGAGGAAGTCCATCACCCACCAGCAGGTACTTACTGGGTACGCCGGGTTAGGCATGGGTATCTGTGGGCACAGAAGGAGAAGGAGGCAATGAGGGGGACCCTAAACTAGGGCCCGGAGGGTGTCAAGGATGCCCGCCCCAGGGCAGCCTACCACCACCATCCAAGGGAACTCGGGGTCAAAGGGTAGCACCCAGATGGCTCCTTCATGGAGAGGAACTTGCCGTGTTTAGGGATCTCCAGTGCACAGCGAACCTCAGCCCACTCCTTTAGGACAAGGCTGGTAAATTCTGTTTCTGTCCCTACCTCTGTCCTGGCTTTCTGTTGACCCAGGACCCTCATCCACTCCTCTCCTCGCTCCAGGAGCCACACGATAAAGCGTGCACCCTCATTACACACCCCCAGGCCCACACAACACCCTGCTCACCTCATCTCCAACCATGATTTGCCCCTCACTCTACATGCGTACCCCTGGGGCAACTAGAGGTGCTTTAACCAGCCAAGTTCTTGTCTCTCCCTTGTCTGTCTCAGCTCTTTCAGTCTGTGTGTGACTCTGTTTCTGTTTCTCAGCCTCTCTTACTTGCTGTCTCTGCCTCTGTTCCTCTCTCTCGTCCTCACCTTCTCACCAGTGGTTCCTTTCCCCACCAAAAAATTTTTATTCACTCTTTCTCTCTGTTTCTGATGCACTCATTTCTGCCTCGACTTCCGTTTTAAGCCAGCTATCCTGAAGGTGCCTTAAAAATTGCTTCATATCAGGGATTGAACCCGGGCCCTCGGCAGTGAAAGTGAGGAGTCCTAACCACTGGACCGCCAGGGAATTCCCATGTTGTTTTTCTTTTTAAAATACATTGATGAGGGAATTCCCTGGTGGTCCAGCGGTTAGGACTTGGCACTCTCATTGTGGGGGCCCATGGTTTGATTCCCTGGTCAGGGAACTAAGATTCCGCAAGCCATGCAGTGTGGCCATAAGTAAGTAAGTAAATAAATAATAAAATAAAATACACTGATGAAGCACAAAGTAAAATGAACACCCATAGGCCCAAGGCCACCTTAGGGATGAAGACATTCCCAGCGTTTCCTCATCAGGGAGGCAGAGGAGTGGTTTGATCCGCGCCTCGGCCGCGTACAAGCTCCATGACCTTGGGCAAGTTGCTGAAGCACTCCGTGCCTCAGTTCCCACATCTGTAGAATGGGGCTCATGATCACCAGTGCACTTTCCCCTTGGAGGGGCTAGGGGACTTACAGGTTGGGAAGGGTAGAGCCCTCAGCTGAAGGACATGCCAGGGTTCTGAGGTGTGGGCTTCTCCAAGTAGTGTTGCTGTGGGGTTCTAGTGCTTGTGTCTTGGCCAGTTGTTCACCGTGGACCTGGTAGTGGGGTTTCACGGTCACCGGTGCGTGTCTGTTCAGCTTCCGTAGATGCTGCCCAGTTATTTCCCAAGGTATGGGAGTGTCGGCCAGTCCACAGCCTCACCAGCCATGGGTATGACGTGCCTTTCCCGTTACAGCCCTTCTGGCGGGTGTGTAGTGGTAGCTCCCTGTGATTGGCAGTGAATTTCCCAGCTGACTCATGACGTCAGGCAACTTCTCAGAAACATGTTTGCTACTCCTGTGGTTTTTGTCCCTCCCTATCATCACTTTCTGACTCAGCTTACACACCTACTTCTCCTCCAGAAAGCCCTTCCTAAGACTTTCCAGGGACTTCCCTGGCCGTCCAGTGGTTGGGACTCTGCGCTTTCACTGCCAAGGGCCAGGGTTCAATCCCTGGCTGGGGAACTAGGATCCTGCAAGCCATGTGGCGCAGCCAAAATAATTAAATAAAATAAAATGATGGTGTAGAAAATGGTGCCAATACCTTAAAAAAAAGAAGACTCTCCAAACCTCCTGTATGTGCCCCACCCCCGCACTGACGACTTGTGGCCACTACTATCTGGTGACACATCTGTCTTCCCAGTAGACTGTCTTGGTTGCCGCTGGGTCTGTGGCATCACCTGGTAAAGGGTCTGGCACAGAGCAGGTGCTTAGGAAATAAGTGAATGTAGGGATGAATTAAGGAAGAAAGCAAGCAAACAAGAGAGGGACACACCACACACCTGGTTTGGGGCGGGCTGGCCTCCGATGAAGTTGATTGATTGAAGCTGCAGGTCGCCATCCACATGCAGGTGGGTGACCATCTGTAGCGGGATCCGGTGCCCAAACTCACAGAAGGGATTCCCATTTACCACCACCTGGAGGGCAGGGGTCAGGTCAGAGGTGCCACCTCTGACCCTGGAGGGTAGAAAACAGGAAGCAGGAAACAGGGAGGTTTTAAACTTGGGGTCACAAGTTTTGAGGGTGAGCTGGGACAGCCTCAGAGTCAGGAATCTTGAGTCCACCGGTCAGAGGTCAAGCTGAGGTCAAAAGTCAGCTCACAGATTGGTGGGCAGACGAGAATAGAGACTTTAGCCTGAGGATGGAGATTGGGAGATAACTGAATTGGAGTCCTGGTTTTGGTACCAAATGATTGTGTGTCAGGTCCAGCTCTGACATGTCTTGGCTGTGGGACCTTAGGTAAGTCACTCACTTCTCTGAGTCTTTGTTTCTGCATCTGTAAAATGGGATCTCGCTCTGGGACTGTTGCGAAGGCATGTCAGAGGCACTGTGGAAATCCCATGTAGAGCCTTGCCTTGTCATCACATCTCAAGAGTACCGTAAGCCATCATGGTTCTATTTATAGTGCTAAGCAATGGGCACAGCCGAGACCCAGCTCCCCAGGACTGAGAGCTTCTTACATGCTAAGCACTTTACCTGCTGGCATCAACATGGTGGTTGGCTCAACAGCTCCGTGAGGGAGGACAAAACACTGTCCCTGTTGTTCAAGAAAGCAGAGGTTCCAGGTAGTAGAGTGACCAGTTCAAGGTCACATGCTGGGGAGAGGCAAAGCCCAGACTTGAACCCGTGTCTGTCCGAGCTCAAGCCCTAATGTTAACCTTGGTGACGAGGTTAGATATCTGGTGTCTATATGAGGGCAGATAACGTCCAGGTAGGTCATCCTCCCAGAAGACTTCTCCCATGGGTCAGGCTGGGACAGATGTGCACAGGGTGTCTGATGTGTGTCATTTATGGGGAGGCAGGGGATGGAGAGAACTCCATTCATATTTATGAATGAAATTATATGATAGCTGGGGTTTGCTTCTAACTAACCGGAGGGGAAGTGGGAGGTAGAGATAGGAGCAGAGGAACCTGGAGTGGACAGCTATCGGTGCTGGCCAAGGAGAGGAGGGCTTCCCAGGACTCTGTGCTTCTCTGTGTGTTTAGACTTCCTGATAAGAAAGGGCCAAAATACATACCTCGCAAGAACACGGGAGCAAGATGTTATGCACGAAACACATTAGAAGGCTCTCCGAGGTGGAGGAATGGGAATGAGAAAAAGAGAGGCAGGAGAGGAGGAAAAAAAAAGAAAAGTGAGGTAGGAAGGGAGGAGGGAGGGGGAAGGGAGAGAGGAAAAACGAAGAAAGAAAGGGAGAGAGGGAGGGATCGGGGAAGGCGGAAAGGCAGGGAGTGAGGAAGGGAGGGAAGGAGGGAGGGAGGGGTGGGGACGGGAGGCACCTTGTAGTGCTCGGCCAAGACCATGAACACCAGCTCGAAGGCGGCACCCTTGCTGAAGGGCATGCTCCTTTTCTTCTCTTCCTTGCCCCAGCTGCCCTTCTGCATCGTGTTTAAGACCACCTTATCCCAGCCGTCAAAGCGGGGATTGAAGTGGAAGGCGACGTCCGCCTCTGGGCCCGGCCCCACCTCGAAGTTCACGAAGAACCTGGTGGGACACGAAGGGCTGTTCCCCTGGCCGCCCATGCCAGCGCACTATTGACCCAAGACTGGAGGGGGAGATCGTTCCCTGGCACGCCAAGGGGCAGATTCCCACCCCTACCCCTTTGCTCACTCCCTTCCCTGACCCAGCTTCAAATAAGACTGCTACTGGGACTCCTGCATTTACCCCAGCCCAGTCTCTATCGGCTCAGGTCTCTCTGCCCCCTCCCTGGCTCCTGAAGGCCATTCCCCACACGCAGCCAGAGGGACCCTGTGAAAACCCAAATCGGAGCACCTTCCACAGCTCCCTTCACACCAGCATCCCCCAAATTATTCCAAGGGGGCAGGTACACACCTGCCTCAGGACCTTTGCACTGGCTGTTCTTTCTGCTTGGAATGCTCTTCCCTCAGATACACCCCAGGCTCCCTCCCTCACCTCCTTCAGGTCTTTGCTGAAAAATTCCCTTCCCAGGAACCTTACCCTGGCCACCTTATTTAAAGGGACCATGCCACACAACCCCTACCCCACATCTGCTCCCCATCTCCCTTCCCTCCTCATTTGTCTCCATAGCATTTATTGCCATCTGACTTATTATATATCTGACTTATTCATTTTTTATCTGTCTCCTCTACTAGGATGTCAGCTCCACGAGGACAGGGATCTTTGTCCTGTTGAATGCTCTGTCCCCAGCGCCTAGGCACAGAGTGGGTACTCGGTGGACACAGAAACAATGAACAAAGAAACAACAGTCCTATGACATCATTCAATTATCATCACCATTTTTTTTTTTATCATCACAATTTTAAAACCATAAAAAAAGCTAAGTGGACTTCCCTGGTGGCACAGTGGTTAAGAATCCGCCTGCCAATGCAGAGGACACAGGTTTGAACCCTGGTCCGGGAAGATCCCACACGCTGCAGAGCAACTAAGCCCGTGCACCACAACTACTGAGCCCGCGTGCCACAACTACTGAAGCCCACAAACCTAGAGCCCGTGCTCCACAACAAGAGAAGCCACCGCAGTGAGGCCCGCGCACCGCAACAAAGAGTAGCCCTCCCGCCACCACTCGCCTCAACTAAAGAAAGCCTGCATGGAATGAAGACCCAACGCTGCCAAAAATAAATCTAAAAAATTAAAGAAAACAAAAAGCTAAGAGTTATTGTAGTGCTGAACATACGACTCTATATGTTTTACATATTGAATCCTCAAAACCCATTTTACAGATGACAAACTAAAGCACACAGAGCTTTCCCAGTCACACGGTTGGTAAGTGACAGAGCTGGGACATGAACTCAGGTGGACCAGCTCTGAGTCTGTGATCTTAATTCATGCTGTCATACCCATCAGTTCCAATCCAGTGTCCCAACTCTGGGGCCACCTGTCATGGTGAGTCTCCCTAACACCTCCCGGCCCCCCTCCTGATCTGATCACCAAGCCCTGGACTCCCCAGACCAGAGCTGTTCTTTGGCCATCAGGTGCAGTGGCATAGAGCTCTCTTCTCAGCGGCGGGGAGGAAGGGAAATAGGCCTCCTGCACCTGGGCTGAAAGCCCCCTGTTTGTAGCCCCCTCCCATCCTAGCCTGGCATGGGGGAGGGTCTTACCTCTTCATATGCTCGCTAGCCACTCCTTGGATGTAAATGGACATTCCAACTCTGAGACTGCCTGGGATGGGCCTGTGGTAGGGCAGCGTCTGCAGAAGGGGCCAGGTGAGGGGCCTCAAAGGCCATCTGCCTATTGCAGCCCTTACTACTCAGTCAGAAGCCCCTCCAGCCCCCCTCCCTTAAGCAAGGGAGAGGAAACCAAGGGGTGAGGGGTCAGCGTGAAGATGAAGGCTGAGAGCTGGAGATGGATGTAAATGGTCTATCAGGGTGGGAGTAAGTCAAGCCCCAGGGTCAGTACTGGGTAACTCAGACCCACAACGCCCGGGTGGCTGCCTCTGAGGATCAGGGTGAGGGTAAATTGGTGCGTGGAGGTCAGGGTGGAGCTAAGCCAGGGACTAGGGTATCTCACCGGGTTGTAGGTGGGCTGGTAGCCTGGTGCAGGAACAAAGGCCATCTTGAGAGGCTGGGCTGCTGGCTTCTACGGTGAGAAGAGCTGCAGGAGTAGTGAATGGTGGCAGATAGCGGCTGGTGGGTGGCTCTTATACCTGAGGATAAGGGAGTGGCTGGCAGGGCAGGGTCCACGGGGTCCCTTTTCTAGGGATCCTAGACACACATCTTCTAGGGCACCCCGAGTCTCCCTTCTCTTACCAGCCTCACTGGTAACCAGCCGGAACCAGTGGGCCAGGCCTGGGGTACTCAGCTCAGGACCGCCTCCTCTAGGCCCTTCTGCAAAGAGGAAGTGCTGGCGAACTTTGGCCCTTCAAGGGCCTTATCAGAGCCCATAAAAACCTGGCTGACCCTTTGTTGTCAGAGGGAGGGTGAGGCCAGGAGGGTTGGGCAGGGTAAGGCTAAAAGGAGTGGCCCAGGACAGATGGGCAATGGAAACAAGTGAAAAAGCAAGGAGGAACTGGGCACTCTTAATACTCCCAGGAACTGTGCAAGGACCTCAGTTTATTGTTGCATGCCTCTAGTATGTATGTTATATTGTATATGTAGTGGTTTAGATCACTGAATTCTGAAGCCTGAGGTTCTGGGTTAAACTCCTTCTTTGCTGTTTGATCTTGTGTCAGTGCTTTAACCTCAATTTTCCCATTTGCCCATCTGTTAAATAGGGAATATTAATAGTTATTAACCTCATAGGGTCCTTGAAAGGAATTACTAAGCTAATAAATATTCATAACAGGACGTGGCATATAGGAGACACTAAGTTAATGCTTGGGGACTTCCCTGGTGGTCCAGTGGTTAGGACTCCGTGCTTTCACTGCCGTGGTGCTGGGTTCCATCCCTGGTCGGGGGAACTAAGATCCCACAAGTCTCCCACAAGCCGCACGGCGTGGCCAAAATAAAAGAAAAAAAGGAAAATAATACCTTGTAAATTAATGCTTGGTCTCTTGCCCTCATTCCAAACATAAATCCAGGACGTTGGTTTATTTTTTTGGCCACGCCACGCGGCTTGCGGGATCTTCGTTCCCCCACAGGGGATTGAACCCGGGCCACTGCAGTGAAAGCCCTAACCACTGGACCGCCAGGGAATTCTCCAGGAGGTTGGGATTACATATGGAAAAGAGAACTCAGAGCTTAGAGAAGTGAGGCAGTTGGCCCAAGACTGGGTAGCAGCAGAACCCTAGCCAGACTCCAGCACCGGAACCTACTATGCTGTGCAGTGAGTGGGGGCCAGGCGGGGGAAATGCCGCCCTCAAGCCTGGAGCAGGCAGGAAGACCGTCTGTGGCCTTTCACATGACTTGCTACCAGCCCTGGCCTGCCCACTGCCACTCTGAATGGTCATCACCTGCATGGCCTCCGTGCCCATTGGTCATATCTCTATCCCCAGCTTTCAGCACAGCCGTGGTCCCTGGAGCCCCCAGGATCATCATGTTAACCCCCTTTCTGCCCCGCCTCTCTCTCCAATAAGGACACCGCGTTCTTTATATTGCTTTATTGTTCGTGGGGCGAAGACAAGGCATGAGTAAAGCTGTGTCATAAAGTTATAAACAGGGAGACGGGCCAAGAAGACAGCGAGGGAGACCACCTTCACTAATCCTCCCTCTCTGTGAATGAGGATGCGCAGGCATGAGACGGGACAAAGCTAGACCCTGGGCCAGGCCCTGGCACCTCTCAGGGCCTCTCAGAGCTTGGAGAAGGTGATGCTCTTCAGTTCCTTCTTCTCCATTAAGGCCTGGAGAGACTTAACGACGTCCTCTGTCTGCAGCATGCTCATGTTCCAGGATTTCTGGATAAAGACGGCGGCGGGGAACGGTAAGGATACGGGAAGATTTTAATTGAACCAATGAAAAATGGGAGATAGCAGCGCACCAATCAGAGGACAAGGCCTGCAAAGGGCTGCTGTGCCCTGATTGGTTGCTCTGGGATCAGAGAAGGAATGTGATTGGTCGGACGGAGAGTCTCACCATGAAGTTGAGGCTGTCTGTCACCGAATGGTCGCGGGAGTAGAGCAGGTTGATCTTAGTGCTCTGCACCGCCACGGGGCTCTTGCTGGAAATCTCGGCTGCCAGGGCGAAGGCCGCATCAAGCATGACCTCTTTGTCTGGGAAGACCCGGCTGAGGATGAAAGGCATTTGCAGTCAGCGGTCTGAGAAGAGCTCTCCTCTCCCTCTCATGGATGAAGAAGTGGCCAATCACAGTAGAAAACGGAAGATACCACAGTGAAATGGACCAATCAGAGCAGGGCAGTAGACTCCAGACCACCCAGAGAGAGGAGGCCACTTGGAATCCATGAGTTAAGGTACACGGGGATCCAGAGAGCCCCACCCAGGTCTGGCTGCCCCTGAGCTCTCATCCAGCACAGGCCTCAGCCCCTACCTCACCAGCCCACTGTCCAGGGCCTCGTCAGCCATCATCTTGCGGGCAGTGAAGGCCAGCTCGTTGACCAGGCTGCAAGAGGGCAGAGCGTGTCAGGGGTGTCAGTCATCCCAGGTCTAGGAGATGTCCTGCCGTCCCCTTCCCCAGGCTCCTCTAACCCACCTCTGGTTCCCGATGACTCTGGGCAGTCGCTGCAGGGTTCCCACATCCGCTGCCAAACCTAGGTCCACCTCCTGGGGGGGAGCAATCCTGTCCGTGCTTAGTTTCTGCCCACTACTGTCCCCCATGCAACCTCAATGCCAATGAAATTCTGCATTTACTGCAGAGGTCCCACCCCCCACCCCACCTCAGAGACTCCCATTCCAAACATCCCGTTTCATTCCCATCCACATACTTTTGCCCATATAGGTTCCTTCGGTCTAGAATACAGCCCACCTTCCAATTCCTCTGCCCTCCCAATTCTTTGAGGTCAGCTGCATCTATCTCCAGACGGAAGCCTTGCTTATCCCTGCCCTGCCCCCCTCCATCCATGAGCTCCATCGTGCCTCCCGCCCCCTCCAGCACTGACGCCAAGCAGCGCCCCCAGCCTCAACCCCTCCCTGACAACTTGACTCACTCCTGACCTCACACTGACTGCATGACCTACCCTTGACTTCCTCCCTGGCCAAGTGTTAATTTTCTTTTCTTTTCTTTTCTTTTCTTTTTTGCTCCTGTGGCACGTGGGATCTTAGTTCCCTGACCAGGGATCAAACAGGCGCCCCCTGCCTTGGAAGCGCGGAGTCTTAACCACTGGACCACCAGGGAAGTCCCAAGGGTTACTTTTTAATTTTTTTATTTTTTTATTTTTTGCGGTATGGGGGCCTCTCATTGTTGTGGCCTCTCCCGTTGCGGAGCACAGGCTCCGGACGTGCAGGCTCAGCGGCCACGGCTCACGGGCCCAGCCGCTCCGCGGCATGTGGGATCTTCCCGGACCGGGGCACGAACCCGCGTCCCCTGCATCAGCAGGCGGACTCTCAACCACTGCGCCACCAGGGAAGCCCAAGTGTTACTTTTTAAGGTTCAGTTCTAACCAACTCTTCCATGAAGCCGTCTAGACTCACTCCCATCCCCTTAGCTTGCTCTGTCCCTGCTCTACCCCTGCTCTGACCTGTCTCTGCCACTCATTTCCCAGCTCTAAGCAGGGCCCAAGGAAGCAGAAGCTCGGGAGGATGGCTCACCTTCACCTGGAAGGAAGCATCCTGGGTACAGTACCGGATGTCACAGGCAGTGATAAGATCCACTCCTGGGAAGCAGAGGCCAGGGACACTAAACAAACACAGGACTGCTCCCCACCCCCACCCCCAGACTGTGGGGTTGCACCTTGGGCCAAAGTCTAACTAGCAACAGATCTGGGTGGGTGGCTGCAGACTCACCTGCACCAATGCAGCCCCCATGGATGGCGCCAATCACCGGCTTAGGGCACTGGAAGGGGACAAGAGGGGCAGGGTCAAGGCTGGTCCCGGAGCGGCAGGCAGCGGGGATGCCCTGCTAGCCTCCCAGGGTCACCTTCTCGATGACGCTGAAGGTCTCTTGGTATCTGCTGAGGAGGCTATGGAGGTGCCAGCTGATGCGGGCCACGTCGTCTCCTGCGGGCTGAAGGAGGCCTGAAGCCATGTCCACGAAGTCGATACCTGGTGGCGAGATCTGGGGAGGCTCACCTAGCCGCCCAGGCCCAACCCATTGCCCTGGCTAGAGTTCAGAGGCCACGCAAACCACCACAGTGGAGGCAGCAACTCACACAGGAGGGACTGCCTTTGGGGTGTGAAGACAAGGCAAGCTAACGTATATCGAGTCTTTGCTCACTTTAGCCTCACAATGACCCTCTGAGGTAGGTCCTATTACTACCTCCACTTTCCTGGGGGAGAAACTGAGGCACGGGGAGCTTAAATCACACGCCCAAGGTCACACTGGCTTGTGAGCAGTGGAACTGCAATTTCAAACCCAGAACTATGCAGCTGGCTCCAGGGGCCGTGCTTTTCACTGTGATACCAGATGGCCTGGAGGTCAAGGTTTTGGGCAGAGCAACTGCGTCAAAGGTGGTAATGTTTCCTGAGACAGGAAGCTCGGAAATAGAGAAATTTTTGTGGCTCCAACTTTAAGACAATCCCAAGTCTGACCTTTCCTCCACTGACCTGCCTCCACAGTCTGTTCCCCACATGCGGCCAGAGGGCACTTGTGATCACCTCAGGGCCCTCTCTTCTCCCCGACGCCCCCCATCCCTCTTACTTAGAATGAAATGCCAGGTCTTCTGCCAAGACCTTACCAGCCCTGCACAAGCATCATCTCCAGCCTATGCCACTGGGCACGCAGGCCTCCATCAGCCTTTCTGACAACACATTCGCTTCCCAGGGCCTCTGTGCCTGCTCCTCCCTCTGCCTAGAACAGCCCTTCCCCAGCAATCAGGCCACAGTTCAAAGGTCACCTCCTCAGAGAGGCCCCCTCTGGGCACCCTGGCTAAATAGCAGCCTGTCACCCTTCACCTCCTTTCTCGGCCATATCTCCCCCGTACTGCCTTCTTGTTAGCACATAATTGTATGCTTATCTCGTTTAGTGCCTGTCTCCCTTTCTTAGGATGTGAGCTCCATGAGCGGAGGAGTTTGTCTTCCCCATCTCCCCACCCCCAAGGAGTTTGGCTTTTTGCCCACCACTGTATCCCCAGTGCCTACCAGGGCCTAGCACACAGCAGGTGCTCAATAAGTGAACAATATAGACAACAATCTCTGCCCCCATGGAGCTGCCCTTCTATGGGAAACAAACAGGTAAGAAGATACATTTTGTCAGGTGGCAATAAGTACTAAAAGAAAATTAAAGGAGGGAAGTGGAATGGAGTGTGTGTGTGTGTGTGTGTGTGTGTGTGTGTGTGTGTGTGTGTGTGTGTGTGTGTGTGCGCGTGCGTGCACATGCACAGTGAGGGCTCTTGCAGTATTAACTAGGGTGGTCAGGGACCCTCTTAACTGAAAAAGTGACATATGAATAAAGATCTGAAGGACCACAGGGAGGGAGCTGTAGGGATATCTGGGATAAGAGAGTTCTACATGTCAGGAACAGCCAGTGCGAAGGCCCTGCAGTAGGAATGCCCCCGGTGTCTGTGTGGAGGACCACTGAGGCCAGCGTAATGCAGTGAGCAAGGGGGAAAGCAGGAAAAGCCAACGTCAGAGAGGTGACAGAGGCAGACTCTGGGGGGCCTTGTGGGCCAAGTGGAGGACTTTGGCTTTGACTCTGAGTGAGGTGGAGCTACGGGGTGGTTCTGAGCAGAATTTTCTTCTTCCCGAGGTGAATCACTCTCATCCTTTTGCCTGTCCTCTGAACAATGCTATTTGACAAACCTGAAAAATCACTCCCACCTTCAGCCACACCCCTGACTCTCTGAGGCTCTGTTGCCTGCACAACTTATTTAAATGAACGAGAACAGGGCTTCCCTGGTGGCGCAGTGGTTGAGAGTCCGCCTGCCGATGCAGGGGACTCGGGTTCGTGCCCCAGTCTGGGAGGATCCCACATGCCGCGGAGCGGCTGGGCCCGTGAGCCACGGCCGCTGGGCCTCCGGGTCCGGAGCCTGTACTCCGCAGCGGGAGAGGCCACAGCAGTGAGGGGCCCGCGTACCGCAAAATAAAAAGTAAATGAACGAGAACAGAGGAGTGTTGACTCAGGGTAGAGCTGAATTTGTGCAAGTTAAATATGGGTAAGACAGGACTCCTGTGTGTGACCCTGGCCAGGTCACTCCATCCTTTGGGTCTTGGGTTTCTGCTCTGTAAAATGAGCCTAAAATCCTCCCGAGAGCTGATGGGGCTGCAAGGATTCAAGTGACAGAGCCCAGAGGCGCTTTGAGCAATGCCTGGCACATAATGGCATCACAACAGTTACTATTATTATATACTCCGTCTCAGCCGAGGCCAGAACCGCCTGCATCAGCCTGCAGGCATCTGCCAGCTTCCCACTAGGCCTGCACAGCTTGTATGACTCAGTGGGAGCCACGCTTACCCCCAGAACAAGCCCAGCTTGGCACCTGGCCACACCTCCTCCCGCTGGTTTTGCTGGTTTATCTGCCCTACCTGGATCTGCAGACGTGGGTGTCTGCAACCCCTTGGAATAAACGGCCCCAGACCATGGTACAAGGTGTCCCCCTCCAGAGTCAGAAGTCATTCCGGAGAGGTCCCCTATCTCGTTCCCCGAGAACCTCTAAATGTTTCAGATCTCCTCCATCATCACAATTAAGTTATTTATAATCATCAATAATAACAGCTACGGGGACTTCCCTGGTGGCGCAGTGGTTAAGAACCTGCCTGCCAATGCAGGGGACACGGGTTCGAGCCCTGGTCCGGGAAGATCCCACATGCCGCGGAGCAACTAAGCCCGTGCACCATAGCTACTGAGCCTGCGCTCTAGAGCCCGCGAGCCGCAACTACCGAGCCTGCGTGCCACAACTACTGAAGCCCGCGCGCCTAAGAGCCTGTTCTCTGCAACAAGAGAAGCCACCGCAACGAGAAGCCTGCGCACCGCAACGAAGAGTAGCCCCCCGCTGCTCGCTGCAACTAGAGAAAGCCCGCACACAGCAACGAAGACCCAATGCAGCCAAAAATAAATAAATAAATTTATTTTTAAAAATAATAATAGCAGCTACATTAATAAAAGTTCCACATGAATTAATGTTTTGTGCCTATTAACTCGTTTCATCCTCACGGCAACCTGATGAGGTGGGGGCTCATAGCATCTCCCTTTTCTTCAGATGAGACCACAGAGAGGTGAAGGTGTGTGCAGCTGCCAGGGGTGGGAGGTGGCAGGCTCCTCTGGCTAGGCATACTTTGAACCAGCCTGTCAGACACCTGGGCCATAGCCACTTAGCGATGGAGAGCAAGGATTCTGCAGCAAGGCAGCCCATGTTCAAAAATCCCAGCCCTGAGAACTGGGCAAGTTTCTTCCTCTCTCTGGGTCTCAGTTTCCTCACCTATCAAATGGGGATGGGGACTGAGCCTGTCTCATAGGGTCGTGGTGAGAATTAATACATGTAAGGTGCTCAGAGACACTCCACAAATGTAAATAAGTGTGGGCTAGGTCTTTTTCTCTATTTTTTTAAATTAGTAGTTTCATTCTATCATTGAAACTGCTAATTAAGTTGAGTTTCTTCTTTCTGGCCTTCAGACTGAAAATGGGACGAGACGGCTACAATCAGCTGTGAGCTGAAAGATGAGGACCCCAGGCCTGGCACGGCTACACATGAACCCTCATCCTGCACTCCATGAGGGAAAGGGCTCAGAAACAGGGGCTGCTTTCTGTTTCTAGGTCCGCGGCACCCAGGAAGGGGGCTGGCACTGGAATGTTGAATGGATGAACAAAGGAATGAAGGACAGAGAGAGTTGTAGAAAGAAAACAACGGACGTGACATGCGGAGATGTTAACAGACGAAACAAAAAGAAATACATTGTCTGAGCAGGATGAACTGTCATTACAGACTAGAGCGTCTGATGTCTCTGTGATGCCACTGCTTGGAACTGACCCAGATCAGGGTAGGGGGCACTCGTCTGGAGTCGCCCTGGCTTCTGCTGACTCATTGGTTTCTTCCCAGGCCCGATTCTTTTGTTTTGTTTTGTTTTGTTTTTTGCGGTACGCGGGCCTCTCACTGCTGTGGCCTCTCCCGTCGCGGAGCACAGGCTCCGGACGCACAGGCTCAGCAGCCATGACTCACGGGCCCAGCGACTCCGTGGCATGTGGGATCCTCCCGGACTGGGGCACGAACCCGTGTCCCCTGCATCGGCAGGCGGACTCTCAACCACCGCGCCACCGGGGAAGCTTCATCGAGGGCATTTAACACGTCCACTGTTGTGTTATTCTTGAATAAAGCAGGAGAGCTTTTGGAAGCCCAGCCAGGGCAGTGTCCCTTCAGAGATTCAGGGCTAGCCTGGTGACTGAAGGCCTAAGGTTTGGAATTCTCCTGAAGGAGTGCTGTTGGGACAGCTGGGATGCCCCCGTCATGGTTCCTGCCACTTCATTAACAGGCTGTGATAAGAAGTGGAGAGCAGTGCACCTTCTGCCTGGGTACTGTGAATTTTGCTGACACAAAGGGTGTCCTCTACCTGGTGTTGGACAGACCCTCGGGACTTCACATCTTTCCTGCCTTAACCTGTGTGAGCAGCTGTCAACCTCCTGGGGTGGGGAGAGGGGACTGCCTAGAAATTTGGGGGCCAAAATCATTTAGGTGGCCTTTACTTGGTCTTATCAAAAGAATTCCAATAAAATATTTTAAAGCAAATTAAAAAAAAAAAGAAAGAAATTCATTGTTTACTGTCTGTCTTCCCCACTGAATTGGGAACTCCATGAGGGCAGGGCCTGGAGCTGCCTCAGTCACCACTGGGACCCCAGCATTAGGCTGGGCCCTGTGCAGAAATCAGTGTATGTGACCCTCCACTTCTGGTATGGACCCTCCTACAGGTGCCAACTATGTGCCCTTGTTGGACAACATCCAATTACCTGAAGGCACCAGGCAGACTCTGGAAGAAGTGACCGGCCGAGTTACCTGTTTTTAAAAAAGTTAACCTGAGGGCAGGCTGAAGTTGTGCTTGAAGAATCAAAGGACAAACAGAGCCCAGGGTGACCTCAGCTGATAGAAAGTGAGGGGGGGAAATTCCAGAAAGCAGAGAGCCAGAGAGGGGAGCCCCAGGTTCTGTGTATAAGCTCTGCCCAAATCTCTTGTTGACCCATGAAGCAGGCAGGCAGCCCAGCAAAGAGATTTAAACACTGACTCCAACTTAGCTGCTAAAACAGGAAACTCAACACTCTGGAATTATGTAATAGGATCCTGAATTTCGACATCATTTTCTCTCATAGTCCAATATCCAGGATACAATCTAACCTTACTCCGAAAACAAAGAAACAGGAAAATGAGACCCATTTTTTTTCAAGAGAAAAGATAAGAAACAGAGATTGACGCCAAGGCGACCCAGATGTTGGAATTAGGAGACAAGGATTTTAAAACAGCCATTATAACTACGGTCAATGATGCAAAGAAAAATATGGTTGTGGGACATCCCTGGTGGTCCAGTGGTTAAGCATCTGCCTTTCAATGCAGGGGACACACGTTTGATCCCTGGTTGGGGAACTAAGATCCCACATGCTGAGGGGCAACTAAACCCGAACGCCACAACTACTAAGCATGCGGGCCACAAGTAGAGAGAAGCCCGCACATGGCAATGAAGATCCCGAGTGAGCAACTAAGAACCGACGCAGCCAAAGATAAACAAATAAATATTTTTTAAAAAAATATGATTGTGACAAACAAAAAGATATGAAACTTTAGCAGAGAAATGGAAAATATAAAAAAGAACCAAATGGAAATTTGAGAACTGCAAACTACAATACAGGCATAACTCATTTTACTGCGCTTCACAGATACTGTTTTTCCTTTTGATTTTTTGGCTGCACCACACAGCATGTGGGATCTTAGTTCCCTGACCAGGTATCGAACCCATGCCCCATGCATCCCTGCATTGGAAGCAGTGAATCTTAACCACTGAACCACTAGGGAAGTCCCACAGATACTGTGTTTTTTACACATTGAAGGT
The DNA here is from genome assembly GCF_000442215.2 of Lipotes vexillifer. Taxonomy (NCBI): domain Eukaryota; kingdom Metazoa; phylum Chordata; class Mammalia; order Artiodactyla; family Lipotidae; genus Lipotes; species Lipotes vexillifer. The sequence goes on from NW_006791807.1 coordinate 27,994, forward strand.
TTCTGGCAACCCTGCATTGTCAAATGGTTAGCATTTTTTAGCAATAAATTATCTTTTAATTAAGGTATGGACTTTTTTTTTTTTGCGATACGCGGGCCTCTCACTGTTGTGGCCTCTCCCATTGCAGATCACAGCCTCCGGAAGCGCAGGCTCAGCGGCCATGGCTCATGGGCCCAGCTGCTCCGCGGCACGTGGTATCCTCCCGGACCGGGGCACGAACCCGTGTCCCCTGCATCAGCAGGCGGACTCAACCACTGCGCCACCAGGGAAGCCCCTGTACTTTTTTTTTTTAGACATAATGCTACTGCACACTTAACAGACTACAATATAGTGTAAATGTAACTTTTATATGCACTGGGAAACCAAAAAGTTCATGTGACTTGCTTTATTGCTGTATTCGCTTTAGTGTGGTAGTCTAGAACTGAATCCACAATATCTCTGAGGTATGCCTATATCTGAAATTTTAAAAACCATTGGATGGCCTTAACAGCAGAACAGAGGTGACAAAGGAGTTGATGAATCTGGTCAATGGAAATTATCCAACCTGAAGAAAAGACCTGTGGGACAATCAAAAGATCTAACAGACATGTAACTGGAAATCAGTTCATGTGGACTGAGTAATTAATTGCATGAAAGCATGCAATTTTTTATTTTTGGCCGCGCCACTCGCAGCTTGCAGGATCTTAGTTCCCCGACCAGGGATTGAACTAGGGCCCCTGCAGTGAAAGTGCTGAGTCCTAAACACTGGACTGCCAGGGAATTCCCAGAAAGTGTGTAATTATTACAACACGCTTTACTGACATAAAAAAAAAAAAAAGATTCTGGGTGATTAAAGGCCACAGATTCAGGATGAAAACCCTGACTTTAGAGCCGATGATCCTGTCATGTTCTGTTGGACTAATTTCTTTTCTTTTGTTTTTGCTGCACCATGCGGCATATAGGGGCCTAGTTCCCCAACCAGGGACGAACCCATGCCTCCTGGAGTGGAAGCGCGGAGTCTTAACCACTGGACCGGCAGGGAAGTCCCATGGACTAATTTCTGTATTTGAAAATGATCAAAGTGGAAGTTAGAAGCTGCTTAAAACACTAATTATGAAGCATTACTCTATTCCCAGGAGGAGGGGAGACTGGCAGGGGTGGGTGTGGAGAGCACCTGGTACCTGAAGTGAACATTTTTCCTGCGCCAGAGATCACCACAGCACGACAGTCAGCATCTTCTGCAATCTTGTTGAAGCACACCACCATCTCGCTGTGGGGGAAAGGGGCAAGGGCTATGTCTGGCACGGGAATCCCCTGCCCTCAGGCCCACCCCTGCCCAGTCCCTTGGCCCCTGCCTCCTCCTGCAGGCAGGCCTCCAGAATTTGCAGGCCGGACCTCCAGAAGGCCTTGTTCATGGCGTTTCTCTTCTCCGGCCGGTTTAGCTGCACATGCAGGATGTGTTTCTGGGCAGATGTCACCCGAAGGGACTCATAGCTGTGGCCTGGGGCTTCCTCGGGGGCTGCTTTGGAGGCCTCATCTTGTGCAAAAGAACTCATGGGATGAAGGTTAAGGCTGAGACCCAGGTTGGTGCGGGCTGTCAATCCTGGGGAAATGAAGGAAGTAAGAGCCATTGATGACCCCAGATTGGGGGCACAGCACCTCCAAGAGCAGAGGGCACACATCTCAGTGACACTAGATTGGGGAACACAGTCCTGTTAGAGGCCTTGGTTTAGGGAAATACAGACTTTAAGATTAGGGTGCACTTATCAGTGGCCTCAGTATGAGGACCACTTCAGACCCGTGATCATGGTACTGACTCCAGGTTGGGAACACTGAGCCGTCAGCGACCCGATTGTAAGACACAGGCCGTTTGGATGGGGGCACATGGACCCCTGAGTTTAATAAGGGGCTCGGACCCTGCGAGACCCGGGACAGGCCTCCCCGTCCGACTGTCGCTATGACAGCACGAAAGCTCAACGGACCCCCAAAGGTCAAGAGGTGACTCACGACAGGTCAGCAAGTTGCGGAGCCTCCGAGAAGCCGGTATCACCGCCGCCATTGCTACTGATTCGCTGGAGTAAACGGACAGGAGGAAGTTAAGGGGGCGGGCACAAAGGGACGCCATGTTTGGTGAGGGCATCGAGGCCCCAGCCTGACCCCGGTGACGATCCTCTTCTCGCCATCTTTACCAAGGGCAACCGGAAACAGCCTTCTAGGTTCGCCGGCCATTAGAGTGATTTGGTCATGGAACCTTTGGACCAGTAGATACCCAGACTAAGAAAATGGTTCACACTGCTCTTGGACGTTCTGTACAGAATTCACCACAGCTGTTTCATAATGGTGGAGAAATTAAAGACGGATGAATGTCTAAGGGCATAATGGCAGAATAACTGCAGCTCTGCAAGTTTGCAATCATGCATTTGTACCATATTAACAACAAAAAAAACCACAGGGGGCTTCCCTAGTGGCACAGTGGTTAAGAATCCTCCTGCCAATGCGAGGGACATGGGTTCCAGCCCTGGTCCGGGAAGATCCCACATGCCGCGGAGCAACTAAGCCCATGGGCCACAACTACTGAGCCTAAGCTCTAGAGCCAGTGAGCCACAGCTACTGAGGCCTGCACACCTAGAGCCAGTGCTCTGCAACAAGAGAAGCCACTGCAATGAGAAGCCTACTGGCCGCAACTAGAGAAAGCCCGCGAGCAGCAATGAAGACCCAATGCAGCCCAAAATAAATTAAAAAATAATACATACTAAAAAAAGAAAAAAGTTACTACTGAATTTATCCATGTACAGGAATGGGAATATAGGCCCACCAACATTAAGCACTGACTGTATAATCTGAATTGCCACACCACCACGGGGTTGTACTATTTTACATTGTATGCAGAGGAAACCGGCTGGGGAGAAGTCACTAGTTCAAGGTCTGTCTCTGGCAAATGGGGTTGTAATGAATACCTTGCTTTTTTTTTTTTTTAATTTATTTAATTTTTTGTCTGTGTTGGGTCTTCGTTGCGGTGTGCAGGCTTCTCATTGCGGTGGCTTCTCCTGTTGCAGAGCACAGGCTCTAGACGCGTGGGCTTCAGCAGTTGTGGTTTGCAGGCTCTAGAGCGCAGGCTCAGTAGTTGTGGCCCACGGGCTTAGTTGCTCTGGGGCATGTGGGATCTTCCCGGACCAGGGCTGGAACCCGTGTCCCCTGCATTGGCAGGTGGATTCTTAACCACTGTGCCACCAATGAAACCCTACTTTACTTTTGTTGTTGTTTCTTTTTGGCTGCACTGCACACTGCATGCACGTAGAACTTCCTAGACGAGGGATCAAACCTGTGCCCACTGCAGGGGAAGGGTTGAGTCTTAACCACAGGATCACCAAGTAAGTCCTACTTTGCCTTCTTAATGTGTTAGATGGTAAGGCTCTTTTGGAAAACAGAGAACTGTTTGGTCAGCTACACAATGGAGAACTCTGGAACCACTATGCAGATACCAAGACGTGAGAGAAAAAAATTTAAAGATGTAGAACATTTAGTTAGGTTGCTATACAAAGTTATAGACGGCTGTACCTTCATAAAAAACAATATATGCATAGAATATCTAGGAGACTCATAACTACTAACATGGGATGAAAACTGGGTGCTGGCAGACAAAATGGGGAAATTTACTTTCTACCCCCCTTGGTTAGCTTAAAATAATCCTAGATTTTTAAGTTACAGCTGCAAGGTGACTGTAGTTTCTCCTTGTCTAGAGATTGTTTGAAGCTTTCCCTGATGAAACTTTGATAAATGCTATGACTTCAGTAGATGTTAATGTTTAAAAACTCTACAGGAAATTAGCAGAGTGGGTTTTTTCAAGCGCACACAAGGAACTGGACTTTTTGACCTGCTCCTCTCCTGCAGGATCTCTTCCCTCCAGTATGAGTCAAGGTTCTTAAAGGCGGCTCCCTTCCAGGTTATCGTCTGCCCTCCACCCGTATGGCCCAGCCCCAACCATAAGCACAAGTTCCCACACACCAAGACTGGGGAATATCTATCAAGTTGCAATTGAATGTATCCTTTAATCCAGCAATTCCACTGCTAGGAATTTACCTCCAGATCAGTATCAAGGAAGTTGGGTAACATTTGTATAAAGATGCATAGTAGTACTGTTTGCAGTAGCAAACTGGAAATTACCTTCAGAACCAAGTAAATTATGACATATCCACACAAGATACTGTGTAAGACTAAAGGTAATGAGGTTGCCCTGCATGTGATATGAGAGGATCTTACAGAACAAAGCATTTTCTGTTAAGACACATATGCGAATAGAACTTTCCTTATGGAAAAAAAAAAAACTTGTTTCCAAGGGGAGTGGGGAGATGACTTTCACTTTTGAGGTTTCATTTTCCAACCTTAAAGAAAGGCGGGTGTTTACTTCTTAAGATTGAAGATTTCTTCTTTTTAAAATCTCTTCAATTTAATTTTTTCAACTATTTACTTAAAAAAAAAAAAGACTCTTCAACTAGATCCAGCTTGCTTGGGGAGAGCCCATGAAGGATGCCACCAGGTCTCCCAGATTTTCAAGACCCTTTCATCATTTCCCAATCTGCAGCTCTGGCCCACACCGCTCCTCAGGGCTGGGTCGGCCCCTCTGGAGGGGCTGCAGCTGTGTCCTGGCCAGCCTGCCCCTCTTCAGAAGACTGAGTGTGAGGGAAGCAGACACACCCCAGAATCCCAGAAAGTGCTACGTTTATTTTCCAAACAATTTTATTGAAATGTGCCAAGAGTACACGGACAGCACAAATGTATGAACAGGAAAAAAAAAATCACATGTACAATAATTTTTAAAAAGTGAAGGTTAATCTTGGGAGATATCAGTTCCCCTTCCCCTCCCCCTTTAGACTTCCAGCATTTCCATTATGGTTAAGCCTCTACTAACCTAGCATTAAAAAAAAAGGAATACAGGAACATCTGCAAAACAAAACAAACAAAAGAAAAAACCAGCATAAAGGAAAGAAATGTTTTCCTGCTCAGATAGGACTCTCCATAGGCACCTAATTAGGAGGCGTGCTGAGCGGTGGAGAAACACAACTTCAGGGTGTAAGGGTATGGCCCATCTGCAAAAGAGAGGACAGAGGTGTAACTGGGCCCCTCTCTGGATGCTCCCCCCACCCAGAGTTCCCTTGGTTTTGCACACACCTCTCATTTTCTGCAATTCAACTGCAAGGGTCAAACTCTTCACTGCCACTTTTGAGACTCAAAAACAAGACTAACACACAAGGCATTTCTCCTTCTCTTCCTTCAATTCCATGGAGGATCCCATTCCCAGCTTTTCAGCTGGTGCACAACAATAGGCCTGCCCAGGAACTGGGTTTACCTGCTGGCTATTGTAATAGCCCCCTTTTCTGGGTACTGAGCCAGCCTCTGATGCACAGAGAATGGCAGCTCCCTGGAGCACAAGCTCCCTGGAGGACAAGCCTGAGCAACTCCCAAGCTGGCAGAGCGGGTGGCAGCAAGCAGCTAGGCTGGCCCTCCCACATGAAACATCAGGCTGCTCTCCTGGCGACCAGGTCCCACCTGCCTGTGTCAGTGACAATAAGGAAATCCCTGGGGCCCCATCTTGATGGCAGGAAGGATGGCTCTGGCCCGAAGCGAGCCAACCCATGAAGCAACAAGGGGGGATGGATGACCGCAGGACCCACAGATACTCACTTGGGTTTTTCATCTGATAATGGTTCAGGAAGCCCAGGGTCTCCAGGGCATCGCTCTTGGATTCCCACTCCAGCAGCCCAGAGGAGCTGCGTTCACCTGATGGGAAAAACAAAGGTTTGAGGCTGACCTGAGCAGACGCCAGGGAGCTGCCCATCTACAGTCAAGGAATGGGGGAGGAAGGTGGGGCAGTTTACTCACTTTTGCCTGAGAATACTTTCACAGAAGATGGCCGCTTCACTCCCAGCTCATCGCAGATCTGCAACAGAAACAGAAAACAAACTCAAAGGACTTCCCTGGCGTTTCAGTGGTTAAGACTCCACGCTTCCACTGCAGGGGGCATGGGTCTGATCCCCGGTCAGGGAACTAAGATCCCGCATGCTGTGTGGCCAAAACAAAAACAAAGAACAGACAGACTGAGAAACACAAGGAGTGCCACATGGCGGAATTCAAGAACACCACAGCTGAACACTTGGACTTTTCTGGACAAAAGAGTTTCTAAGCTTTTATCACACACTCTAAGGCATCCCTGTAATCCCCCCAAAGGTTGAGAAACACTGCTCTTAACTATTTTGTTGCCTAAAACTGGGAAACTGCTTTTTAAATTTCCCATCTTCAGCTGTTATTTGGGTGTGTTCTGGCACTAGGTAAATGTGTGTAAACTGAATAGCAACACCTCAGGCCACAGTTAAGGCCCAAAGTCCAACTCCACAGTCAGACTTCCACCCTTCCCCAAAGCTGCCCCGGTTCCCTCTGACAGCACCATAATGGGATCCTCCCTTCTAATGTCACCTAGGCCCCAGATGGCCTGACAGTGTGAATGTTTCGAGATTGGACTCCAATCACCAGTCCATCACCCAGACAGGGAGGAATGTTTCAAGGCAAATGAGCAGCCACTCTGACTTGCCAAAAATACAAGAAGCATGGCAAACTCCACTATTGCTGGAAGTGTGGTGCCATTCTGAGCCTTTCTTGGTCCCTGCTATGTCCCTAGCACCCAACCCAGAGCCCAGCAGAGCAGCTCAATAGACATTCATTAAAATTCAAAAATGAATGGCCTCCGCAGAATGGCTATGCTGAAGGACCAAGTCCACAGCACCCACCTCAAAGAAATTCTCCTCAGTCACCTCCAGAGGGGCATTGAAAAAGTGTAGCACATTGCTAGGGTGCTGGATGCGGTTCTTGGCTGCCTGCTCTGGAGTGGAGAACCGATTGTTCCTTGACTCACTGAAGTCTTTGTAACTGCAGGACCCATCTTCTAGCCCGTATGACTGACCGGGCATGATGGCTGGTTGCTTGGAGACACTGCAGGAGGGAAGGGGAGCCCTGTGTCAGACCTTAAGTTGCCCCCCACCTTCTACTGTGGCCTCCTTCCTGTCTGACAGCTCTGTATGCCTCAGAGGGCACTGCTCCACAGCTGAGGAGAGGCCGACAACACTTTCGCCCACTGTTTCAGAAGAACATCTGGGAACACGCCTGCATGCCCGACTCCAGCCTGGATAAGCGCTTGGCTTCTCTGTGCTCCTCTGACCTCTGTCCAGAGTGGGCCCCGTTCCCCCTCCCTTCTCTCCTCGGTCCCTCTCCAACCCTCCCCAAGCCCGAGGAGCCTGGGCACCTACCAGACGTTCAGCTTCTGCCCAAACATGAAGTTGTTGTTGAGGTGAGTGATGGCCCGGTCCACAGCGTAGCCATCCGCCATCTCCACCATGGCGGCCCCTGGCTTGCTCTTCATGAATTTCACCTTGAGGAGAGGAGTCGTGATCAGCAACGCTGCCCAGCTGTCAGAGACCCTTCTCCTGTCCCTTCCAAGTCAGTTAGAAGGAAGTCAACTCCTGCTCTGGATCGAGGCTTCCATTTCCTCACTTGTGAGGAGTCAGGAGAACAGAGAAGCATGTCTGGTCCACAGCAAGTGCTCAGCCCAAGTTGGGCAGCAAAGACTAGGCAGTCTTTCCCAAACCCCAGGACCTGACCCATGAGTGGGTCATTTAACAAAGCACAACAGAAAAGCAGGAAT
>NW_006791807.1:35760-78400 GCF_000442215.2 Lipotes vexillifer
GCAGGAATGGTGGGAAAAAAAAAAGCAGCTATGTCCATCAACAGACATATATACAGATACTGAGTCATGACTATGTGCGTTATGTTATAAAAACACTAAAAACAGTAGTGTCAGCTCTGAGTCCTGCTTCCACAAAAAGGATGTGAACCTGGGCAAGTTAACTGCCCCCCATGCTTTCACTTCCCCTGCTTGTCTCATTAAGGATTCTTGTGAGAATGAAACAACTTACAACATTTAAAGCACTTTTAACAGTGGTACAAAAAAACCCGCTTGACACGTTAATAGCTGCTAATATTAGTGGGCCAGGCCAGGGGCTGTAAACTCAAAGGCTTCCAGGACCCAGATGGGTTTGACAGAAGAAACGACCTAGTCTGAGGTGAGCAGGCACCAGACAGCCCCAGCCAACTGTTATCCCAGGCAAGGCAGGAAGGCTCAGTGTTGCCATACCATCTCAAGTGTTCCAGAGAAAATCCTTACATAATGATCTTTAACTGCGATGGGTAAATTTTATACACCGTAATATTCACGTAATATTAAATACTAACACTTTCATGTGATAAAGTCTTGTTTTTTTTTTAAAAAAAAAAAACACACTGAAAATTAAAAAAAATAAATCACCCACATAGCATGAGGACCAAATAAAATCCATCTGCAATGTCACCTGATTAAAACTAGTTACCCTCTCTGGACCTGCTTACTCCTAAAGACGCTCCTTCCCCCTTCTTTGCTCACTGGGGGGCCAAAAGGTTGGGGCCTCCCCGGGGGCTGCCAGGTCTGTAAGGAAAACAGTGGGCCTAGCGGAAGCTCACCTTCTCCACGTTGCCATACAAGCAGAAGACATTGAAGACCCGGTCACAGTTCATCTTAGACTGATCCAAGCCATAGACCATGAGCACAGGGCTGTCGGCGTGGGGGCCATACTCGGGTGGTGGGGGAGGGGGTGGGGGGTGCCCATACTGGGGGCCGTAGCGACTTGGGCCCCGGCGGTGACCCCCCACTGGTGGGCCCATCCTTCTCCCTTCGTAGTGAGGTGGGGGGGGGCCGTAGCCCTCATCATGGTAATGGCTGTGGTACCCACCGTGGGGCCCTCCTGGGGGGTGGGAAGGAAAGAGAGGGAGGACGGGTGAGAATTTGTGCGTCGGGCGGCGGGCAGGGGCACATGAGCCACGGGAGTCCACGGAGGGGAACCCCCTGCCCTCACCATATTCTGCGGGGTGATCTCCCAGGAGAGGGGGCTGCCTCTGGCGTTTGTTAGGGTTGCTGCCAGGGTCACCTGCAGACAGAGAGAACAGTTAGAACCTAACTTGGAAAAAGAGGTCTCTCTCTCCCTCCTGACTACAGAGGCTGATCTCAGCAGCCCTCAGCTCCTGAGGGCCTGGGCAGTGGCCTTTCCTTCCTCACAAGGGTTACTGGGGCTTCCTTCCTGTGGCCGGACCCAGGGTGGGCATGAAGCCCAAGCCTCAAGGGTGGAGCCCACTGTCCCTCCCGCCGCCCACTCCAAGCAGGCTGCTTTCCTTCATCCGTGAAGGATGAAGCCAGGTTCCGGGCCTCTCACCTTCCCGAGCTCCCTCGGGAAGCTCCCAAGCTTCCCCTCTGGGGAAGTTGCAGCCACTATGGAAGCTGATATGGGGGCCGGGAACAGATTTCTAAAATAACTCCCAATAAAGGGAGAGGAGTTAAGAGCCAGAAAATAACACAGGGAAGGGTAGAAAAATAAAATTGGGCCCACAAAGCCCCAAGGGTCTAAGAGCGCTAGGGCCCACTCTCTAGAGAGAAGACTTTCTCAATCTTGGTACCGGTCACCCTCCCCTCTAGTCACATCCACCCCAAGAAGAGGGACTGTAGGAAAGGACAAACAGGGCGACATCAACATCAGTTCAAATGAGCAGTCATGTACAAGGCATCAACAGTCTCAGACAATGGCGCAGTTCCACCCTGCCCCAACCCCAACTGCAGTTCAAAATCGCTACCGTTAACTTAGCACTTGAGTGGCAAACACTGTGCTACATACTTTACAAACAGACATCACCGTTTCTTAAATTCCTCACAACAACCCTATGAGGTAGGTACTATTTTAGCCCCGTTTTACAGATAAGGAAAATGAGCACTTAACTTTTAACTGAGCAGTTATAATACACTTTGGCTCAAGGTCACAAAGCAAGTTAGTGGCCAAGCCGGGACTTGAACCCAGGCCTGGTTGACTCCAAACACCCAGGGCTCGGGACCACTGCCCCTTCCTGCCACCCGGCCTGGGTTTTGTTTTCCAACAGTCATTACAAAGATGGAAAAGGGCTACTTACAGCAGAAGTACAGAGTACAATGTCCATTTGTCACAAAAAACAAATCTGTATTTTCTCTTACCATTGGACGCTTCAACAGTGAGTTAGCACAGTTCTGAAAGATGGCGTCCCATCAAACATACACTGCGACCCTGCATCACATGGTTTTACAGTCATAAATACAAGTTACGGTACACATCCGATACAACTTTTTTTTTTAAAGAATTGTTTTAAAAGTCAATGTTTTGATTAAATCAAAAATGGCTCACAGATGTTCTGTCCTCAGAAGATATCAGAAAAGTGGAAAATAAAGGTGTATGAAGTGGGTAGTGTCCCTCCATGTTGTCACCTCCTCACATTGTGTGCTGCAGTGCGGTGCTTCTGGCTGTGTAGCGTTCCGTGTGCGTGTCTCCTGGTTATGAGGTGTGCCAGTGGCCCCACTATGCCCGCGCTTTTGGCCTTGGGAGCACTCCCAGTTACCTGCCAGCAGGTAACTGTGTACCTCTGAGCTGTTTGGCTGTTTGGTTTTAGGTCTGTTTTGGTTTTTTTGATTTTTTGCTGCTGTTGTGGTTTAAGTTTTTGGTTTTTTTTTGGTTTCTGATCTCCAGTTGGTGCAGATTATGTTGGCAGCCGATGACTGCAGAAAAAATAAAAATATCAAAACAGAAAAAAAAAAAAAGGCCCTCCCCAAACCAAAGGACTTAAAAAACGAAAAACAAAAAAAACCAAACCCACATGGCGAGGAATGGAGAGGATCCTATTGTCTTGGAGGCCCATGGAATCTACTTCAGTCTATGAAACGTTCTCCGAAAAGAGCGCCGCTGGCTGGCTGGGAGAGCTCTGTTCTCTGTGTTTCCTACTTCTGTGTACATTTTCGGGTTCAAGTTTGCTTGGATTTTGACATTTTTTTAATGTTTAGTAAAAAAGCAGTGTCTGCTGCCATGTTGCGTCTCTTTCTTTGTCTCTGTCTGCCTCTGTGCTTGTAGCTGTTCCTTGGAGCGCGGTGTGGTGTTCTTGATGTAGTGAGCTCAAGTCTGCGGCTGTTTCTGGGGACGTGGTGGAGGCTGCGTGTTCTGTTCTCTCCAGGAAGAGCTAGTGGTTTCTACCCTGTGTGTTGGTGAGCAATGTGCAGAGGCAGAGCCGCTGAAGTCTGGTTCCCGAGGGGGTGGCGAAGCACCTCCCTCACTCCAGGTCACCTCAACAGCTCTCGTTTTTGACCCCCAGCCTGGGGGCGGCCAGAGCTGAGAGGCATCAAAACCAGTGCACAGCCAGCCCCTGCCACTAGCCCTTGCCGGTCTGCACATCTTCTATTTATGTTCCTTGGAGAAGAAATGGTTGGTTGCCGTGTTTCTGTTAGCAGTCATGTAATGCCATTGCCCGCTCTGGTACATTCACTCGGTCACCAATTTGTCTCTGACCTCTGGAGGGGGCAGCGAGCCCCACAGCGCCCATTGTGAGGGTCCTGGGGAAGAGTCTAGCCCACCCGGCCCACGGCTTCCCAGCTGCAAGGGCGAACAAGACAGGCCTGCCTAGGAATGGGGGCCTCTGGCCTCCCAGGGCCTGTGAGATGTCAGCAACCAGACACCTCCCTCAGCCCATGGCCTAGTCCGACGTATCAGACCAAGACAGAAACAGAGATGGATGGTCTTGCTGAGGGGGCGCCGCTGCTTTTCAAAGGCAATGCTCCACCTCTCCCTCCTATCCAAGGCAAACCATTCTTGACAGATTCTAGGAAGGGGGTTGTCCATTTGGGCCCCCTGCAGAGATGTTGCATTCCCTCTACAAGTGAGGTGAGGCGTGTCCGCCCTGCTCCAATCCAGGGTGTCTCACCTCCACAAGGTCAACTTGCTCAAAGGCTCTGCTGCAAGGGCCTGGGAGCCCTCGTCACATCCCCAATCTGTCCCCCCAGAAGCAGACCCTGTCAAGAGTGGAGAGCAAGAGGACCATTCCTGGCCCAGTGAGAATGGGGTCAGTGACCCTAAGCAGGCTCCTAGAAGAAAAGCAGCAGAATCCGTTTGGGAGCTGCTACTGGTTTGTAAGCCACTGCTGTGGCCTGTGCTCAGTGAGGCCCTGCTCCCCACCCCACCCAGGCCTCTGCCTTGACCCTGCATCCTCTGCTGCATCAAAGGGCCACAAGCAGCAGCTAGGACCTACAGAGGCCCCTCATTCACCCCCTCCCACTGGAGTATATCTTCCAAGAGCTGACCCCCAAGGCCCTCCCATGTCCACAGGAGCCCAATGGCATTACATAACCCTGAGTCCAGGTCTATGAAGTGCGCTAGTCAAGTGAAGGCAAGGCGGGTATGTTTAAAACAAAGCTGCCGTCAGGATTACCTTGTCCACTGAGGTTGGGGTTTGTGTAGTCCCAAGTATCCTGATCATTCTTGAACACGTTTAAGCGTGTAGGCTGCAGGGACAAAAAAAAGCTTGAGGTCAGCCAGGCTCCAGGCTCACCTAGGAATCTGACAAGGGGCAGCCATTTCCCAGACCTACCTTCGCATACTCAATCTTCAGAGTGCAACAGCCTGAGTAGATGTCAGCCCCATTGAGTGAGGCCTTGGCCCGCTGGGCACTCTGCACAGAGTCAAATGTGAGTAAAGTTAAGGGAAAGTCCCATCCCAAGAGCTCTCTGAAAAGAGCTTCAAGGTGCACCAGAGAGAGATGAGGACAAGTAGCACCCCAAAGACTGCTCCAAGTGGGCTTCGGGGTTAGTTCACTGCCCACAGCCACCAGCCACTTGTGCAGACACAGCTGGAGTGCTGCCTCAAACGCGCAGACGCCTGGCCAGAGCTCCTCTGAGACCTGTACTCCCCCGCCCTGCCCCATGGCAACAACCTTCTCTGCCAGCCTCACAGGCTGAGCCACCTTCTTCAGCCTCACCCCCCCCCACATGCCTGAACGATCTCTGAAACGTTAACTAGATTATACTCCTGCCCTGAAAACCCATCAGTGACTTCCCACCACTGCACCCTGACCCAAGCTTCAGCCCACTGCCCAGGATGCCGTAGTTCTTCCAACGTCCTAGGGATCCCTCTCCCCCTCGTCAGCTACTCTTCTGTTGTCAGGCTGTTCGCTTCCTCCAATGCTAAGCTCCTGCCCACCTGAGGACCTCTGCAGATGTGGTGTCCTCAGCCTGAATATCAGTTCTCACCTCTATGTGGAAATAAGGATAGCACCTCCTCAGAGACCTTCCCAGAATGCCTGTAAATTCTTTCCTCTTGTTATCTCATGGCACACTCTTCTTTCCCTTCACACTTTAAACCCCGTACTTTCACACTACACAACGCTTGAACATGTATGTGTGTGTGTGTGTGTGTGTGTGTGTTTTAGTGGCACCAACTCTCTGTGCAGTTGAAAATCCATATATTTAACCAACCACAGATGGCATAATACTGTAGTATACATTTAGCGAGTGAGATACACCTTAAGTGGACCCACAGAGTTCAAGTCTGTGCTGTTCAAAGGCCTATTTAGGTGAGATTGTTTATTAACCATCCCTTCCATGAGACCATGGGCTCTATGAAGGCATCTGGCACATGGCAGGCATTCAGGAGACACGTGCTGGTTGAAAAGATGGATTCCTACCGAGCCCTGTGCTCCCATCTCAAGGAACACCCATTTCCCAACAAAGGATATTCCACCATAGCCTGGACTCCATTCTTCCGGAAAATGACAATTCTCTGGACAGGACCACAAGGGTTACAGATAGTATAAAGAACATCCTGTAAAAACCAAACACAGGCAAGATGAAGGGACACTGGCAGGTCAGTCTGGCTCATGGGAGAAGACAGGGAGAAAAGGCAGAAGGGAGATTCCACAGAAGAACCTTAACGAATAACCACTGGCACGCACCGTGGTAATCGAATAGATGGGGTTCAGGATGGTAAAGAGAAGCACACTGTTGACGCTCCTGGAGTCATCCGAGTCCCCGGGGCGGGAGATTTTCTGGCTGGTAGAGTAATTGACAAAAGCTGGGTGGCCCGCGATGTAGATCTGGTTGTCGGCTGCGTAGTTCACGGCGTTGCAAGCCCCCAACACATCTTCAAATTCCACCAACGCTTGTCTCTTTTTAGGCATTACCACCACATAACTGACAAAGAGAACACAGGTTGCAATCCTCTCAGGGGGATGGAGATGAGTCAGAGGACGGCCTCAGTTATCTGTGATCTGACTCCTCCCTGGCCTCTGGACTCCTCTGTGCCCACCATGGTTTCTTGACCTGAATACCCCTTGCCATAAGTGGCACGACAAGCAAAAGAGGTGTGTGCGGCTTTGGCATCAGCTTCTCTGGGCAGCCTTCCTTCCCAACCCCTCACCTGATCGAGTCAGATGCCTCCCACAGATGGCTGGGTTTCCCCTAACACAGTGTTGACCACTCTGGGTAGGCAACTGTCTGGGAGGAATAAAGACAGTGGTGTTCACCACTCTATTCCCATTACTCACCATGTGCCAAAATTACAAGGCAGAGAGAGAGAGAAAAAAAAGGAATGAGAAAAAAAAAAAGAAAGGAGAAAAAGACACAGAACTTGCTGTAACTTATCCAAATACAATGGCTAACCCCAGGAATAATGGAGCCCCAGAACCTAGCTAAAGGAACCTGGACCAAAAGAGCCAACTTACTTCTAACCAGAAACCCGGTGACACACAGGACACCAAGGAGTTAACTCATCTGAATACCCAACCCCTGGCCTCTGAGCTGAGTACCTGATGGGTCCAAACTCCTGCAAGGCCTCCACAAGGTCAGCTTCCACCACGCCGTCAATCAGGCCCCTGATGTGTACAACTGGGGAGGCGGGGGTTTTGTGCGGGTCATCGTAGTTCTCCTGAGAAAGGAAGCAAAAACAAGACTTCACTTTCTGCCGTACAAGACGGTGGATTACTGGCTTCTGTGCCACTGGGGACTCAGACAGATAAAACATTCAAGTGTGTCACCCAGAAAAGACATACAGGGCAGGCAACTAGGGGCAGCAATTCAACCAATCACCCCAAAAGGATCCTGGCCCAGCAGAGCAGAAGGCCTGAGTGTATGGCCACATGCCTAATGGCTCTTACTGTAGTTTCTGATGTAGGCAAAATGGAGGACCAGACAAGTCCCAAGTCCCATCTTACAGTCTTCCCAGCACCTGTCTCTTCCCACTGGTCAAAGAAATGTGGGAAAAGAGGGGCTTGAAAAGGGGACTCAATTTTCTGCTGCATTCACCCAAGTTTTTCTGCCCCTCCCCTAGTGGAGGAACCTACGATCACCACACAGCCAAGCACTGCTGCTCCCCACCACTCATCCCCAGGTCCAGCAGGTGCCTCAGACACTGTGGCATCCAGGCCAGTCTTGACTGCCTCTAGTCTTTACTCTCTCACCAAAATCTGTATTGGAAAATACTACCTAGGTCAGACTAACGAAAAAGACAGTAAAGTCTTTCAAAAGAAGAGAAGATCCAACCTGTACCACTAAAAATCAAGACAGTTCCCTTCCCAGGGGAAATATCTTTCCACCCACAGACAAAAGTAAAAGTGTCAGGGAATCAAGAAAGAGCAAAGTAACTTTCTCCACCTTTCCTGGGCTCTGGGCCCAGCCTCCCATGTGAGCACCACCAAGCAGAAGCCCATGTAACATGGGCAGAATTGGATTCTATTTCAGGAATGAACCACACAAACCACAGGAGCCACACTCGCCTGAGGGTTACCAGCTCAGCGGTTTGGAGTTCCACAGCCCTGAGTTCTAATCCCTGCCCCTCCTCAGACTAGCTACAAGACCTAAAGGAATTTACCTCGCCTCTGTAAATGGGGAATAGTAAGCCTATCCCTTACCTCATAGAGGAGTGTTAAGAATTCTATTAAGATACCTTCCAAAAGCGTGCAACAAGGCCTGGCACGGTTTAAATGCTAGTAAATCACGGCTACAGAGCGCTGCTAAACCGTGGAAAACTCTGCAAATGGCTGAACGAGACAAGGCTTCAGGAACTTCCAAGGAGGAGGGAATGGGCTCCAAGCCAGGAGTAACAATTGGTTGTCTTTTCCGAGCAGGAGACTGAAGAGGCTGAATCCCTTACAAAGTGCCCACCCCTCAAGGAACATTTTGGTTCATCAAACCTACGGCACCCAGTTAACCCTCAGAAAATGTAAGCAAACTTGTGATAACTCGAAAGCTTGGTTCAACTTCCAAACGGCTAAAAAGACCTCTCACAACGCTTTCTTCCGGTTTTTAATGCCCACAAAAATGAGGCAGATATTCTGGTCTGGGGGAATATCCTCAAAGATATCAATTTCTGTACTGAGACAAACCATGACGCTACAAAGATCAAATAGCGATCAAGCCGAATACCCCACTCAGGCACGGAAAAGGCTAGCGCCCACTCGTTCCCCGCTCACGCGGTGGCCCCCCCCCCAACCGCCCACAAGGCCCGGGCAAGAGAAGTGCGCCTGCGCACGGGGCCAGAAAAGAAAATGATAAAAGAAAAAATCGGCCCGACCGCGTGCCCGGGCCCCACGAGCCAGCCCGCGGCGCCTGCGCACTGCGCCACCTGCAGCGCGAGCAGTTTCCTCCGCCCCCCACACCCCGCTCTGTAGAGCGCGCACGCGCAAGCGCCTGTCCTCGCGCAAACCCCGCCGTTTGCCCAACGCCTTCCCCTCCCCCACCCCGTCCACGGCGCGAGGGCCTGGGCGCGTGCGCATAGCCCCCCTATCCCCAAAATAAATGCCCTCAACGTGAGAATTTTCCCTTCCCTTCCCGGCCGTCTCCGGCGCTTAGGGCCCTGGCCTCACCCCGCCGCCACCGCCCGCCGCCCCGGCTCCTCCACCGCCGCCGCCGCCTCCATGCTGGTCGCCAGCGTTGTCAGTCTTGAGCCGTTTAGGGGCCCGGCCGCCCTCACTGCCGCCGCCGTAGTAGCGGCCACCGCCGCCTCCGCCGCCCGCCGCCGCCATCTTCACCATCGCTCCGGACCGCCTCCGCTGCTCGTCCGGCTGCTGCCTCTGCTCCAGCCTCCGACGCCGCTTCTCCGCCCGGGGCAGCAGCCTCCGCGACATGGCGGCCCAGAACCCGCCTCCCCCCGCCTCTCATTGGGGGAGGGACACGCCCGTCACCCGCCGCCCCCACCCGATAGGGGGAGCCAGTGGTCCCGCCGCTGGGGGAGGGGAAGCCTCCATACGCCTTGCGCACCGATTGGACAAAGCCCACGCCGTTCTGCAGGAGTGCCCGCCCTTGTTTGTCTGGGACACTCCTTATAGGCGAGCGCTTTCTGCCAGTCATTTCTCCGACCCCGCCGCCTTAAAATAAACTCCAACTTGATTGGTCAGATTTCTGACACCGCCTGGCCTCGTTAGGAGCACCTGATAGGAGCGGCGCTCCCCACTCTCCCCAAAAGCCCCGCCTCCTTCCCACTTTCATTGGTCTTCTCACTAATCCATCAAACCGAAAGCCCTTAGTCTTCCGTCACAGCGACTACCTTCCCGCGCCTCTCCGCAAGGAACCAAGGAGGCCCCCTCCCCTTTGCCTCTCTCCACTGGCTACTGCAGGTGTCCATCTTCTGCAAGACGCCCGATTAGTCAGTTGAGAGTGGAAAGAGTCCTCTCACCAGACGGTAGGACCACTGGTGGCCCCTGATTGGGTGAAAAAGGAGAGCCCATCCCTCACCCGTAGGCGCTCTTTGGCGCAGTCTAGGAAAGGATCGGAGGAGAGGACGCATGCGCGAATCGCTTTCGGGCGCCTCTGGAGGCGGGGCGACCCTCTAAAGGAGGGAAGGCCTGAAGTACCCTGAGTCTTTTTTTACTGCTGTAAGCAGCCCCGCAAGGGCAAACTAAGTTAGAAGGGCAACTGCCAGTGCAGCTCTGTCCCCATCACTATATTCTATTCCTCTCCATCTCTAACCTTCACAACGCCAGAGAAAATTTTTTTGAACCCAATCTGACCCTTTCCTTCAGTATAAAACCATTTGCTATTGCCGACTATCTTATGACCCAGTCCAGTTCCCCGGCGTCCTTTCACCACTCTACCACTAAATTCAGCCACAAATAACTCCTTTCAGTTTGCAGAAAGGGAAGGATCTTTCGCGCACCTCTGGATCTTTGGCCCAAGCAGGCCCTTCCAGCTAGAACACTTTCTCCTCTATCCCTCCTGCCAGAGCTAAAGAATAAATTTCTCTTGTTCGTGCTCAGCTCACTCTGAGAAGCGTTCCTTGTCCCTACCAGCCCAGACCCTCGGCTTCCCCCATAATAACCCCTGATCGCTCAGGCCAATGGTTCTCACGCGACAGCCCTTGCTACTCTGGGTCGTCACAGTTTGGTGGCTTTTTCCGTAGCATGGAAGTGCTTGTGTGAGCAAGGGAGCGGTGGTCTCTGCCTCGGCCTTAGTGAAGCTGGCCACCCTACCAAGCGCCAGGTACAGCACCCGGCACAGTGCCAGCGCTCTGCAAAGGGGAGTAGTTATTCTAAGCGTCCGGCGGGCCTTGTTTCCTCCGAGGCGGGTAGGGCCAACCCGCAGAAAACACCTTCCCAAGTCTCTAAGGTGCAACGACGCCCAACAGCCGGAACCTGGGGGCGGGGCTGGGGGTGACCTAGGATCCCGCCCTAAGGGCTTTAACCTTATGGGGCTGCCTGCTGGCGGAGGAGGGGAGAGAGGAGGAGCGGACGCTGCCCTTAGAAAGCGAGGAGACAGACGTGGTAAATGCGGGGACGCCCACCAAAGATGCTCTGGAAACTTTCCACTCGGGTGAAAGGGGGTTTCCGAAATAGGGGTCCTAGTGGAAACTAAGTTTGAAATGGGGTCAGTGGCACTAAGAGAGTGGGAGCGTCCTGGTAGGTCCGCGGGTTTGAGGAGATACGAAAGTTGGGGTGGGCTGCTGGAGATGTAAATCAGCTCCCAATCACCCCGAAAAGATCCGAAAGAGCCGGCCGAACGGAGATGGGGGACGGCGCAGCGCCTCCAACACGTGATCAGTGCGACGGAATTAAGGCGGTGCCGCTCCGACTGAAGGACGGGGTCGCGAGGTCCAGACGTCAGAGGAATGCGATGGGGGGAGGGGGAGAGAGGGGCCCCTCCCCTCCCCGCCCCCGCGCCGGGCCCGGACGCCCCTCGCGCCGGCGCGCGCCGACGGGACGCGACGGAACCGTCCCACGCGCGGCAAGTTCCAGGCAGCTCTGCCGCCCGAGCGCGCCCACGGCTGGCGACCGGGCTGCCGTGTTATCTGCACACCCGCGCTCCCGGCCTCCGCCCCTCCCCCACCCCTTGCACACGGTCTGTGGTCGCGGGCCCCGGGCGGCGCCTCCCTGGGATCCCCCCTCACTCCTCCCTGACCCCTCGCCCCCAGCCCCTACCAGTTCGGCGGCGAGCCTGGCCGGCCGTCCGAGATCGAAAAGAGAGCAGACACTGGGAAGTTTTGGGGGAGGGAGGGGCGGGACTTAAAGGGACCACGACCTCTTTCCAGCCCGGGGGAAAAAAAAAATGGGGGGGTAGAGGGGGGAGATCGAGAGTTGCTCTGCGGTTGAATGGAGGAAACAACGCAAAAAAGGAACGGGAAGACTCCGCGTCCCTTTTCCCCCAAACATCTCCAGCCCCTCAATACCCGCCCCCCATCCCTCACAGAAAGTCGCACAGTTGTTTGGGAATCACGCCTCATTCCTCCTGGTCAGGCAAGTGTTCTGTTGGTTGAGGTAAATGTTGGGGTGCACATTGTACAGACGGGGAAATGGGCTCAGGGGACGCTAGCGACCTACCCGGGATCCCACCGCTTGTAAGTGGCATATAGCAGGATTTGTCTGCCACCAAAGACACATAACCAGTGCACTGCAGTGCCTGTTACGGTGATGGGGTCTGCAATATCCCTTGGAGGTTAAGAGCATGAGTCCTGGGGTTAGACTGCCAGCGTTCAAATATGGACAGTGCACCTACTTACTCTCTGGCTTTGGAAAAGTGATTTAGCATTCTGGGGCCTCTGTTTCCTCATCCGGTAGGAGGTTGGTAATAGCACCTGCAATGCTGGGTGGTCTTGAGAAGTGCTGAGAATGTCTGGAAGCAGAGGGGACCTCAGGTCCACCTCCATTTCAGAAATTGAGGCTCAGAGAGGGGAAAGACCAACTGAAATTCACCACAGCTGGGCAGCATGTGAAAGAACAAGTCCTCCCCTCCTTAGGGCCCCCACTGCGTAATCCAACCCTTGTGGGCCCATCCAAATCCATGCCTAACCCTTTCCACTTGTCCTCTACATGGCACAAACACTGGTTCTCCTTCTGTTCATCAGACACCCAGAGCTCATGCCTGACTCTGCACTGGCTGTTCCCTCTGTCTAAAACACCCTTCTCCCAGATCTTCGCTCCTCATTTGAGAGGCCTTGGCTCAAATGTCACCTCCTGAGCACCCCAGCCTAGTTAGTCGCCATACACA
Organism: Lipotes vexillifer; assembly: GCF_000442215.2. Taxonomy (NCBI): domain Eukaryota; kingdom Metazoa; phylum Chordata; class Mammalia; order Artiodactyla; family Lipotidae; genus Lipotes; species Lipotes vexillifer. Next base: position 48,412 of record NW_006791807.1, read on the forward strand.
GTTATAATCATGGCTTCCCATTTATCTCCCTCTTTGCTGTTATTGCCATGTGAAAACAACCAGTTATTTAATTTTTGTCTCCTCACTAGAATCTGGGCTCTTTGGGGGCCAAAAGTGGGTATGTTTTCACCCCTCTAAGGACCTACCCTGGGGTCATTCACTCATTCGTCAGATGTTTATTGAGCTAACACTCTTTGGGGCATCTGGGATAAAAATGGTGAACCAGATAGGAAAAAATTCCCTCCTTCCAGGGGTTCCATTCTAGTGAAAGATGCACAATACATCAGTAAAATATGTATCAGAGGTGATAACTGCTATGAAGATAATAAAACAGGGAAGGAGGGTGAGGAGTACATGAGGGCATTTTGCTCAAAAGGGTATTCAGGTGAAGCCTCACTGAGAAGGTGACATTTTAGCAAAGGTCTGAATAGGAGAGAGAGGAAGTCATGTGGATACTGGGGGGAGAGCGTTCCAAGCAGAAGGAACATCCAGTGCAAAGGCTCTGCGGTGAAATGTGCCTGGTGTGTTCCAGGAATTGCTAGAGACCTTTGTGGCTGGAGTAGAGGAAGGGAGGGGTAAATGGTAAGTGCTGACATCAGAAAAGGGGGAGAGGGCAGTCTGTGAGGGTCCTCCTGGGCCATGGGGAGGGGAGGACTTTTACTTTTACTCTGAAGTGAGGCCACAGGAGGGTTCTGAGCAGGTAAGGGCCCTGATCTGGCTCAGGTGTTCACAGGAGCCCTGTGGCTGCATGCTGTGGGTGTGGGAAACAGACTGTGGGAGGTGGGGTGGGAGCAGGAAGACAGGAGGCTAATTCAATGGGAATGGGCTGGAGAAGGTGGACGGGGTCAGGATGGGGGCCGTGGAGGGATTGAAGTGAGCAGGTTACGGATCTGTTTTGAAAGTAGAGCCCATAGGATGGGCTGAGGGGTCAAAACTCCTCATGATTCAAAACCACCCCAACTGCAGGGCTCATAGTGGTGGCCAACATCCCCAGCTCCTTTTGGTCCTCTATCCACCATGAGATGCTTCTTTTTAAGGAGCATCTCTTCTCCCTCTACCTTTGACACAGGCCTGTTCCATGGCATCCCAGGACCAGCCATCCACATCAGTGTTGCGAGTATGCATAACTGCTCTCAAACACCTACAGCAAGGCCATCCAGGTGGAGGTGGGGATTCCCCTGGCTTGTAGCCTTTTGAAAAAACACTTTTTAAAAAAACAATAATTTAAAAAAAAATTATAGTTGATGTACAGTATTATGTGTCCCTCCCATGGTCACACCTAGACCTTGTCTCAATCACCACAGCCTCTTTAGAACCTCAGTTTCATGCATCTTGCGCTCTACCGATCACCTGTCTTTCTAGTTCACTCCCTTCAGAAGCTCAACTCCGATAATCCATTAGCCCTACCATGTTTCCATGACCCCTCCACCCCCTCATACCTTCACACAGATTAAATTCCTTGACAAACCACTATAATCGCCCCCTTACGCACATTCTCTACACACTCCCCCCCCCTCCACCCTACTCATCTGGCAAAACCACAATCCTTGTTAAAACTAAGTCTCCATCTATCGCATGCCTGCATCTGTGCAGATGAATGTTGATGGAAAAAAATACACAATCATGCTAACTGCTCTCGCCTTAAATTCATACCCACCGACTTGGAATGCTGCCTAACAAATTTTCCCTCTGCCCCTGGTCCCTTGACTCTCCCAGATGATGTATCAGATCTTCTCCTCAAACCTCTCTAACAGCGCCTTCCTCATTGTCACTCTCAGCGGTGACTTTCTCCCTGCTTCCTGGGAGAACTACAGCCACCCTCCCCCCATATCCACCCTCCTCCTGCCTACTTGTGAGTGGGGTAGCTAGCCATGTTCCCATCTGCTGGGCTTCTTTTTTTTCCTATGCCTATTCTCATTTTTTTCTTCCCTAGTCAAGAAATTGGTCCCCTGTGGGCTCAGGGTCTCAGGAGAGAAATGTGACAGGCCCCAAAGCAGAAATAGGCCAGCTTTCTATTCTTTTCTTTTTTTAAAGCCTCTTCAGGGCTCCAAGCAGAAATAGCTTCATGGTCTACTGGGCCTCAGATTGAAAACTCAGATGCCTTTAGGGGTCAATGGGTGAAGCCATTGTGGTAGAGGAAAAGTTCTCAGTTGCATAACACAGTTGTGACTTATATTTCCCCAAGCTTTATTGAGATATGCCTGACATTCAAGAAACCATACGTATTTAAAGAATACGGTTGATGAGTTTTGACTTATGTATAAACCTGTGAAACCGCCACCACAATCAAGTAATGACCAAAAGGAACAAGGACACCTACTGTATAGCACAAGGAACTATACTCAATATTTCATAATAACCTATATGAGAAAAGAATCTGAAAAAAATAGATATAGATATATATGAATCGCTTTGCTGTACACCTGAAACTAACACAACATTGTAAATCAACTATACTCCAATAAAAAATTAATTAATTTTAAAAGAATTTTAAAAAGAGAATCTGAAAAAGAATATATAACAGGGCTTCCCTGGTGGCGCAGTGCTTGAGAGTCCGCCTGCCGATGCAGGAGACGCGGGTTCGTGCCCCGTTTCGGGAAGATCCCACATGCCGCGGAGCGGCTGGGCCCGTGAGCCATGGCCACTGAGCCTGCGCGTCCGGAGCCTGTGCTCCGCAAATGGGAGAGGCCACAACAGTGAGAGGCCCGCATAACGCAAGGAAAAAAAAAACTATATAACAGAATCACTGTGCTGTACACCTGAAACTAACATGATGTTGTAAATCAACTATACTGCAATTTAAAAAATAAAAAGAGGGGACTTCCCTGGCAGTCCAGTGGTTAAGACTCTGTGCTTCCATTGCAAGGGTGCGCAGGTTTGATCCGTGGTCAGGGAACTAAGATCCCTGGGGACACGGGTTCAATCCCTGGTCCGTAAAGATCCCACATGCCGCGGAGCAACCAAGCCCACGCGCCACAACTACTGAGCCTGCGTTCTACAGCCCGCGAGCCACAACTAGTGAGACCGTGTGCCACAGCTACTGAAGCGCTCACCTAGAGCCCGTGCTCCGCAACAAGAGAAGCCACTGCCATGAGAAGCCCGCGCACTGCAATAAAGAGTAGCCCCCGCTCGCTGCAACTAGAAGAAGCCCACGCACAGCAATGAAGACCCAACGCAGCCAAAAATAAATTGGGTTAAGTGGTTAAGACTTCGTGCTGCCATTGCAAGGGTGCGCAGGTTTGATCCCTGGTCAGGGGACTAAGATCTTGCAAGCCACACAGTGCGGCCCCCCAAAAAATTCTTTTTAATTAAAATAAATAAATACATTTAGAAAAGAAGAATGAATGGCTTAACCATGAAAAAAAATAAAAATTTAAAAATGAATAAATAAAATGTATGTTCTCAGGAACATCAAAAAAAAAAAAGATAATGACTAAAAAGGTAATGAATATATCCATCATCTCCAAATTTCCCCCTGCCTCTTGATAAACGCTTCATTCCTCACCCCTCCACACACACATCCCCAGACGACCACTAATCTACTTTCTATCAATGTTGGTTAGTTTGCATTTTCTAGAATGGAATTATATAGTATGTACTCTCATGTCTGGCTTTTTCCATTCAATATAATTATTTTGAGATTCATACATATTTAACAATAATTCATTCTTTTTATTTCTTTTTTTTTTTTTTTTTTTTTTTTTGTTTTTTTTTTTTTGCGGTACGCGGGCCTCTCACTGTTGTGGCCTCTCCTGTTGCTGAGCACAGGCTCCGGACGCGCAGGCTCAGCGACCATGGCTCACGGGCCTAGCTGCTCCACAGCATGTGGGATCTTCCCGGACCGGGGCACAAACCCGTGACCTCTGCATCGGCAGGCGGACTCTCAACCACTGCGCCACCAGGGAAGCCCATTCTTTTTTATTTCTGAGTGCTGTTCCATTGTGTGGAATAGTTTATTTATCAAGTCACCACAATTTGTTTATCAAGTCACCCACTGATGGACATTTGTGGTGTTTGCAGTTTTGGGCAATTATACAAATAAAGGTGCTATGAACATCAATGTACAAGTCTTTGTGTGGATATGTTTTCATTTTTTTAGTGTATATACCTAGGAGTGGAATGTCTGGATCATGTGGTAGGTATATATTTAACTTTTAAAGAAAAGTTATTTTCCAAAGTGGTTGTACCACGGTGTCCAACTACTATTACTATTAACAACAACAACAATAAACCAGGTGAAAATTTAGTATTTATTTTAATTCATTTATCCCTTCATTTGACAAATATTTACTGGGTACTGCTTTGTGCCAGACCCTGTTCTAGGCACTGGGGATTCAGCAGTGAACAAGGCACACAAAATTCCCACCCTCGGGGAGATAATGTTTGACTTATCCTCTCTCAGCCCAGATGATTTGGTTTTCTAGGTTGGGACCACACACGTGCTGAGGAGCCAGATGGCCTGGTCCAAATCCTGGCTCTGCCATTTCCTAGCTATGTGGCCTTGGCAAGACCCCTTATCTCTGAGTCTTATTCTGTAAAAAGGGGGTGCTGATAATGCAATCTTTACCTCCTAAGGTTGTGGCATTGTTGGTTCGCAAACTGGCCCCTGTACACAGAAGGCAAGGAGAGACCCAAGAAAGAGGCGTGTCCAGATTGGTAGATGGCAGGTTTAAGAAGCAAGGGAAAGTTCATACGAACTTTTTTCATATCTTGGGCAGCCACAAGATAAGTAGATCTCCTTACCCACCTGCCAGAATCTTCAAAGTTTATATACAGAGGCCTTAACTGGGCTCAGTCACACATACCATCGAGATGGTCTCAACAAAACCCTATCTCCCAAGGCTGTGTCTTTGGAACAGCTCCCACTGTGGGAACAGTGGGCAGTGTGCATTCCAAGGACAGGGGAGCGGGTGAGGAGACTCTGATTGCCCGGGCCCAGCTCTCAGGTCAACTGACAGTCACGTGTGTCCTCTTGATGACCTCCGCCAACAGGCATGCAAGCCACTAAGCATTAGCTATTATCTATGCTGGGGGGTGGGGGGAGCCAGAGAATAAACAGGCAAAACATACATTGTCCCGTAATGAGCGTGAAATAGTGGCTTATCGTGGTTTTGATTTGCATTTCCCTAATTATTAGTGACGTTTATTATCTTTTCATGTGCCTATCAGCCACTTGCATACCTTTTTTGGAGAAATATCTATTTAAGTCCTTTGCCCGTTTAAAAATTGGATTGTAGGGAATTCCCTGGGAGTCCAGTGGTTAGGATCTCCGTGCTTCCACTGCCCAGGGGAGAGCTGGGGGCACTGGGCCCGGGTTCGATCCCTGGTCAGGAAACTAAGATCCTGCAAGCCATGCAGCGTGGCCAATAAATAAATAAACAAACAAATAAAGTTGGATTTTTGTGGGGTTTTTGCTGAGTTTTAGGAATTCTGTATGTATTCTGGATATTGACCCTTTATGATTTGCAGATATTTTCTCCCATTCCGTGGGTTGATGTTACACTCTGTTGATTGTTTCCTTTCATGCATACTTTTAAATTTTGATGTAGTCCAATTAACTTTTTGTTGTTGTTGCCCGTTCTTTTGGCATCACACCCAAGAAATTATTGCCAAATCCAATATCATGAAGCTTTTCCCCTATGTTTTCTTCTAAGAGTTTTGTTTCTTTTTTGCGGTACGCGGGCCTCTCACTGTTGCGGCCCCTCCCGTTGCGGAGCACAGGCTCCGGACGCGCAGGCTCAGCGGCCATGGCTCACGGGCCCAGCCGCTCCGCGGCATGTGGGATCTTCCTGGACTGGGGCACGAACCCGTGTCCCCTGCATCGGCAGGCGGACTCTCAATCACTGCGCCACCAGGGAAGCCCAAGAGTTTTATAGTTTTGACATTTAGGTCTTTGATCCGTTTTAGGTTAATCTTTATATAGGGTGTTAGATAAGGGTCCAACATCATTCTTTTGCACGTGGATGTCCATCCAGTTTTCCCAATACCATTCGTTGAAAAGACAGTCCTTTCCCCATTGAATGATATGGACACCCTTGTCGAAAATCATTTGACCATACGTGCCAGGGTTTATTTCTAGAATTTGCATTTTTAACAAGTTGCTGTTGAAAACCATTGATATATAGTATCCGATTGTTGCAGGAAGGGGGACCCCTTCCAGCGCCCAAGAGAGGGCTCTTGTCTAATACTCAGAAAGGAATTGTCCGAGGAGAAATACACGCTGACAAAGCAAAAGACTTTATTGGAGAGGGGCATCTGGGTGGAGAGCAGCAGGGTTAGGGAACCCAGGAGAACTGCTCTGCCACGTGGCTCACAGTCTCTGGTTTTATAATAGGGTTAGTTTCCAGGTTGTCCCTGGCCAATCGTTTTGACTCAGGGTCCTTCCTGGTGGCGCGCACATCACTCAGCCAAGATGGATTCCAGCATGAGCGTTTCTGGGAGGTTGGCAGGATATATCATCTCTTCCCTCCACCTTTTGGCCCCTCCCAAACTTTTCTGGGCTGGTTTTACAAGAGATACAATGGGTGGGCATATCCTCCCTCCTTTCAGCCCCTCCCGAATTCTCCCAGTTAGTTTTCAGTGGCAGCACCTCGTTCTTTACTAGGACCTTCTGTTGTGAGACAACTCAGGCAAGCGGTTATCATCCTGACTGGCCAAGCTGGGCGGTTTTGGTCAACGGCGCCTTAACAAGATTAACAATAAAACAGGAAGGGAGGCTGTACTTTTTGAGAAGTCATAGAAAAGGGGATAGTTGAGCAAAGCCCTGCAAAACACAAGGGAGTCAGACAAGCATGCATCTGGGGAAGACGGTCCAGGTGAGGCAGGAGGGATAGGGGCAGGGCACAACTGTTATAAGAATGATGCAGCCATTTGAGAATACAACAAAAACTAGTTAGAATCAACCAGGCCCGAGATGGCAGAAGATTTGACTTCCCATAAACCTAGAGCCTCATTATATGCTCATTGTAATACATCAGCATATGCTAAAACACACACCCACAGGTGCCATGACAGTTCTGAGGCTGACCATAAAAGGCCAGAAAGTGGGCAGTGGCCCAGTTCGTGGAAACCCTTGCCCCTTTCCCAAAATAGTTAGAATATTCCTTCTACTCATTAGCATATGAAATTACCCAGCCTATAAAAACCAACTACCCCCACACCACCTGACATGGTCCATATTCTGTCTATGGAATGTGTGTCTCCCAGGGTGGCTCTCACTTTCTGAGACAGCCCTCATTCTGCCTATGGAATGTGTATCTCTCTAAATAAAAAATAAAATAGTGTTTCTTGCAAACCTAAGTTCTAGCCTGAGAGGTAGACCTCTGAGATCTATTTTTTAAATATCCTTCTGGCTGCCACGTGGGTGGGTATTGGAGAGGATCCCCAGGACTTAGAACCAGGAGGCAGAGGGAGGCTGGGGCTGGGCCAGGATGGGGCTGTGGAAAGGGAGGATGGGGTGGGAGGGAGTGGGGAGAGGAAGGGTGCAGGACGAGGCTCAGGCTCTGGCTGGCATAGGGACCAGGGGATCGGGGGGCCCCCTGAGATGGGGACTAGAAGGAGGAATGGGTTTCAGGGAGATGCTGTGGCCAGTTTGGGACACCGTGGGAATGGGAGGCCAAGAGGAGGCATCCAGCATGAAGCCCAGAGCTCCAAAGTGTAGCCAAAGCCTTAAACCAGTGATACCCCAAACATCAACCATTTGGTTTCACTTTCCCATACTTTGCCTCGTATCCACGCATCACCTGTATGCTTAGCTACTTAATCATTTTCTTTAAATCGATTCACTGTTTTTTTTTTAAATTCAACACATTTATTTATACAGGAAACATCACTTTACTCCAGGAAGTGGAAAGCAGCCATGAATAGAATAGAATAGTACAAATAAATCCAATGATTCAGCAAGGATCAAAAAGAGGTGGGGCTCCCCTAGTGGCGCAGTGGTTGAGAATCTGCCTGCTAATGCATGGGACACGGGTTCGAGCCCTGGTCTGGAAGGATCTCACATGCCGCGGAGCAACTAGGCCCGTGAGCCACAACTACTGAGCCTGCGCGTCTCGAGCCTGTGCTCCGCAACAAGAGAGGCCGCGATAGTGAGAGGCCTGCGCACCGCGATGAAGAGTGGCCCCCGCTTGCCGCCACTAGAGAAAGCCCTCGCACAGAAACGAAGACCCAACACAGCAAAAATAAATAAAATAATTAATAAACTCCTACCCCCAATATCTTAAAAAAAAAAAAAAAGAGGTGCTGAAAGCATTGGGTAAAAAAGTTGTTGGGGGACAGGTTATTCACAGGGTCTCAATGTACCACCTACGGATAACATCATAATTCAAATGGGAAGAGATCTGACAGTCACTTCCTATTACGGCCTGAACTGTGTGTCCCCATCAAACTCATATGTTGAAGTCCTAACCCCCAGTACCTCCGAATGTGACTCTATTTGGAGAAAGAGCCTTTAAGAGGTGATTAAGTGAAAATGAAATCATATGGGCAGGCCCTGATGCAACGTGAGTGGTGTCCTTATACGAAGAGGAGATTAGGACACAGACACACGCAAAAGAAAGACCATAAGAAATATAAGCAAGATTTCAAAAAAGATATTTGCACCCTCTTGTTCATTGCAGTATTACAATAGTCAAGAGGTGGAAGCAACCCAGTTGTCCACAGAAGGATGACTAGATAAACAAAATGTGATATATACAAACAATGGAATGTTATTCAGTCTTTTAAAAGATGGGGGACTTCTCTGGTGGTCCAGCGATTAAGACTCCACGCTTCAACTACCAGGGACATGGGTTTGATCCCTGGTCGGGGAACTAAGATCCCGCATGCCGTGTGGTACAGCCAGAAAGAAAGAAAAAAAAGAAAAGTTTAAAAGATGGAAATCCTGTCCTATGCTATGACATGGATGAGGCTTGAGGACTTTATGCTTAGTGAAATAAACCAGTTCACCAAGAGACAAATGCTGTATGATTTCACTTACATGAGATATCTAGAGGTGTCAAAATCATGGGAACAGAAACTAGAATGGTGGTTGCCTGGTGCTGGGGGGAAGGGGAAATAGGAGCTGTGTTCGATGGGTAGTTTTAGATTTAAAAGATAAAAACGTTCCAGAGATCTGTTACACAACAATGTGAATATAGTTAATACTACTGAACTGCACACTTATAAATGTGTAAGATGGGGGACTTCCCTGGTGGTCCAGTAGTTGACTCTGAGCTTCCAGTGCAGTGGGTACCAGTCGCATCCCTGGTTGGGGAACTAAGATGCCACATGTGGCATGGCCAAAAAACAAAAACAAACAAACAGAAAAAGAAAAAAGTGTAGGGACTTCCCTGGTGGCGCAGTGGTTAAGAATCCGCCTGCCAATGCAGGGAACATGGGTTCGAGCCCTGGTCTGGGAAGATCCCACATGCTGTGGAGCAACTAAGCCCGCGACCCACAGCTACTGAAGCCCACGCGCCTAGAGCCCGTGCTCCGCAACAAGAGAAGCCACCGCAGTGAGAAGTCCGTGCACCACAACGAAAACTAGTCCTTGCTCGCCCCCACTAGAGAAAGCCCGCCTGCAGCAACGAGGAACCAATACAGCCAAAAATAAATAAATAAAAATTTAAAAAAGATAAGAGCGTAAATTATATATTTTTGCTACAATTTAAAAATAAATAAATACATATGTGCATACATAAACACATAATAAATCAGTGAAATTCTTGATGCCCTGCTTGCCCTGGAGGTCAGCTCCTTCTTACAGGACATGACCCCTCCCATCTCCTGGGGTCTGACCACCCCCCTCAGTGCTGTATGAACATAAGATCAGATACTGTGTCCTGCAGTCTCTCCAATCCCTTCTTCCTGCTTCACTGCCCAATGCAGCCATCCTCAAGGTTCCTGGCTTTCAAAAACAATTGTGAGAAAACTCTATTCCCTGGGACATTTTTCAGTTGACATCTAAAATTACAGCATTTTGATCATTATAAAATGTAAAATTTTAATGGCAATGCATCTCTTCATTAGATGGATTAAGAGGGATTTTCCTATTTTTCTAGTAGATGAATGTCCTTGTTGCTGGAATGAGGTTGAGTTGAGTATTAATTCTACTCTGATTTTTCCTTTTCATTCATAGTGCTGAGACTCTGTAAGTTTCCTGGGGCTGGTGTAACGAATGACTACAAACTCGGTGGCTTAAAACAACAGAAATTTATTCTCCTCCAGTTCCGGAGGCCAGAAATTAAACATCAGTATCACTGGGCTGAAATCAAGGTGTCAGCTGGGCCACACTTGTTCTGGACGCTCTGTTCCTTGCCTCTTCCAGCTTCTGGAAAGTGTTCCTTGGCTTGTGGCCACATCACTCCAATCTGCAAGGCCAACATTTTCAGATATCTCTCTGCTCTGCCTTTATAGTGCCTTCTCCTGTTTGTGTCAAGTCTTCCTTTGCCTTCCTTTTTTTTTGGGGGGGGGTATGCGGGCCTCTCGCTCCTGTGGCCTCTCCCGTTGCGGAGCACAGGCTCCAGACGTGCAGACTCAGCGCCCATGGCTCACGGGACCAGCGGCTCCGCGGCATGTGGGATCTTCCCGGACCGGGGCACGAACCCGTGTCCCCTGCATCGGCAGGCGGACTCTCAACCATTGCGCCACCAGGGAAGCCCCTGCCTTCCTTTTGTAAGGACACATGTGGTTGCATTTAGAGCCCCCCTCGATATTCCAGGATAATCCCTCCATTTTAATCCTTAATTTGGGACTTCCCTGGCGGTCCAGTGGATAGGACCCAGCGCTTTCACTGCTGTGGGCCCGGGTTCAATCCCTGGTCTGGGAGCTAAGATCCTGCAAGCCTCAGGGTGTGGGGAAAAAAAATCCTTAATTTGATAACATCTGCAAAGACCCCTTTCCAAATAAGGTAACATTCATGGATTCCAGAGATTAGGACATGGATATCTTTGCGGGGAGCCATTTTCAGCCTACCACAGAAAATGTGTTCACTGAATCATTCAGCAAGTATTTATTGAACACCTACTGTGTGCCAGGCATTTGTCTAGGCACTGAGGATACAGCTATGAACAGAACAGAGATCCATAGCCTCTTGGAGCTGACGTCCTAAGGCTGTACTCACTGTCTAAAAATGGTAGCTACAGGCCCTGAGTGGCTATTGAGCACTTGAGATGTGCTGCAGTGTAAAACACACTGGAATTTGAAGATTTAGGATACACACAAAAAGAATGTTAAATATCTCAATAATTCAAAAATATTGATTACATGTTGAAGTGATATAATGGGTTAAATCGGATATGTTATTAAAGTTAAATTCACTTGTTTCTTTCTATTTTTAAATGTAGCTATGACAGTATTTAGAATTACATGTGTAGCTTGTATTCTATTTCTATTGGACAGCACTGTCCTAAGGGGAGGGAGAAGATTATGGACAATTAACACAGTAAATAAGTATATTATATGGAATGATTGGAAGTGAAAGCTTCTATGGAAAAAAATAAAGATCAGGGTAGGGGAGTGTTTCCTATGGCTGCTGTAACAAATTACCACAAACTTAGTGGCTTAAAAAAACACCCATTTATTACCTATTGCAGTTCTAAAGGTCAGATATCCAAAATATGTGTTAGGGTCTAAAATCAAAGGCTGAACTTGAGTGGACCTAGAGATTATCATATTAAGTGAAGTAAGTCAGACAGAGAGAGACAAATGTCATATGGTATCACTTATATGTGGAATCCCCCCCCAAAAGAAAGATACAAATGAACTTATTTACAAAATAGAAACAGACTCACAGACATAGAAAATAAACTAATGGTTATCAAAAGGGATAGCAGAGGTAGGGAGGGAGGGAGAGATAAATTAGGAGTTTGGGATTAATATATACACACTACTATACATAAAATAGGTAAACAACAAGGACCTACTGTATAGCACAGGGAACTATACTCAATATCTTGTAATAACCTATAATGGAAAGGAATCTGAAAAAGAATATATATATACATAACTGAATCACTTTGCTGTACACTTGAAACTACTCAATATCTGTAATAACCTATAATGGAAAGGAATCTGAAAAAGAATATATATATACATAACTGAATCACTTTGCTGTACACTTGAAACTAACACAACATTGTAAATTAACCATACTTTAATTAAAAAAAACAAAATTGAAAGCTGAGTTCCTTTTGGAGGTTCCAGGGGGAAATCCATTCCTTGTCTTTTTCAGCTTCTAGAGGATGCCTACACTGTTTGGCTCCTGGACATATCGCTCCGATCTCTGCTTGCATCATCATATCTCTTCCTCTGACTCTGACCCCACTGCCTCCCTCTAATAAGGACCCTGGGGATTACATCGGGCCCACCTGAATCCAGGGTAATCTTCCCATCACAAGACCCTTAATTTTTTTTCTTTTCTGGCCACACCCCATGGTATGCGGAACTTCCCCCACCAGGGATCGAACCCGCAGCCCCCGCGGTGGAAGCGCGGAGTCTTAACCCCTGGACCACCAGAGAAGTCCAAGATCCTTAATTTAATCACATCTGTAAAGTCCCTTTTACCACTTAAGGTAACATATTCACAGAGTACGGAGATTAGGAGGTGAACATCTTGGGGGGGCATTATTCTGTTTACCACAGAGAGGGTCAAGCCAGAGAAGCTGTGGTTTTAGACAAGGGTGTCTGGAAGAGAGCCTCACTGAGAAGGTGACATCTGCCTAAAGACCTGAAGGAAGGGAGGGAAGGAGCAGTGTGGATATTCGGGAATGGCATTCCAGGAAGCAGGGACAGCCAATGCAAAGGCTCAGAGGTCTTCCCTCAGACCCGTTTCCTTTTCCTGGGAGCCCCTCCTTCTTGCTGCCTCTAGTCTAAACTACAGGGGTCAGAAGTTGGTGCTGCCCTAGGTGCCTCCTGAATCTTGCTTGCGGAGCAGAAGGGTTTGAGATTCTAATCATCATTGGCCTCTTGCACAATCTCTATTGCCCATGGTTCCTCAAAGGGCAGCTTGGCCTGTGGGGAGAGGCAGGAGCCTGGGTCAGAAAGGCAACAGATCCAGCCCTCCCCTCCACCCGCAGTCCAGAGGGGCGATCACCTGGGCTTCGGTGGGGCTCTGTCTATGCAGCGTCCGCCTGCGGTGCCACTGGCGCAGGGAGGCCCGGGCCTCAGAGCTGAGCCCCTGGGGCGCGCGGCCCGTGTCGGGCTGGTAGTGGGCAATGTGGTACAGGGCCCCAAACCACGTGGTCAGGTAGTACCCGGCTAGGGGCAAGAAGGGGAGGTCAGCGCAGCCCCCTCAGGTTCCCTGGCCGCCTGCAGGCTCCCTGCAGGTTGCCCGCCTTCCCTCCCGCTGCAGGCGGGCGGCCTAGGGCGCCCCCTCTTGGGTCCCGGCGTTCTGGGGCTGGGGCTGGGGCGTCACCCTCTCCCCGTAGCTCGTCCGGATCCAAGAGCTCCATGAGAAACTCCACGTCGAGCTGAGTCTCCCCAATGTCGGGACTCCAGATTAGTTCCTCTGTTAGCGCTGGCAGGAAGGCGTCGGCCCCCAGGGGCTCTAGGGGAGCCAGAGGACAGGCTCTGGGGTGGACGGGGCGTGCAGGCACCTTCCATCCGATCCCCAGGACCGCAAGTGCGGGCTGCCCTTCCGCTTTGCCGGGCATGCAAACGCCCCTTACTAGATTCCCGCGGCCCGCGTAGATCATGCGAGATCCTGCTAGATCATGTAGATCCTGCTAGATCATGCCATCTTCCCCTCGACGTGTGCACGGGAGCCTCCTACCTGGCTCCCGTAACCCTCAAGCCACTCCACATTCAGGTGGACTCAAGACTCCTCCTTTACCTTGGTTTTCGTCCCGAGCCAGGCCCTCGTAGACATCACTGCACACCGCCAGCAGGAGCGACACCTTGCGGCGTGGGTCGCAGGCTGAGTGGAGGCGCGCCAGGCGCGCGTGGATGCGGCTTCGCAGGGCGGGGACGGGGCCCCGCCTCTCATGCCCCGCCCCCTGAGCTCCCGGAGGCCCCGCCTCCATCCGCAGGGCTATCTGTCGCCGCCGCAGTTGCCGCAGAGCTGGGGCGCGGAGCGTGCGGAGTCGAGTCCACAGGGCCGGCTTCAGGGGCGCCAGCACCGCCCGGCACAGGGCCGCCTCCACCGCGGGGCCTGCAGGGGTTGAGATGGGTGAAGGAAGGGTCGCCAGGCTGACCCACGCCTACCCTCACTCTCCAGCGACCCACCCTCGCCAACCGCAACACCTTCCTAGCCTGTGGCCACCCACTTGTGTAGACTTAGGTGTGAGCGCGTGTGGAAGAAGGAGCCTGGGTGTGAACGAGCGCGTGGGAGAGAGAGTATGGCTGTCACACGTGTGTGAGATGGAGCAGTGGTGAACGGAATAGGTATTACTACATGTAGGAGAGGGCGTGTGAGTAGAAAAGGAAACGGGTGTGCACCCAGATGGAGAGAAGGAAGTTGGGCGTGAACACCTATGTAGGGCCAAGAGATGGCAAACATGAACCTGTGCGGGTTGGGAGAGTGGCCCTAAGTTCCCTCTCAGTCCTCCTCATTACCTAGATCCTCGTCCTTCTGGGGGGCCCCGGGAGCCCTGCTCTCAAAGACAGCCCTGACATCGGGGTCCTTTGCTAAGTGATCTTGGAGGTCAGCAAGGAGGTGCCGCATATCCTGAAGCAGCTCTGTGGCCGGGTCCCCAGGCCTGTGGGGACCTTCAGCCTCTGAGGTGAGGCGCACCCGAAAGCCCCGGAACTGCCTGGCCACGTAGCTGCTCCGGGCCCTGGCTAGAGCCTGGATGTGACGTGTGAGCGCATCCTCAGCTCCCTCTTCTCCATCTCTGTAGTCATCCTCCTTCTCTTCCACCGGGCTGGCCAGAGCTGGCCTAGGATGGTGTACTTCCGGGCTGAGTGGGCCTTCCACCCAGGAGACCTGGTGAGGGGCTGGGTTCCTGGGGGCTGATGGGGAGAGAAGGTTGAGTTCCACAGAACAGTGGCGGCAGCTCCTTCATCCCTCAGGGGCCTGGGGCCCTGCTCATCTAACCTGGACCATGTCTCTCGGCAGTCTCTGGAGTTGTCTCTGGGGGCGTCTGCTCCATCTCCCACCCTCTGTGGGTCTCCAGGTAGAGTTTGTTCACCACAAAGAACACCCTCCCTGAGGTGTTGAGTTGGATGCTGCCAATCTGCGGAGGATCTGGGGGCCAGCAGAAGTGAGGTGTCCCAGGTGTCCAAGGGGCCAGCCTTGGAGACTTGGTGTCCAGCTTTGTTACTGGAAGAACTGAGGCTTGGTCCCTGGCACCTCCTCATTCAGGCCCAGGAGTCGAGCACCACACACACACCCCCCCCACCACCTTTCTCAAACCCCAGCCTTATCTTCCCTCGAACCCTGTAGTTTGGTCCCTCAAGTACCATCCTCCTGGACTAAGGAGGTGGAAAGGTGGCCTCTTCCTCCATTAGAGAATCATGCCTCACCTGTGTTTTGGTCTCCAGGCCCTAGAGTGGGAGGGGGTAAGAGCAGTGTTCTGGGCAAAACATCCCTGAGAAAAAATGAGGAGTCACAGTATGGGTGAGGTATCATAGGGAAGGATCCCCCTTAGCCCTTTTGAAAGGTGACCTGTACCTGCTGGCTGATAGGAAGGCCAGGAGATGGGGCAGGTCTGACATCCAGAGGTTAGAGGACTCCAGAGACACACCTGGGGGGAGAGGGCAAGGAGGAACAAGTTAGAAAACTTGAGGGGTAGCAGCCTTCTTTTCCCTGGGACTCTCTCTTCCCCAGTCCTGCAGGCCCCCCAAGAACCTTCAGAACAAGGAAATTTCTGCCCTTGCAGTCCCTATCTTTTCCTGTGACTTTAGGCTTGCATTCCACTTATGCCACCAAATAGGATTCATTCATCAGACAAATATTTATTGAGCACCTATTCATTTTCAGGCACTGGGGATACAGTTGTCAAAAGGCAGATACATTCTCTGTCTTCCTGTAGTTTACCTTCTAGTGGAGGGAGACAAAAATGAATGAGTAAACAAATAAAGATAAGTGTATAATGTATTGAGTGCTATGAATGAAATGGAGTGATTGAAAGTGACCAGGGCTCTCATTAGCTGTGGTGGTCAAAGAAGATTACATTTCTACAGAGGCCTAAACGATGGAGACTAAACTAACCATTCAAGGAAGGGCATTCATGCAGGAAAAACAAATACAAAGGCCCTGAAGTTGGGACACATTTAGCCTGCTCAAGGAACAGAGAAAACAGTGTGTCTAGAGTAGAGAGAATGAAGGGCTGTAGATGGAGAGGTGGGCAGGAGCTAATCATTCATCACCTTATAGGCCATGATGGGCTGTAAGGAGTTTAATGTTTATCTAAAGATGTTGCGTGTCCTTTGCAGGGTTTAGGGCAGGAATGTATAACATCTGATTGATGTTTGAAAATATCGCTCTGGCTGCCGTATTCAGAATGGAAGAAAAGGGTGGGAGAAGGGAGACCAGAGAGGAGGCTATTGAAATTGTCTGGGCAAGAGGTGATGGTGGCTAGGATTAGGGTGATGGAGGTAGAGAGCATTGGGGAGATTCAGGAGATATTTTAGAATTAAAACTGACCAATCTTGGTGATAAGTTTGCTGTGGACTGGAAACTTGGGGGTATAGGCTCCTCACCTCCAGGAAGCTTCAGGATCTGGTAGGTGTCGATTTCCCCTGGTGAAGGTCCTGTCCTCAACACAAGGACCTGTCTGGGATCATGTCCTATGACCAGGAAACTCTGGGGGAATGGAGGCAAAGTTCAGCTTGAAGAGGATTTGTGCCTGCCTAGCAACCATTGCCCTTATTTTTGGTTCCACACCTCAAATTTCCTTTAGAAAACTCTCTACTCCACTCTCTGCTCTAGGTCCTGTGGGTGACTAACCCTCCATCAAGCCCTAGGGGTGGGTCCATGACCTGACCTAGCCAATGGGATTGACAGTGTTCTCTGACCACTGTGATTGGTTCAGAGATGGGCACGTGAACCAAGCTCAGCCAACGGAAATCTTCCACAGGATTTTTTCTGGAGCTCTTTGGAACGAGGCCTCTTTTTACACTGGGGTTGCTAAGCTGGTGAGATGTGGCCCTGAGCTGGGGCCAGCCATCTCTCTCACTACAGAGAAAGGCCCCCTGAGGAGGAAACTGTGGTATTCCTGTTAGTTGCTTCATCCAGATCTATTCCTTGCAGAACTCCAGCTTTATTCAGGGCATTAATAGGCCCAGCCATAGAAGATGGATAATGATTGATGTAGGCAGTGGTTCTCACCTCTGTATAACTCCCAGGTGAGCTTTTAAAAATGTTGCTACCTGGGCCTTATCCGTATATTCTGAATCAATTGTGAAGGCTTTTGTTTTTCCTAGTAAAAGAAAAAAATGCAACTGGTGCCTCCTTTCTTCCTTCCTCCTGCCTGGAATGCACACATGTGCTTGGGTCTGGGGCAGCCACTGGATGACCATGAGGGAAGTCCAGGAGAATTGCAGAGAAGATGGCCTTGATGTCACCCGAGGAGCAGAACCGGAGCCTGCAGCTACCTTTCTGGTTATGTTAGAAAGATAAATGCCTATTTACCTAAGCTATTATAGAACAAGTGTTTACTTGCATCCCCAAATATTTAGAATTCCCTGCAGTTTAAAGCAAAGCCAAGGCAATTCCCTGGCGGTCCAATGGTTAGGATTCTGCGCTTTCACTGCTGAGGGCCCAGGTTCAACCCCTGGTCAGGGAACTAAGACCCTACAAGCCTTGTGGCAAAACAAAAGCAAACAAAAAAAAAAGGGAAAAACAGGAAAACAAAAAACAAAGCCAAGAAGTGGAATGAAGAGAAATGTATACATTGTCTGATGTTCAGGATCCAGACATTCCTGAAATTACTTTTACTTCTGGGCTTTTCAGTCATTTGAATCAATAAGTAGCCTTTCAGTTTGCCTGGTCTGTGTTGTGCTTGTCACTAGCAACCAGCAGGGTCCTAACTGATTCAGAGTGTCGTGGGGACGGTCAGAGAGGGTCCCCGGCTGTGAGCACTTACCCCTGGTGGCCACAGCTCCAGAAGGGCTTTTGCATCCTGGGCATCCAGCTCTGGGATCTGCCACACCCCCCATGTCCTCTGAAGGCGAATGAGTGGCTCTGGGGTCCCAAGGACTCTTAAGGGGGTCTCACCTGCTCCATTCGCCTGTGATGGGATTAGTCTGGGACATGCAGGGACCAGGAGACCAGGGGACAGAGGAAGGCAGTTGGACACTGAGATGGGGTCAAAGGTACAGGAAGGGGAAGCCCAGGGGCAAAGGGTCAGAGATGGCGTTCTGGGTCCTGTGGCGGGTGGGAACTGAATGGAAGGGGCTTCTGAATCCAGTGGCAGGAGTTGGAGACAGCCCCAGCAGCCCTCACCTCTCCCCATCGGTGGGGCCTGCTGAGGCCTTGTCCTCTGGCTGTGCCATCATCCTCAGGATGCAGGCCAGTGAGCCATGGTCTGGCCTCTGGCAGGGAGGAAGATAAGTCTATTTACAACCCACATGGCAGAGACCTTGACCAATCAGAATGGACTTGAGACCCCTTGCTGTGCCAGGTATTAATTCTTTACTTGCTGGATGGTGGGGCGATCTGGGGGTCCCAGGAGTCTTGAGTCTTGAAGAAGTGGGGGAGGAAGATGACTCAAAATGAAGCTATTTACCAAGCGGTAGGGGAACATTTCAGATTATAACATCCGGTGCAGCCTTGTGAATGTGGACCAGCTAACTAACAACCTTGTCAAAATACAGTGCCCGGAAAAGGGCTCTGCCCATAGCAGGCACTCTGTAACTGTGACAAATGTTATACAACATTTCCTCCCCCTCCCTTCCCAGACCACAGAGGAGCCCTCAAATATTTTCTCCCAACATTTTATTATGAGAGATTTAAAACATTCAGAAAAACTGAAATAATTTTACAGGGAACATCCACATACCCACTACCTAGATTTTACTATTATTCTTTTTGCTTTATCACACATCTGTCCCTCTATCCATCAGACCCCAACTCTTTTAACCAGGTAGAGAGTCCTACAGTGGGTTAGCAGTTAAGGTGGGCATTCTAAAATATCTTCCCTGCAGCAGTCCCAGGAGTAGGAGTCCTAGGTTCATCCACGCATCCATCCATCCATCCATGCACCCATACATCCAACAAATATTTATTGAGTACAGGCCCAGATTAGGGTGAAAGGGTGCCTGGGGAAAAGGGTGATAGGCAGAATAGGCCCCTGCTCCCAGGGGCTTCCATTCTTCTTGGGGTGGGTATAGGGGATGGAAAATAAACAGCTAAACAAATCAATCAGCCCACTCACCAGAAGCCCAGGGTATTAGGAAGTGGGGAACAGAGAGCAGGTGCCCTGGCCAGGGGAGAACAGTCAGGAGGGGTGGGGGGAGGGAGACAGATGCTTGCCTGGGTCCCATGAGAAGGGGAGAAGGAGATGGGTGGTGCTGGGCAGGATGGGATGGTGGCAGCTGCCTGATACCTCAGGGAGGCAGTGGGTCAGTGTGGGGGTGATGATGCCAGCTGCTCAGTCCCTGGGGGCCCCTACCTGTTCTCCGAGGGGAGGCCTGGCGTAGCAGGAAGTGAAAGTGCTCCTCACAGAGAGAGGAAGCTGAGTGGGCAGGGGGAAGAGGCGGGGCTGGGGGTATTTGAAATCGACCCTCCTCCCTCTTTCCGGGGGCTCAGGCCTTAGGTGACCGGGCTCTGGAGGAAGGACCCTGGCAGTCTGGGAGTCCAGGGGTAAGAACCATGAGGCTCCCACAGCCCCAGGAGTCCCCTCTCGGCACCCTTCGGCACCCTTCACTCTTTCTCATAAGAGCCTGTGGATGTCCTTGTTTCCTTAGCGGCCCAAGGTCTAGCCCCTTCCTCTGGCAGCTTCCCTGCGGGCCCACAGGAAAGAACAGCGAGGCCAGACAGCTGATGGTTAGTTGTTTTTTGTTTTTAATTTGTCTCTAATAAGCGACACCATCTGCCCACCCCCGCCTGGGAAGCGGGTCCCGAGTGAGGGGGCCTAGCACCTGGTTTGGGAGTTGTAGGCAGACACTTGGGAGGCCTTGAGGCTTGGATCCCCCCACTGGGTGTGAGTTATGTTTGGAGGGCGCACCTCCCCACCCAGGGTAGGTTAGACTTCGTCTACTTGGCCCCAAGCCCGTGGGAACAGTAGAGAGCATGGAGGCCCTGGGGCTCTTGTCCTGGGACAGTTAGCAGTTTGGAGGTACCCCTGGCCCCCTGAGCAGTTAGAGATTAGGAGAGGCTGATCATTGGCCCTAAGGGTGATTAGGGGCTGCGAGCTGTTAGAGACTGGCTGCCCAAGCCTCAGCCCCTAAGAATGTTAGAGATTCGCTGGGGTCAGGGGTGCTGGGACCCCAGTTTTGGGAGGGAGTAGCTAGTAGATTGAGGAAATGTTCTGAGCTCCCCAGAACAGAGCTGTAGGTTAGAGGGGGCCAGGCCTGGTTGGGGCTCAGCTGTCCCAAAGCTGGGCGTCCTGCCTGGGAGATGCGGCTGTCACTGGGGTTTCTCTCCCTCCGTGGTCCTGGCCTCCTCCTTGGCAGGAGGTGGAGACTTCCTGGAGGAAGCTGAAGTGGTGGGGTTGGGAGTCCCTGACCCCGACTGGGCATCTATGCTGGCATGCTCCTTCCGGACAAGGTCCTCCAGCTCCTTCTGCAGGGGGCAAAGTTCACAGAGGTCAGAGGTCATCATGCATCATAAGGTCAGAGGACCTGTGGGACGGGGGTCCAGGGACTGGGCTCAGGGTGGGCGGGGGTGGCCCAGGCTCCTCACCTTCCATCCGAGGAGGTCGGCAAGGGCCAGGCAGCCCTGGTCGCAGTCACCCAGCCAGGCCACGTCCCTGTGGGCGGGTGAGAGTCAGAGCTCCCAGGCTTGTCCCAGGGCCCTGCCGGCTCTGCCCTGTCCTGGGCCTTCGTGCCCTCCCTCCCACCTTGGCCCTGTCCCTTGAAGGCTCCACTGCCCCCCGACTGCCGCGGGAGGGCCTCACCTGTAGGCCTTCTTGGAGTCGAAGTCCATGCCTCCTCCGAGGCCCATCATCATCCCGAGGAAAGGGTCAGTCTGTGGGGAAAGGGGTGGAGTTGGGGGGAGCTAAGAGCACAGACCCTGGAGCCAGGTGGCTTGGGTTGGAATCCCAGCTCTGTGACTTTGCTCAAGTGGCCTGGCCTCTCTGAACGTCAGTTTCTTTCTCTGTAGAGTGGGGGTGATCATCAAACCCACTCCTAGGGTTGTACTGTCAGCGAGTTAATACAGAGGAAATGCTTAGCACGGCATCTGGCACACTGCACGTTTTTTGCCTGTTGGAGAAACATCTGTCCCAGGAGGGAGCCCCTGCCTGGGAGTGAAGCTACCTCAGGAAAAGAGAGACGAGAGAGGGAGCGGGTAACTCCTGACAGAACTGCTGCAGGCCCAGGGGCCAGCTAGCCCGGACTCTTCAGTCACGGGAAGCACAACATTCTCGTTTTGGCTTAAGTCGCTTTGAGCTGGGGTTCTGTCACTCGTTCAAAAGGGTGAATGAGGGACTTCCCTGGTGGTGCAGAGGTTAAGAATCTGTCTGCCAATGCAGGGGACATGGGTTCGAGCCCTGGTCCGGGAAGATCCCACATGCCACAGAGCAACTAAGCCCGTGCGCCACAACTACTGAGCCTGTGCTCTAGAGCCGGCGAGCCACAACTACTGGGCCCGTGTGCCACAACTACTGAAGCCCGCGCGCTCTAGAGCCCGTGCTCCGCAACAAGAGAAGCCACTGCAATAAGAAGCCCGTGCACCGCAACAAAGAGTAGCCCCACTCGCCACAACTAAAGAAAGCCCATGCGCAGCAACAAAGACCCAGCGCAGCCAAAAATAAATAATAAATAAATTAAAAAAAAAAAAAAAAGGTGAATGACACAGAGGCCTGTGGAATCCTGGAGTCAGGGCAGCCTGGAACCTGAACCCTGTGGATTCCAGAATCCTTAGGTCTGAGCTGAGGGGTCCAAAGTATCAGGATTCCCCAGAGACCTGTCCCCTGGTTCCCGAGGAGGCCAGGGGGAGGCAATGTGGGGCCCCTGTGCGGGGGTGGCAGGGTGTGACTAAAAGGACTCACCTGGCCAGTCTTCTCCTTGTTGATGAGCAGGCGCGGGGTGGAGAGGGGCGCCCTGGTGGAGGGCGAGCTGAGTGGTGAGGGCCTGTCCCGGCTCCCCCAGTCCCCAGCAGCCCCCCATAGCCCCGACCCCCAACCTACTTGCTGATAAGGGATGCGAAGGGCTGCACCTGCAGGGAGGTGCCCATGATGATGAGGAGGTCCACCTTCAGGAAGTCCTGTGAAGGGGGAGTGGCCAGTGAGGCTGGGCTGCGGCCCCCGCCCCCCACCGCAAGCCCACCCGCTGCTACCTGGGGAAGCCACCTTCCCCAGGGCAGGACCCAGGCTGCCCCCGCGTGGACCGAGATGCGGGGCGCGGAGGGTATACTTACTGACTGCAGGCAGGAGAAGAAACGCGCTGGGAGGTTCTCGCCAAAGAACACGATATCTGAGGTGGAGACAGATGGACAGACAGACACAGGGAGAAATAGAGACAGTGAAAAAGCAGGGGGGCAGAAACAGGGAGGGAGAGAGAGAACGTGAAGGAGCAGAAGGTGGACCGCAGGGCTGGGGTGGGAGTGTGGAGCGCTGGGGACGGACTAGGGGCTATGGTACCCACTCTCCCTGGGGCAGACTCCGGGCACTGGTCAGGGAGAGAGGGTGACGGGGGTGGATGGACGGATAGGGAGCGTGGCCTTCTTGGGAAGGGGTTAGTGGCTGAGGGGGTCCCAGCCTGAGTCTACCTCGGTTGGTCCCCGGCCCCAAGGCTCACCAGGCTTCACCACACTCCGACATTTCTCACACTTGGGAGTCACCTCGGAGATGATCTTCTCTGGGCGTGGGGAACGGGGAGGGGGAACAGGAGGTAAGAGGCTTTGGGCTGGGGCTGCAGCCTGCCTGCCCGCCCCATCCTTCCTTCACTGTCAACAGAAACACACCTCAGTCACCGGGGCGGGCTTCCTGCCTCCCTTCTTAGACAGCTGTCCCTCCCCCACCCCCAGCATTCCTGGGGTGGCTCCCAGCACCAGCCTATAGCTATTAAATGAACAAACACACAAATGAGCAGACACTCGCCCCGAAAAGGGGCAGCTGGGTTCCACCAACCCCCGACCTGCAGAATCTGGACTTGGGAGTGAAGCTCGTCCAGTGGGTCTTTGAGGGCAGCCCCACTTCATCGTGGGCCAGAGAGGCCTGGTAGGTGCCAGGCCTAGTGGCAGAGAGGGAAGAATTATGCAGATGACGCTGGGATGGGGACAAAACCTTAGGTGCAGCTGCTTCCCACTCTTGGGCTCTGTGACAGACCCACCCCTGCCCCCACGCACAGCCCATGCTTATGACAATCCTCCTCCTCATTGCCTATTGATTAAGGAAGCTTGAAAGCATTCTGTCACTTGCAACCCACAGAATCCTGGCTTGTTCATTCAGCTATTCACTCACTCCTTCAACAGATATTTACAGAGCACTGCTTTAAGGTCTGTCATTTACTTGAAAATATTTTTGCATTGACAGTACATGACATTTTGCGGGTGATGCTTGTGCTACTGCTGTAAGAGAAACATAATGGGGTAATGTTAATTGTACATCACCCCCAGCTGCGTGCACTTGGGCTATTCAGGAATCCTCACCCCAGGGGCAGGCAGCTGGCATGTTGTCAGAAGGGCCACACTCCAGAGGCCCTACTATCAGCGCTGCAGCTGTCCTTATCACACAGGGACACCAGAGGCTTTGTGAAATCAGCATAAAGAATGTCAGAAATGGGTTTCCGTGGATGAAGTAAGTGGCTTCTTAATTAGCACAATGGATGTCAGAAATCAGCTCTCACTGGCATTCAAGAAATGTGGATTGGCTGGATTTTTTCTTTTTCCTCCTTCTCTTTTTGGACACTCTGCCCAGGCAAGAACAGGGATGACTTTAGCAAGCCCTGGAGTTTGCATCCTTAAGGACAGCCCCCAGTCTTCATTCCTAACCAGGGCTGTGCCCAGCTTCACACGCCACGGCCTCTGCTCTCGCCTGAATCCAGCTAATGGGCTGGTTGAATCCTGTGCCTCTGGGGCAGTGCTGTCCAGTATGCTGGTTAGAGCCACACATGGCTTTTAAATTTTAATTAATACAAATTAAAGAAAGTTAAGAATTCAGTTCCTCGGTCCCATTAGCCACTTTTTAAGAGCTCAACAGCCCCACGTAGCAAGTGGCTGCCGCGTTGGACAGTGCAGATATGGAACATTCCCCTCACCCCAGAAAGTTCTCTCAGGTACTTCTCTTCTTAGAGTGTAGTTGCGCTTGCCTGGATGAGCCCCTCACGTAAGACGGGGTCAGAGCGCCCAAAGGACAAAGAGCTAGGGTTTCATGACCTCACAGAACAGGTTGTATGACCACGTGGGGGCCTGTCTGCTAACGCACGTCTCTGTGTCTGGAGTCTGCATCCATCATAACCTGGCTGTGAGGTGGTGTCGGGAGAAATGAACCCCCACTGCCACCTCAGATCTTCGGGGGCTGCCATTATCTGCTAAAAAGAGCTGCAGAGCTGTGCAGGACAGAGCTGGCGTCCGCGCATGGAGACCCTGTCCCTGGCGCTGGGGAGCAGACAGGGGACGGAAGGCCTGCCCTCGGGGATAATAACCTCCAGCCCCTCACCTTTCATCCAGCTTAGCGTGTACTCCTGCCGGCAGATGGGGCTGATGCAGTGAGACGTGTAGAAGGTGCCATGGGCCTCCACCAGGTCCTCGGCCTCCAGCCCCGCCACTCGCTCCAGGGTGTCTATGTTCTGGAGGGAGAGATGGAGGAGAGAGGGTCAGGAGCGAACCACACCCCCCAAGGGGCAGAAGGCAGAGCCAGGAGCTGTGGCTGAGAAAAGCAAGTGGGACAGGGGAGAAGGGAGGGAGGGAGAAGCAAGGGGCAGGGTGTGTCTAAAACTCTTCTGTTCATCCTGATGGTGCCTCTGGAAAGGTAAGTCATGGACACTTAAAGGCAGGGGCCCAAACTCAAATCTCTATGAGCCCAGACCCACTGCCACCAAGCAGCCCTGGCAAATTTGGGCCACTTTGCTTCCGTTTTGCTGCAAATGTGTTTTGTTAGAACCAGACACCCTAGTGGCACCTGCCAGAAATTTGGTGAAATAAACGTACAACTCTCCAGTGTCTCCACTGTAAACGCAGCCCCCTCAGATATGGCATCCTTGTGCAGTACCCAACCTGCACAGCTGTCTGTGGCAGCCCTGGCCAGGTATTAACATAAATCAATGGATCAGAAGGGTTTTTTGGGTTTTCATCACACTGTTTTCCTACTTAACCTTACTATGGTCCGCTGCATTGATAGTATATTAACTTGTAGTCTTTTCAGACAGAGATACTTTCCTTATTCAACAGGCAAGAATATTCTTCTCTTTCGCATAGACATTTGCGCTTTCTCCAGCCCCTCTGGAGAAGCTTTTGTTTGCCTACGAGGAATGCTGCTGAGGCAGGTGCTGCTGGAGGACACTGGCAGACGTTACAGAGATGGCCGGGCATATGCAGCCCACAGCTGACCCGACGAGGTTTCCTGGAGGCTCCGTGAACAACTGAAAGGGTTCCCTTTCAAGGGCAGACAGCCCCAACTGCCCTCTCTGCTCCCAGCCAGCCATCAGTTTATCTCCAAAACATGAAGACAAGAGTCACTGTTCCCAGACTCTCTGTGGCTTTCCCTCTCCCCTCTTTACTAGAAATGCTAGTTTTGCCTTTGTTTCTTGACTTAGTCTACCAACTCCCTGACATGTAAGTAAGCAGTGTGCATGCATAACTAAATGGCACATCAAAGGTCTACCTACATGCCTCTGTGTTAACCTTTGATGTCACTTTTTTTTTTTTTTTGCCATGCTGTGCGGCTTGCGGGACCTTAGTTCCCTGGCCAGGGATCGAACCCACGCTCTCACCAGTGAAAGCACAGTCCTAACCACTGGACCACCAGGGAATTCCCTTGATGCCACTTTTGATGGAGAAACCACAAACAAACAAAAATGAATGCGGTCAACCCATATGTACTGGTATGAAGGGATCTCTCCAAGATGTTAGAAGGCCCAAAGCACAAAGGCAGTGTGTACAGGATGTGAAAAAAATCAATATATGAATTTGTGTATTTGCTTGCCTAAGTATGGAATATCTTCAAAGGAGACCCAAGAAGTAGGCAGCAGCCGTGGCCCCCAGGGAGGGAAGCTGGGGCTGGGGAATATGGCCCAAGAGGTTCGCTATAAAGGCCAAGCAGCAATGAATGCATGGCAACACACAGCAACTGACATCTGGCCTCAGCATCAGGCAGGAAAGAGGGCATGGTGAGGAGGCGGGCCCTGGGCAAGGTGGGCAGCAGCCACTCAGCTCCAGCCAACCACTCTCCCCCACAGAAAGCCACCCAGGGTACAGCCAGCTCTTCCCGATTTTCAAGAGGAGCCTGATGTCTGGGTTTTCATCTGCAATCTCTTGAATTTTAAACCTTGGCTCACTTCTGGTTTCGAGACATCACGTCTCTGACATACTTTTAAAAAGCATGAAGCTGGGACTTCCCTGGTGGCACAGTGGTTAAGAATCCACCTGCCAATGCAGGGGACATGGGTTCAAGCCCTAGTCTGGGAACATCCCATATGCCACAGAGCAACTAAGCCCGTGTGCCACAACTACTGGGCCTGCGCTCTAAAGCCTGTGAGCCACAACTACTGAGCCCGCGTGCCACAATTACTGAAGCCCGTGCTCCTAGAGCCTGTGCTCCGCAACAAGAAAAGACACTGCAATGAGAAGCCCGCGCACCGCAACGAAGAGTAGCCCCCACTCGCCGCAACTAGAGAAAGCCCACCTGCAGCGATGAAGACCAACGCAGCCAAAAATAAAATAAAATAAAATTAAATAAATAAATAAATAAATAAAAATTTTAAAAAAAGCATGAAGCTGCTATGTGGGTGCAGATATGGAAGGATCCTCCAGAGAGGGCTTAAATGAAAGAAAGCCAAGTACAAACCCTATGTATGATGTAAATGCCATAGATATAGATTTAAAAGAGCAATAAGCTGGTTTGCTGAGGAGATCACAGTGACTTGAACGAAGGCGACAACTGTTCTCATGTTTGAATGGATACTTGTGTCTTGAGATAAAAATAGCATCGTGCGTGGCTTTGAAAGTGCTGCATCGTCACAATTCAGAAAGACGTGAAGACAATGTGTTCCAGAAAACTGGGTAAGTGACTCAAAAAGTGGCTGAGGTTAAAGAAGAGGGTGATGAGTTTGAAAAAAAAAAAAAAAAAAGGTTTCATGAAACGTGAGACTGGAAAAATTTTTTCCACCTTTGTCTATGTTACGTAATGTGCCATTGTGAATACGTATGCGTACTTAAATCCACACATGAAGAATTGCAACTGGGGGGAAATGCCACCACATTTCACGCTGACCTCACAATGCACTGGTGTTGGCTTTCGTCTAAAAATAGCCTACAGCTGGTGTGCTTTTGTGGTTAGGGCAGGGGGTTCTGCCTCAGACAGAGCTGGGAAGCGAACCCTCTGAGCAGCCCCCATGAGCCACCTGGTCCTGGGCCTGGGCTTCTCGTGCTGGGACCCCTGTGATCTCATCCTGTCTGGAGGGTTTAAACGTCGTCTACCTGCTGCTCTCCAGCTCGAGTCCCGACTCCTGTGTCCAGCTGTCTGCCCATATCCCCACGTGGTTGTCTAATGGGCATCTCAACCTCGACATGCCTTCAGCCAAGCTCCTCCTCTGCGCCCCACACCTGCACGTCCCACCATCTCAATAAAAGGCAGCAGGTGCTCAGGCTGAGAGGGAGCCAGTCATCCCTGACTCCTTTCCTTCTCTCACGAATCGTCTCACATTCAACCCATTGGCAAATCCTGCCAGCTCCACCTTCAAAATGGGTTCATAAGCCGCCCACTTCTCCCCTTCGGCAGCCCCCTCCCTGGCCCAGCCTCCATCCTCTCCTGCTTGGAACATCATTGCAGCCTCCTCCCTGGTCTTGGTACCCGCTCCCCACTGCTCCCACAGTCTGCCCGCCTCACGCAGCCAGAGGGACCCTGTGAACACCTGGGTCAGGTCACGTCCCTGCCCTGCTCAGAGCCCTCCTGTGGTTCCATCTCACTCAGGGGAAAGGACAAAGCCCTCCCTGTGGCCCCCAAGCGCCCACTCGGTCCACCCCTGTCACCTCCCTGACCTCGTCTCCTCCATCTTCTACTACTGTCCTCCTTGCTCACTCAGATCCAGATTCTTCTTTTCTCTTTTTTAAAATATTTATTTATTTGGCTGTGCCGGGTCTTAGCTGTGGCACGTGGGATCTAGTTCCCTGACCAGGGATCGAAGCTGGGCCCCCTGCATTGGGAGCGTGGAGTCTTAACCACTGGACTGCCAGGGAGGTCCAGATCCAGCTTCTTGAACACGCCAAATGCAGTCTCCCCTCAGGACCTCTGGACTGGCTGTTCCGTTTGCCTGGAATGCACTCTCCCCCTACAGATGATCCCATGGCTCCCTCCCTCCCCTCCTACAGATCTCTGTTTAAATGTCCTGCTTCTCAGTGAGGCCTTCCCTGACATCCTGTTCACTACAGCACCCCCGACCCTGCACACACAGAGCTCGATTCCCCTTTCCTGCTCAGCTGCGCTCCATAGACCTCTCAGCATCAGTGTAGATACGCAACTCACCCAT
The DNA here is from genome assembly GCF_000442215.2 of Lipotes vexillifer. Lineage (NCBI taxonomy): Eukaryota > Metazoa > Chordata > Mammalia > Artiodactyla > Lipotidae > Lipotes > Lipotes vexillifer. The sequence continues at coordinate 77,125 of NW_006791807.1, forward strand.
CTCGTCTGTTGTCTCTCCCCACACTACAGTGTCAGTTCCAGGAGGGCAGGGATGTCTGCTCCCTCCGTTCACTGCCTGCAGGGCCTGGCACTGGGTTGGCACTCAGTAAACATTGGGACAGAAGCTTACAAACAGGTTTGCCAGCAGGGCTATGGTGAGGATGTCATGAAGGCACTTGGCTTCAGGTGAGCTGTTCGTATCAAGTCTGAGTCACATCTCACGGAAAAAACTGACTCTCTGGGAAGAAAGGTCAGGTTTATTCTGAGCTGGGGCTCCTGCTGGAAGGAGGAGGCCATCCCCTTCCCCGCCAGCCCTGGGTGGGAGCACGTACCCCACTTCAGAATTCTGAACCTACAAAGATTTCATCCTCCCCCTGGTGGCAACTTCTGAGGCTGCAGGCTCCCGATTGCCAGGCGCAGGAAGAAAATAATAGAACACCTATTTCTATCCATGTGTTCTCTCTATTTTATAATTTTGGGTTCTGAGGTATGAATTAGAGCAGGCATGGTATCAGGGCTATAGTACATCATGTAATTTCAATACGTATTTATGAAACGAAGGTAGAGGTGCAAACATTTTTCACATTAGGGGTGCGAGACCCTAAAAGGCTTACCAACTTGGAAGCCAACGATGTGAGCTGTCCTTCCCTGAGGACACCCTGGTGAGGTCCTCAGCCAAGCACCTGACATGTATGAGCCACGGCTCCACGGTATGCACAAGGACTTTGTGCAAATTATAAAAGGGTGTCCCAGGACTTCCCCGGTGGTGCAGTGGTTAAGACTCCATGCTCCCAATGCAGGGGACTGGGGTTCGATCCCTGGTTGGGGAACTAGATCCCACATGCATGCCACAACTAAGGATCCTGCCTGCTGCAACTGAGGAGCTGGTGTGCCGTAACTAATAAGCCAGCGAGCCACAACTAAGGAGCCCGTCTGCCACAACTAAGACCCAGCACAGCCAAATAAATAAATAAATAAATAAATATATTTTTAAAAGGTGCCCCCCCCCACACACACACACAAAATAGTGTCCCTTCCGTAGAGTTTACAGCTACCAGCCGGAAAACTGTCAGGTGTACTAATCATATTAGATCAACTCAGTTTGGAGTCATTTGCTGGAAAGCCCTGCCAAATACGAAATCTATGGTGCCAATAGTGTCTGCTCAGAGCAGTACTCCTGGGATGGCCCTGAGGGAGGTCACTGCCACATCACCACAGGCCTGAGAGGGTGAAGCTGTTCTGGCCTCTGTTTTTTTTTTTTTTTTTTTTTTTTTTTT
>NW_006791807.1:78648-80065 GCF_000442215.2 Lipotes vexillifer
CGCCCACGCTCTCCCTCCCAGGATGCCCGCGGCCCCGCCTACCTGCGTGTAGCAGCGCAGGAGCAGTCCCTTCTCCTTCAGCAGGCGGAGAAAGTAGTGGCAGGCGGTGGGCTGGAGGGGAGCAATCACGACAACGCCGATGAAGACAGAAGACACTGACTGCGCACCGCCGTGTGCCGGGGACCGCTCTAGGCACCATGCCTGTTTTCCCTCACGGGATCGTCACACCGGCCTCGCGAGGTGTGCACGTTTGTTATCCTCATTTCACAGGTGAGGGAACTGAGGCACAGAGAGGGTGACTGTCTTGCCAAAGTCACCCAGGTTGTGGAGTTGGGGTTTGCACTAAGAGGACTGGCTCTGGAATCTGGGCTCTGGCATGTATCGTTAACTCATTTAAGCCTCACGACAAGCCTTCTCATGGACTATTATCAGCTCCATTTTACATAAGGGAAAACTGAGGCTCAAGGACACAAGAGCAGGAAATGAGGGACCAGGACTTGGACCCAGGCAGTCTGGGCCCAGAGCCCATGTGTGTGTGTGTATATATATATATATATATATATATATATATAAAATATATATATATATATATATAAAATATATATATATATATATATATATATATATATATATATTTTATATATATATATATTATATTTTTTTTTTTTTTTGGACGGTGCCACATGGCTTGCAGGATCTCAGTTCCCCCAACCAGGGACTGAACCCGGGCCATGGCAGTGAAGGCCCGGAATCCTAACCACTAGGCCACCAGGGAACTTCCCCAGAGCCCATGTGTTTAATGGCTATAATGTTTGTCTGAAGGGCCCTGGAGGGGGCTTTCCCATGCCCGCTGGCCCCCAACCTTTCCTGTCACCACCTCCACAAAAGAGAGCTCACCTTGAACTGCCCAGGATAGAGTTCCTTGGCGAGGGCAAAGAAGGGCTCTGGATGTTTCTGTGGGAGAGAGAGCCGGAGGGCAGGTGGGCACCCAGATGGCCCTGGTGAGATGAGAGCTGGAGAGAGGCGGCCACGCCTCCACCCCCACCCCCATTACAGACGTTCCTCCCTGCAGGACACGTACCTTGAAGTACCCAATCTCAAAGATGGCCTCCGGGTAGGGAAGACGGTATTTTTCCAGGTTGGCGTAGAGGCCCGTGTTTGGGGAGCGGAAGTCAGGGATGCCCGCGGCTGGCGGAGGAGTGGCAGCGGGCAATCAATCGATGAGGGACCTTGGCCCCTTCTCTACCACACTGACCCTCCCAGGCAAGGGCCCGCATACAGCTCCTCCCCAGCTCTTCGAAGGGGCGCCCCCAACCCGGGAGTTCTCTTGGGGGAGGGGGGCACTTACAAGTGGAGATTCCAGCTCCCACCAAACAGATAACCCTGCGACCTGGAGGAGAAGCGTTTATGCAGCGTC
>NW_006791807.1:80092-99372 GCF_000442215.2 Lipotes vexillifer
GCGTCGTGTTTTTGTTTTTGTTTTTTTTCAGTTTACGTTTGTTTACTGTTGTAACATTTTGTTTTGAACATCAAACACTGCACCAAAATATGAGCCATTTATCTTAAGACAGTTGTCTTTGCCATAAACTAAGTACTGAACTGATGTTTACAATGAACTTCTGACAACTTAAAAAATTATTAGTGGCACTGCTGTCTAATAATCAAATACATCATCACAGACTGAATGTAGTGATTACATTAAAAGACCAGAGTTTCCCCTTCCCTTTCTTACCCTTAAATAATACCACCCATCACAGTCTCTGTAGCCGTTTACTCTGTGCCTGGCCCTGGGGCAAGCATTTCAGATCCCTGAATGGCTCTCCCAACCATCTCAAGGAGGGAGGTGTTAACATCCCACTTTATAGATGAGGAAACTGAGGCTCAGATAGGGGAAGGGGTCACACAGGTGACTGATGGAAGAGCCAGCATGGGGTCAAAGAATCCACTGTTTGAAATTGTACCAATGGGGACTTCCCTGGTGGCGCAGTGGTTAAGAATCCACCTGCAATGCAGGGCACACGGGTTCGAGCCCTGGTCTGGGAAGATCCCACATGTCACAGAGCAACTAAGCCTGTGTGCTACAACTACTGAGCCTGTGAGCCACAACTACTGCCCGCGAGCCACAACTACTGAAGCCCGTGCACCTAGAGCCTGTGCTCCACAACAAGAGAAGCCACCACAATGTTCTCATGCGCACTGCAACAAACTGCAAGTAGAGAAAGCCCACGCGTAGCAACGAAGACCCAACGTAGCCAAAATAAATAAATAAATTTATATTAAAAGAAATGAAAGTATAGCAATGTAGTAAGATTCAAGAAAAGGCCACTTGGAGAGAAATTTCTCGCTAGATCTAGACAAAAATGCATGAGATCTTAGTGAGAGGGGTGGGGTGGGGTGTTCCCCCGGAAGAGCTGCAGGTTATCGTGAAAAAATCTCTGGCCACCCCTCATCTTTTGGACATAATCTTGGATGGCCATCTAGTTCTAGCATATAATACACATTCCTTCATCCTATTCCTTCCCTCCATAATCAAATGCACATCAGCCACCGGAAGTCTGGTAATTTTCAGGTGAAGACCAAAGACTGGCCACTCTCAGCCCGTGGCCAGTGAGCAGCAGAGTGGATAAGGGCTTCCAATCCTAGTTCTTCTGCATACCAGTGGGGGCGTCTTAGTTCAGATCACCGCTCTGGACTTTAGCTTCCTGCTCTGTAAAATGGGCATAATCACAGTACTGACCTCGCAGGGCTGTTGAGAGAGTGAATTCATCCCTGTGAAGCTTAGACCAGTGCCCAGCACTGGTGATTCTTCAAGTCACTCGCACTCAAGTTCTTTAGCCCCGTGATTCTCACACCTATAAGTGCTTTGCTCCCCCACTGTCACCAGCTTTCAGAAAAGAAGATGGGGAGGCGTGGTAGGGGTGGCATCATTCCACAAGCACGTGGGGCTGTGCAGAAATAGCCCGGCTGCCTCTTCAGTGGCTGGCTGGCTGGCAGCCCTGCCACGTACCACCCTTGGCATCTGCCCATCAGCTGATGGACAGACACGGGTGTGAGGCGCCTGTGAACCGGGCGCCTCTGGGGTGTTCTATGCAAAGGAGGACAGCAAGGGTGACAAAGCCTGAGGCCTGCTACAGCCACAGCCCTTGGCTTTGTCTCGGGATGCCATTGGACTAGACCCAGTGGACCCACCAGGGGCCATGTGGAAGGGAGCGTGCGCCCTGGATTCAGGCGGCCTGGCATCGAGCCCTGATTCTGCCTCTTGCCAGAAGTGTGACCCTGTACCAAGTCACAGTCTCTCTGCGCCTCAGTTCCCTCCTCTGTCCAGATCACTCCTCACAGGTATCATGTGAAGATCAAAGGAGGGGATACCTGTCAAGTGCTTAGCCCAGTGCCTGGCAAACAGCAAGAGCTCAATTCATTGTTATTATTATTTTTATTTTTTTAAGATTTTTCTTTGGTGTAGACCATTTTTGTTTGTTTGTTTGTTTTGCGGTACGTGGGCCTCTCACTGTTGTGGCCTCTCCCGTTGCGGAGCACAGGCTCCGGATGCGCAGGCTCAGCAGCCATGGCTCACGGGCCCAGCCGCTGGGCGGCATGTGGGATTCTCCCGGACCGGGGCACGAACCCACGTCCCCTGCATTGGCAGGTGGACCCTCAACCACTGCACCACCAGGGAAGCCCCTTTGTGGACCATTTTTAAAGTCTTTATTGAATTGGTTACAATATTGCTTCTGTTTTATGTTTTGGTTTTTTGGCTGTGAGGCATGTGGGATCTCAGCTCCCCAACCAGGGATCGAACCCATACATACCCCCTGCATTGGAAGGCGAAGTCTTAACCAACGGACTGCCATGCAAGTCCCCATTGTTATTATTTATTATTATCCCCTCATAGGCGCCCTCATGAGTCAATAATCCTCATGAGTCAATAAAATCCATATGCAGGAGGACAGAAGGAATGAAAGCTTTGAGGCCACTGCCTTCATTCTCTTGGGGGCCCACCCAAGCCAAGAGATGGCTGCAGACAGCTGTCTGGCCTGCCCTAGGAGAGGGAGGTTCAGGACGGCCGGCCTGGCTGCCCTCGGAGAGTCGGCAGCAGCTGGAGGACAGGGAAACTGGAGAAGACGTCCTCAACAAAAGGCTGTTCAGGACCCTCAAAGAGTGGATTGTTCTAGTCGAGGACTGGCGAGGGCTCGGTTTCTCAGACTCTGGTGACCTCAACTCGTGGCAAGAAATATAAATTACATGGTGACCCCATAAAGAGGCACCTCTACACCACATCTGAAACAAGCCTCCTGTAATAATCGTCACAGGGAACACTTACGCAGCTCTTGCTCTGTTCCAGGCCCGGTTCCAGGCATTTACATCTATGAATTTATGTAACCCCCTCATAACCCTATAAGGTAATTACTATTATTAGCATCTTCATTCTGTCAAACAGGCCAGGCTAATTAGAGACACAGTGATTGGTTCAGGGGTAGGAATGTGACCCAACCTGGGCCAACTGGAGCCGATCTCTGCTCTTTTGTCTGAACTACTGGGAGAAAGATGCTCTCTTCAGTGGGAGCCACTAGGCTGGTGGAACTTGTATTTGCCACTGTCAGGAGCAACCCTGACCCCAACACAGAGAAGAGCTGCACCAGAGAGGGTTCAGATTTTTGACAACAGCATGGAAGCCGCTGAATCCAGACATGATTAAAGCGGGGTTTTCGTTACAGGATCAACACACTCCCTTTTTGGCATAAGCCAGTTTGAGTTGAGGTTCTTGTGACTTGCAGATGAAAGTTGTGAATGGCTGGGGCTAAGTCACTTGGGGCCAGGAGAGGGGAAGGGGCCCAGTGCAGGCAGAGGACTCACAGCGCTCACTCTGCATGTAGCGGGTCACTCCTTCCAGGGTTAATTCGTCCAGCAGACGCTCCTTCTGGGTTCCCAGGCCCAGTGTCTGGGAGAAGAAATTCCGCAGGAAGTCCACTGGCCAAAAAGAAGAGAGACAGCAGCCGGGTGGGTGTTCAGTCAGGGAGCCCAGAGGCCCCGAGTGCCCCTGCCCAGCCCTGGGGCCCCGCCACCTTCCCGAGACTAAGAGCTCAATGCCTGGCCCAGTCAGGGGCCTCCAGGCGCTGGCACTGCATCTGTTATTATATACTTTGAATGTTACCCCTGGTGGAGGTGAGCACCCATATCCCTGCCCCTAAACCGCCCCCCAGAACCGTGCTCTCAAGGAAGATACTCACTCTCTGCTTCTCCGCCAGCCGCTCCTCCCTCAGTGTCTGAATCTGAGTCCTGGAAGGGGTGGGGGTGGCGTGATCAGGCCCCAGAAGTGGGGTGAGGGAGGGAGGGAAGGGGGGTGACACCGGGTTTGGGGAAAAGGCTCTGGCTGGGAGCTGGGCCCGAGGAAGTGAGGGGTGGAGGGGACAGCGCTGGGGGCCAGTGTGTGGGCTCTGGGACAGGCTGCCTGTGTTGGAAAACCCAGCTCTGCTACTTGCAAGGAGCACAGTCTCCGGTGGGTGACTTTGCTTTTCTGAGCCTCCAAGCTCCTCCTCTTAGAAACGGAGCTCAGAGGACACTCCACTCAGAGGGCTACTGTGAGATGAAGTGAGTTCACCTCTGAGAGGTGCTCAGAACAGCCCTGGGGCGGGTGTGTGGTGGTGATTGCTCAGGAAGCACTGGCTACTGTTCTCATCACCTCCCGGTGTCCACGGCCTCACCTTACAACCCCTCTAGTCCCCTGCCCTGGCCAGCAGCCCTGCAGCCCTCCTCACCTACGTCACTCCTGTGAATAACGCCTCGGTCCTCACCCTGCGGCCGCCAGCCCTCCTGCCTGAAGCCCCCCACTCCACCTTTCCAACCCTTCCATCTCCTTTATCGACTCCTCCCCTCAGCCAGACTCCCAAATTGAGGGTCTGGGACTCTGTCCTGGGCCCTCCCTACTTTCTCTGTTCACCTTCCCTGGTCGGCCTCATCCACGCCACTGGTCTGTCCCCCAGATCCAGGGTTCCCGCAGCCTCCTGGATGCCTCCTTCTAAGTGACCCCCGGTCCCTCACTCCCACCGTGTCCCAAACTGGCCTCAGCATCTCCCCCAAACCTGCTCCTCCTCCTGGGCCCCATCTCAGTGTGGCTTTCGGCCCCCAGTCTGCCAGACGCCTCCTGCCTCCCTCCCCTGCCCTCCTGCCATAACACGTCCCCTCTCCAGGGCTCCACGTGGCCCAGCCTGTCCTCCCAGCGGTCCTGCCCCGACCTCCTCCCTAGGCTCCCAGCCTCAGTCTTCACCTCTGATCTACTCTCCTGCCCTGTGTGTGATGGCCTGCCTGGGTCGGCCCGCTCCCCTCCACTTCAAAGGCCCTTCTCTGTGGCTTCTCTAGTCTAATCATCTGATCACAAACATCTATGGAGTCTACCAAGATGTCAGCTCCAAGAAGGCCAGGAGTTTTCGTCATCACCGCTGGATGCCCAGCACCAAGAACAGGGTCTAGCACTTGGCAGGAGTTCCAGAACTATCCACCACTGAACAAACAGACACCTGCTGTGCTGTGTGCTAGACCAGGCCTGGGCCCTGTAATGGACCTCATGCAATTGTAGAAATGCAATTCTGGGGAATTCCCTGGCAGTCCAGTGGTTAGGACTATGCAATCTTACTGCCAAGGGCCTGGGTTCAATCCCTGGTTGGGGAACTAAGATCCCGCAAGCCGAGTGGTGCAGCCAAAAAAAAAAAAAATCTAACCAATTCGCTCTCCTGTTTAAAACCCCTCCAACAACCCCTCTCCATCACTCACAACTCTGGTTCCAAGCCTTTTTGAATAGAAACCTCCCTTCCAAACATAGTTAAAACTTTTCATTACTTTCAGATTTTGTAAGCTGCACAAAAACTTTGACCATTAGACAATGTATAACTTGGGGGCACTTGCCTCATGATTCCCTCACCCACAACCCCCGTCCCGTTCCCCCACTTCAAGCTAACCACTATTATTAACAGTACAATGGTAATTACTCCAGATTTTGTCTCTGCGGGTAAAACTCATTATTTCCCCAGAAATGGGTCATACCACAGTACGATGTTGCACCTTGCATTTTCCGCAAAACAATATATCATAGACCCACCAGCTACATACTGTTGCATTGTAAGGATGCACCATAGTTCATTTAACCAATCAACGGAGAGCCGTTTGGGCTGTTTCCAGTTTTTCTGTATGAGACAATGCTGCAATTTACATCCTCGAATCTCTCTCTTTGGGACTGAGGATAGCTTTTTCACATTAAACCTTTTTCCCTGACAGTGGTCGTGCTTTGGGAGCCAGGCGAGGGAGAAGCCCGGCCTGACAGGAAGCTCTTATCCCCTCGGTGTGGCTCTGCCGTGCATCTGTGGGGTGCTCTCATCACAGCTTCTGCACTGGCCTACATCTGAACTGCGATCTCGCGTCTGTGGGTGGGCTGGCATGATTTCAGGTTGCAGACAGTGAGGCTCTGTGGAAGGATTTCAGGGCCCTGCTGAGAACGTGGGAGCAACACGGCCTAAGGGGGAGCCGGAGGTGCTGGTGGGGCCTCTGTGAGCCTGCTTCCAGCGAAGTGTCCGGTACGCAATGTGCCGGGTGCCGTGGGTCGCAAACCCGTCCCTGCCCTTCTAGCCAAGGGACAGTGGACAAGTTACTGAACAACTCTGTTTCCAATTCCTCATCTATAAAATGGCTACAGTAGACCTTGCCCCCCAACAGGGATGCTGGGAAGATGAAATGAGACGAGGCACATCAAACACTAAGCAGAGTACCTGGCTGGAGTAAGTACTCAATAAATGCTAACCATGAATATAATTAGCTGACCTCCTCAGCCACCTGATTACTGAACACATCACATTCTTTCATGCCCCTCAGTGTTTGCAAAAGCTGTATCCTCTGTCTGGGACACCATTTCTCACCTTGCCTGAGAAAATTCTAAATCACTCTACACTGACTACCATGTGCTGTATCTCAATCTGACTCCTAGATCAGCCTGTGGATTCCTCCAGGGAAGGGACTGGCTGGAATCTGTGTGACCCCACAAAGTTTACTCTGGGCTCCCAAAGTGCCCTGAGCTACTTTCATTATCACCCCGTAGGGTCATTGTCTAGTCACTTGTCCCGTGAGATCTGTGAGTTCAGGGACCAAAGCTCTTCCGTACCCAGTGCAAATGAGTTTCAGAAGCGATGGGGGGCGCGGTGGGGAGGGCAAGGAGAAAGGAAAGTTTGGAAGGGCAAGCCTGGGGTTGAGGCTGCACACCCTTCTCTGACAGTCCCCAGAATCCACCATTCCCCGGGAGGATGAACCAGGAGGTGGGGTGAGGGACTGGGGCAGTGAGCTGAGGGCCCTGGGGTGTCTGTCTCCCCTCTGCCACCTCCCCCCGTGTGAGGTGTTGGAAGTCCATCTCTTTCCTTCCCTCCACCCTTTCCCCCATCTCACCTGAGCCTCCTGCACCTTCCCTGCCTGGGTCTCCACAGGGTCAGAGGCTGGGGGAGGAGGGGGAGCAGATGTGGTTATGGTGAAGGGAGTGGTTAAGGGGGAATGAAGGGTTTCAAAGCAGCGGGGGGCAGAGGGGGTCAAGAAGACCCACCAACCTAGTTATACTGGGGTGGAAGTGTAAAAATGGAGTAGATGGAGGGAGCGAATGGGGGAAAGCAGATCTTATCAGAATGGGGAGTGCTGGGAGGACAGGTGGTTAGTGAGGGACAAAGAGGCTGGGACGGGAAGGTTTAGGAGAGAGAAAAGAAAGTAAAGCATACAGGATATGGAGGAGTTAGGAAGGACGCAGTAGTGTGTGAGTGTGTACGGGGAGGGTTAGGTTTACAAGCAGAGGGAAGCAAGCATAGAAAGCAAGAGAGAAGATAAGAGATATTCCGCCTGGAAGAGGTGTTCGGTGGTGGGGGGCAGGGAGGATGGGATGGTAGGTTTAGGAGAGGAAGGAAGAGATAGGAGGGGACATCAGGGGTCCCCTAGCATCCTACAGTTCCCACTAACAACCAGGTACCCTTAGCAACCGGGACCGCGGCATTCTAAGTCCCTAGCAACGAGGGTCCTTAGCAACTAAAGTGAGAGAAAGACGCGATCATTAGTAACCTGGGGGACGTGGCAAACGGACCCTTAAAACCTCGCGACCCAGAAACCCACCAATCTAGCGATATGGATCACTTTGCAACGGCCCCTGAATCCCATTCCCCTCCATGCAGCCCCCATCTCCTGCCCCACCACGCCCGCCCTCGGGCCCCGGGGCCTGCAGCCCTCAGCCAGGCCCCGGCGCGGCCCGACCCTCCCACCAGGGCCCCCGACTCACGATCCGGCTCAGCCATGGGCGCGGGGCGGGGGCCCTCGGGACTGTCACCGACTGCTCTGCCCCGTGACGGCACCGGAAACAGGAGGGGGCCGAGACAGGGCAAAGAACTACAACTCCCAGGAGCCATCGCGGCCGCCAACAACTCCCGGAGCTAGCCCCTCTGCGGTAAGGAAGACACGCGAGGGCTGGACTACGAATCCCAGAGTGCCCCGCTCCCGCAGCCATGTTGGTAAAGGGCGCGCGGAAAGAGTGGGAAAGGGTAGAGAGTCGCAGTCCACCTGAATACTCTGATTGGTCACGGTGTGGTATGGGGGCGGGGCATTTACTATTTAACACACTCTGATTGGCTGAGTCAGGGGGGCGTGTTGGGGAATTCCCCCTAGGGCGGAAGCGCTAGAATTCCAGGCAGAGCCCAGCGACTGGCGGGCGGCCGCTGGGGTCCCCTGAGGCTTTGGGGGCCATGGCCGGGGTCGCGTGCTTGGGGAAAGCTGCGGATGCCGACGAATGGTGCGACAGCGGCCTGGGCTCCCTGGGTCCGGACGCGGCGGCCCCCGGAGGACCGGGGCTAGGCGTGGAGCTCGGCCCGGGGCTGTCGTGGGCGCCCCTCGTCTTTGGCTACGTCACTGAGGATGGCGACACGTGAGTGAACCTTAGGCTGCCACACCGGGCCCTAAAATCCCACATCTGACTCCCTATTAGTCTCTGATCCTGACTTCCCAACCTCTCAATCCTAAATCTGTCTTCTAATGCTTGCCCTGACCTCTAACCCCCAAGTCTAACCTTTGATAGATCAATTTCAAATCTAATTTTGATCCTAACCCCTTCCTTTCTGGAACTCTGGTTCTCAGAGCTCCACATCCATTGATTGATTCCACATCCAAGCCTCGATTTGACCTTCCTGACTGCGGTCCTGAGACCTATGTTAGAACTGAAGTTCAGGCAGGCTCCTCCTTACATCGACCTCTAAATATGATCTTTGATCCTTAGCTCCTAACTTAGACGCCTTAGATTTTGATTTCCGAAATTAATACGTGGCTTTTGACTCTAAGATCCCACCTTCTGAGCACTAATCGTCAAATCTTGCATTCAAACAGAAAATGTAAACTCCATGACAGCAGGGATTCATCTGTTAAACAAATATTTATCCAACACCGACAACGTTTCAGGCCCTGTTTTAGGTGCTGATGATAAGGCAATGAAGAAAGTGCAAAAACTTATGACTTGTGGAGCCTACATTCTAGTGGGGGTATATAGATGGCAGGGCAGACAGACTTACAGAAAGGAAGGGAGGAAGGGTGGGAGGAACAGAAAAGAAAGAAAGGTAGAGAGAAGGAAAGAAAGAAACAGAAAGCCACATAGACACAAAGTAAGAAAGAGAGAGAAGAGAAGAAAGATAGGAAGAAATAAAGATGGAAAAATGAAAAAAAATACGAAAAATGGTATGTCAGAAGATAGTAAGTTCTTTGGAGAAAAATAAAGTAGGAAAGTGAGACAAGTAGATAATCTGGGGAGAGCATTCCAGGTAGAAGGAACAATGTCGTAAAGGCCCAACTGAGGGAATGTACCTGGGGTTTTTGTGTGTTGTGTTTACAGTTGTATCCCCAGTGACGGAAAAGTGCCTGGCCCATAGGAGGCACTCAAGAAACACCGATCTTCTCAAAGAACCAGCTGTGGTTTCATTTATTTTCTCTATAGGTTTTTTTTTTCTTTCTATTTTGTTGCTCTCTGTTCTGACTTTCATTATTTACTTTCTTCTGCTTACTTTAGGTTTAATTTGTTCTTCTTTTTCTAGTTTCTCAAGGTGGAAGCTGAGGTCATTGATTTGAGACCTTTCTTTTTTTCTAGTATAGGTGTTTCATGTAAATTTCCCAGAGTAGTGCTTTAGCAGTATCTCACAAATTCTGGTGTGCTGTGTTTTTATTTTCACTTAATTCAGTATACTTTCTAATTTCTCTTTTGATTTCTCCTTTGGCTGGTGGATTATTTAGTAGTATGTTATTTAGTTTCCAGATAGTCCAAATATCTTCCTTTTATTGGTTTTTAGTTTAATTCCATTGTGTGTGCACTTGAAAGGAATGTGTATTCTGCTGCTGTTGGTGTAGTGTTCTCCAAGTGTCAGTTAGAGGTTGTATTGGTTTCTTTTGTTCTTCTGTTGTTCAGGTCTACTGTATCCTTGCTGATGATTTCTGTCTACTTGTTCTATCAGTTATTGAGAGAGGGGTATTGAAATCTTCAACAATAATTGTGGATTTGTGGATTTCCTTGTTGTTCTATCAGATTTTCCTTCGTGTAATTTGATGCTCTGTTATTAGGGGCACAAATGTTTATGATTATTATGTCTTCTTCCTTAATTGACCTCTTTATCATTAGGAAATAATCTTCTCTATCCGTGGTAATATTCCTTGCTCTGAAATCTACTCTGATATTAAAATACTCCTGCTTTCTTTTTTTTTTTAAACTTGTTTTTCATTGAGTATCTGTTTTTTATGCTAGCCAACGTTAGGGGCTTTCGTGTATGCTGTCTTATTTGTTTATTTATTTATTTATTTTTTGGCTGTGTTGGGTCTTCATTGCTGTGGGCGGCCTTTCTCTAGTTGCAGCAAGTGGGGGCTACTCTTCGTTGCGGTGCATGGGCTTCTCATTGAGGTGGCTTCTTGTTGTGGAGCACGGGCTCTAGGCGCACGGGCTTCAGTAGTTGCAGCACATGGGTTCAGGAGTTGTGGCTCGCGGGCTCTAGAGCACGGGCTTAGTAGTTGTGGCACACGGGCTTAGTTGATCCGTGGCATGTGGGACCTTACCGGACCAGGGATTGAACCCGTGTCCCCTGCATTGGCAGGCGGATTCTTAACCACTGTGCCACCAGGGAAGTCCTTCACTCTTGCTTTCTTTTGACTGACTGATGTTAGCATGGTATATCTTTTTCCATCCTTTTATTTTTAACCTATTTTAAAATTTATTTTAAAGGGTGTTACTTGTAGGTAGCATATAGTTGGGTTTTGCTTTTTTATTCAATCTGACAGTTTCTACCTTTTAATTGGAGTTTTTAGACCATTTACATTTAATTTAATTATTGATATAGTTATGTCTATCATCTCGTTATTAGTTTTCTACTTATCTCTTCTTTGTTTACCTTTTCCTTTTTTTCTGTCTTTTGGAACAAGCAAATTTTGTTCCGTTGTATTTCTTTTCCTTTTCTTTTGAGGTACGTGGGCCTCTCACTGTTGTGGCCTCTCCCATTGCGGAGCACCGGCTCCGGACGCACAGGCTCAGTGGCCATGGCTCACGGGCCCAGCCGCTCTGCGGCATGTGGGATCGTCCCAGACCGGGGCATGAACCCGTGTCCCCTGCATCAGCAGGCGGACTCTCAACCACTGCACCACCAGGGAAGCCCCATTGTATTTCTTTTGTTGGCTTATTACCTTTAACTCTTTGTTATTTATTTTAGTGGTTGCTCTGAAAGACAGGTTGGCAAACTATGGCCTTTGCCAACAAAGACAGGCAAAATCCAGCCAGCTACCTGCTTTTGTATGACTGTGAGCTAAGAATGGTTTTTACATTTTTAAAAGGTTGGAAGAAAATCAAAAGAAGAAAAACATTTCATTGCAAGTGAAAATTATATGAAATCCAAATTGCAGACTCCATAAAGTAAGTTCTGTTGGAATCCAGCCATGCCCATTCATTTACATATCGCCAATGGCTGCTTTTGCATCCTGACGGGAAAGCTGAGTAGGTGAAAGAGAGACCATGTCGTCCACTAAGCTTGAATTATTTATCTGTCCCTTTACAGAAAAGTTTGCTGACTCCTGCTTTAGGGCTTATAGTGTACCACTTTAACTTATTATGGTCTGCCTTTAATGATGCCACTTCTCGTAGCATAAAAGCACCTTAGAATAGTATATTTCCATTTGTCTCTTCCTGGCCTTTGTTGTATTGCTGTCATACATTTCACTTATACATGTGTTATAAACTCCACCAGACACTGTTATAATTTTTGCTTAAGTTTAGTCAGTTCTTTTTAAAAAATTATCTTCTAAAGAGATTTACATATTAAGAAAGAAAATCTTATGTACTTACCCGTATAGTTACTGTTTTCAGTGTTCTTTATTCTGTTGTATAGATCCATATTTTCGTTTGATGTCATTTTCCTTTTGCTTACAGGTTTCCTTGAACATTTCTTGTGATGTGGGTCTGCTGGTGATGAGTTCCTTCAGCTTTTGTATAGTTGAAAGCAGCTGTATTTTGTCTCCATTTTTGAAAGATACTTTTGCTGGGTTAAAGAATTCTAGGTTGACAGTCTGTCTTTGAGTTCTTTAAAGATGTGGCTCCATTGTGTTCTCCTGTATTATTTCCTTTGTGAAATCTGCTGTCGTGCTTATTTTTATTCCTTTATACTTAAGGTATCTTTTCCTCTGGCTGCTTTGAAGATATTTATCTTAATTGTTGATTTTGAACAGGTTTTTCATGTTGGGCCTCGGTATACTTTTCTTCATACTTCTTGTTCTCGGGAGTCATAGAGCTTCTTGGAGCCGTGGGTTTATAGTTTCCATCAACTTTGGAAAATTTTCTAGACATTATTTCTTCAAATATTTTTTCTATCCCCCTGCTCCTTTAGGAACTTGTTACAGGTATATTGGGCTGCTTGAAGTTGTCCCATGGCTCACCGATGTTCTTTCCATTTTTAAGTTGTTCTCTTTGGGTTTCATTCTGGGTAGTTGCTATTGTGAAGTCCTCAGGTTTGCTAATCTTTTTTTTTGGTAACGTGGAATCTGTTGTTAATTCCATCCAGTGTATTTTTCATTTCAGGTGCTGTAGTTTTTATCTCTAGGAGTTCAGTTTGAGTCTTCTTCTTTTTTTTTTTTTTTTATTATCCATGTCTCTACTTAACTTGCTGAATGTATAAGATACAGTTTGAATGTTCTCATTTGCTAATTCTGCCATCTGAGTCATTTCTGGGTCAATGTCAGTTGATTGATTATTCTCACTATGGATCATGTTTTCCTGCTTCTTTGTTTTTTGTTTTTTGGGTTTTTTTGCGGTACGCGGGCCTCTCACTGTTGTGGCCTCTCCCGTTGCGGAGCACAGGCTCCGGACGCGCAGGCTCAGCGGCCATGGCCCACGGGCCCAGCCGCTCCGCGGCATGTGGGATCTTCCCGGACCGGGGCACGAACCCGCGTCCCCTGCATCGTCAGGCGGACTCCCAACCACTGCGCCACCAGGGAAGCCCTTTCCTGCTTCTTTGCATGCTTGATAATCTTTGATTAGATGCCAGACATTGTAATTTTTACCTTGTTAGGCTAGCTAGCTTTGTATTCCTATAAATACTCTTAAATATTGTTCTGGGATGTGGTTAAATTACTTGTAAGTAGTTTGATCCTTTGGGGTTTTGCTTTTATGATTTGTTAGGTGGGTCCTGAGCACCCACCTAATCTGGGGCTCATTATTCCCCATTGCTGATGAAGTAAGACCTTCCAGAGTATTCTACCCAATATCCTGTGAATTGTGGGTTTGTCCTAGTCCCGGCCCTGTGTGAGCACCGGCCATATCTCTCTAAACCTTTTGAATGGTTTTCCCCCAGACTGGGGTAGTTTCCTTACACCCTTGCACTGACCAGTATTCTTCTAAATACTCAAGAGGCCCCTCTGCCGTCTCTGGGCAGCTGTCTCCTCTCTGGTTCCCTGTCCTGTGACTCCAGCTGCCTTGCTCTCCTGAGACTCAGCTCTGTCTCCTCACCTCAGGCAAATCTGCCTGCGTCCCCCTCTCTGCATCATGGCTTGGAAACTTGCAAGACAGAAAGCTGTGGCAGTCAACTGAAGGGCTCATCGAGTGTGCTGCCTGTTTCCCTAGAATTGCTGTCATTCATTGCATGATGTCCAGTATCTTGAGAACTGTTGTTTCATATACTATATTATGTCTGGTTTTTTTGGTTGGTTGGAGATGGGAGTGAAATCTGGTCCATGTTGCTTCATCTTGGGATGGAGTAGAAGTCCTACTTAATAAACACTGGGGACTTCCCTGCTGGTCCAGTGATTAACACTCCACGCTTCCATTGCAGGGGGCTCGGGTTCGATCCCTGGTCAGGGAACTAAGATCCCACATGCCATGCGGTGTAGCCAAAAAAACCCCAAACCAAACCAAAACAAAACATTGATTAAACAAATTTGCTGAATTAACTCTGACCTGACCCTCCCAGGTTCCTGACAGCTGGTTCCAGAACTGTGGTCATAATGCCTAGCACCCAGTAGGTGCTCCATGTTTGTTGAATGAATGCATGCGAGAGTACTTGACTTCATAAGAAGTAAAACAAACAAACAAAGCAAAAAAAGAGTACTAGACCTCCGCCTTCTTACCCCATCCTTGTCCTCAGGGCACTGCACTTGGCCGTGATTCATCAGCACGAGCCCTTCCTGGATTTTCTCCTAGGATTCGCCGCTGGTACTGAGTACCTGTACCTGCAGAATGACCTGGGCCAGGTGAGCCACCTGTAGACACTGTAGGGCTTGGGGGCTAGGCTTCTCTGTGTGACCCCTAACCCCTGCCTTCTGCTCCTGCAGACAGCCCTGCATCTGGCAGCCATCCTGGAAGAGGCATCCACGGTGGAGAAGCTGTATGCGGCGGGTGCCAGCTTGCTGGTGGCGGAGCGTGGGGGCCACACGGCGCTGCACCTGGCCTGCCGCGTCGGGGCACACGCCTGTGCTCGTGTGCTGCTCCAGCCCCGCCCCCAGTGCCCCAGGGGAGTCCCCAACACCTACCTCGCTCAGGGCTCTGACCACACCCCTGACACCAACCACACCTCTGTTGCCTTGTACCCTGAGCCTGACGTGGAGAAGGAAGAGGATGAGAGTGAAGAGGACTGGAAGCTGCAGCTGGAGGCTGAAAACTATGAGGGTGAGGGTCCTCTGTCACTGGGAATGGTGCCTGGCTCTGGGCTCGGCTCTCCTGACTCAAAGCCTGGCCCCTTGGGAAATAATACCGAGGCTTTAGGGAACCCAGGCGTCAGGCCCAAGGACTCCTGCTCAGGCCCCAGCTTATTGAGAACCACAAGCCCCAGGCCACCCAGGACAAGGGAACTCAAGCGCCAAGCCCTCTGGGAAACTCTGGCAGCCCAGGTTCCCAGAGGTTGACATTGGAGTTCAGGGACAGCCCTCCTCAGCCAGGCCTCATGGGAAAATAGACCTTGTCTACCCAGGGCCCTAGCATCTGAGTCTCAGCTCCCCCGTCTCTAAGCCCACACAACTACTTGGGACCAGGCCCCTCCACAGGTGGAAGGGCGGGACCCAGTGTTCAGGGCCCACCCCACCCCCCAAGGTCATAGGCCCTTCAACTACTCAGGACCCAGGAATTGGGGGTCCTGGTTCTTTGTGAAGTAAGACCAGAGACTCAGGTCTCCTAGCCCCAAGATCCAGGCCTCCTGTCCAAAGCCCCTGGGCTCTTCACGCATAGGCCCCAGACATCCCACAACCCAGGCATTGGCACTGCCAGCAAGTTCCAGACCACCTGAGACTTAGGCATTTGGGATGCAGGAGCCTCTTTGATATACCCAGGCATTCAGGAGCCAGACCCCAAACTCCATCACCCTCAGGCCACAAAACCCTCCCCTAGGATCGTGGCATTGGGGGCCCAGGCCCACCCCCCATCATCTGACATAGGTCACTCTGTCCCCAGGCCACACCCCACTCCATGTGGCTGTCATCCACAAAGATGCGGAGATGGTCCGACTGCTCTGGGAAGCCGGAGCTGACCTCAACAAACCGGTGAGCCGCCCTAGGGAGAAGGCGTGGCAGAGTGGGGATCGTGCCCGAGTGGGGAAGGGTCTCCTCTAACCTCTCTGCTGCACCCCACAGGAGCCCACGTGTGGCCGGAGCCCCTTGCACTTGGCAGTGGAGGCCCAGGCAGCTGATGTGCTGGAGCTTCTCCTGAAGGCCGGTGCCAACCCCGCCACCCGCATGTATGGTGGCCGCACCCCACTCGGCAGCGCCATGCTCCGGCCCAACCCCATCCTCGCCCGCCTCCTCCGTGCACACGGAGCCCCTGAGCCCGAGGATGAGGATAAGCCCGGCCCCTACAGCAGCAGTAGCGACAGCGACAGCGGGGACGAGGGCGTGAGTCAGGAGGAAAGACTGGGCGGCCCAGCTTGGGGGTCAGAGTAAACAGGCAGGTGGAAGGGGGAGAAGAGAAATTAGGCAGCACGTTGAGACTGACGTTGGGCTGCTGTGATTAGAGAACTCAGGCAGCAGTGAAAGTGATATCAGACAGTGATCAGGGGAGACCTGCTCAGGGGTGGCGGGGAGAACTCAGGCAGTGGCGGTTGAGAAGTTAAGGCAGTGGCAGAGGTAGAACTCAGGCAGAGGGAGAGAAAAGACCTTGGTCCTAGTGGTTGGTAAACATCGGCAGCAGAGGGTGGCAGCGTGGGGAGTTGTTTTGTGGGAGCAAGAGCTGGAGAATTTAGGCTGTGGGAAGATGACCTTGGGCAGCAGTGATTCAGACACTGGCAGCGGTGGGGAAAGACCTAAGCCAGCAGTGAGGAGACTTCATTGGAGAACCCAGACAGCAGAGACACTGCTGGGGCAGGGGTTGTCGTTGAACGGTGGGGGTTGAGGAATTTGGGTAGAGGCAGAGGGAAGGGGTGGAGGGGGAGACCTCAGGCTGCGGCGGCTGTAGGGCTGGAGAGGCAGCAGGGCTGGAGACCACGCAGCAGCACTGGGAGAACACAGGTGACCTGGAAAGTGGTGCTTAGAGAACTAGAAGCAGGGAAGTTGAACTGGGAGCGGGGAACTTGGGCTTCAGGGCAGCACCCGGTTCTCAGGGTGGGTGGGAGAACTTGGGCAGCGGGCAAGGTGGCAGCCGCCTGAGCCCCTCTGCCTGGCCCCCTCTGCCCCCAGGATGAATATGACGACATCGTGGTCCACAGTGGCCGGAGCCCAAACCAGCTACCTCCCACCCCAGCCTCGAAACCGCTCCCTGATGACCCCATCTGACTTAATTGTGAATAGAGTTTCCAATTTAATAAAAAATCCCAGTTCTGACAACAGTCGCCTTCCCAGGCCTCCCGCCCACTCCTCAGCTCCTGTCCCTCTAAAATCAAGTGCTACACGATAAGCCTTGGTGGTTTTCTTTGTGCTTTATTCACTCGGGAGGGTTGGCCAGGGTTAGATGGGTGTCAGGGCTATTTCCTGAGTCAGTCTGAGCCCAGCCCCTCTACCCAGCTCAGACTTGGCCCCTCAGGCCTGGTTTCAAGGTGCACCCTTCTCCCCACTCCTGTAAGTTGGGGAGCAGAGTGGGGTGATGGACTGGAAGGGTTTGGGGATCAACAGCCCCAAGCTGTAGGGTGTGTGAGGAAGGAGGACATGAGGTCAGGGGTCAGCCCGCGCTCCTGAGCTCCTCTCCCAGCATCTCCGTCGCCGCCTTCAGCTCATCTCTCATGTGCTCCAGCCGTTCCAAGTCATGCTCCTGGGGGGATCAGAAGTGGGGTGCTCAGCACCCACCTTCAAAGGCAGGCCACCTCAGTGGTTGCCCGTGAATGTGGGCCAGGTCAGTTCACTTAGTGGCAACCAGCAGTGGTCATCCTGGTCATCGTGGGCTGTGATGGTCACCCTGCTGGCTGCTGCAACCCTGCAAGAGTCATGTCAGCTAACGTGGCCAGCGGTGAGGCCTACGGTGTGTGCCATAGCCAACAGCGGCAGACAGAGGACTAGCAAAGGCGCTCAACTGGGAAGCTGTGACCCATTTGTGAGGTGATGGCCATTTTGGTAACTGCCACCAATCATGGTGACATCTTTACTTCCCATGACCCAGCAGTGGTGTCCATCTATAGCCCAGTGAACCAGCCGCGGCAGCTACTTTTCATGGTGGCCAACTTGCTGGTCACAGACTAGCAATGGTGGCTAACTCGGGCACTTCTGTGTGGTAATGGTGGCCTTCTTGGTTACTGTAATGGAAGTAAGTACGGAAGCCCTCTTGGTCAAGTAAAGGCCCTGCTAAGATGTTGCTACCTAGTCCTCATGTCAGTCCTGGTCACTATGGCCCATTTGTGGTGGATCTTGCTGTTTATGGCCCAACACCGGTGGCTGTTCGGTAGAAAGTCCACTGACATCTGCTCCACCCCACTCCCCGCTTGCCTCCTCCACTCACCTCCCTGTCCCAAGCCTCTCTCTTCTCCTGCTTGGGCTCAGCTTCTGGCTGGTGGAGGTGATGGCGGTCCTCATGCCTTTCTCCACCTGCCTCAGCCCCCGGCCACAGGCTGTGGCCCCTGCCCAGCACCTGCACCCCCTTCTCCTCTGCCTCAAACTGGGCCGTCTCCTCATCGCTGGTCTGCTCTGCCACCCGCTTCCACAGGCCCTCAATGGTCTCCAGGGGCCCCCTCTTTTCCTCCTCTCTGTGGTCCTCCTGGCGGAGCCGGCCACGGAGCTGCTTGCGGATGGCCTGTTCCCGCAGTTCGGCCTTGTGGGTCCTTTCTGCTGTCTCCTCTTCCTCGTCCCTCACCTCCTGGCTGGACCTTGTCTTCCCAGCCTCTGGGTTTTTAAAATCCCCAACCAGGAGGCCTTTCTCTTCAGTGGACCCACAGCCGCAGGACTCTGTCTCACACATTTCTAGAGGAAAGAGAGGATGTTCTCTGTGCAGCCAATCAGAAAACAGACCTAGAGTTCTGGGGCTGGGCTGCCCGAGGTCCCACAGGGGCACTGCCCAGACCTGGGAGGGGAGAGTCAGGTGCTGGGAGACACTCTGCCCCCATCCTGTACCCTTGCAGGGAGCCCTGAGGGTGGGGCTGGGGGCCAGGCTCCTTCAGTCTGGACACCCTTGACAATGCCGGGCCAGCCCAGACGATGGCTCTAGGATGAGGAGAGGACACCCCTTCCTCCAGGCAGCCCTGGTGGGGTGGGAGCTCCTAAGAGGAACTGGGGCCTGGGCCCGTCTTACCTTTGTGGAGGAGAGCCATGCAGGCGCCTCGCTTGGCCTGGCCCAGGGTCAGCACTTCTGTGACCACCTCTGCCAGACAGCGAGTCAGCTGGGGGTGAAGGGTCAGAGGGGAGGTTGAGGGTAGGGCAGATGGGGGGCATGAGAGCAGTGGGAGGGTCGCAGGGGAGACAAAAGATCGTGGAGGGGGCTGGGCAGGGGGGACCAGGGCCCCAGGGACATGAGGCAGGGCAAGAGGGCCACAGTCCTCACCTCCTCCTTGGAGGGTCTCGGTGCCAGGGGAGCCGCGGTGGCTGTGGAGGAAGGACGGGGGTGCTGGGCTTGTACTCCGGGCGCTGTCCCGGGTGCTGATTTCAGCTCCGGGGTCGTCCCGGTACCCACAAGTCCCCTCCCCCAGCCCCCCTGCCAGGTGCGCCGTCTCCACCTGGAAGCTCAGCCCATGAAAGCTCTAGTCCGGCCCCGCTGGGTGCGCCGTCCCCGCCCCCGGTCACCCGAGTCCCCCGCTCCCCAGGCTGGCCGGGGGCGGGGGGGGGGGG
>NW_006791807.1:99591-138109 GCF_000442215.2 Lipotes vexillifer
GGGGGGGTCGCCCTGGTCTCAGGCGCTCACCCGCCCCGAGCAGCAGCGCCAGCAGAGGAGGCAGCAGCAGCAGCAGCAAGAGCGGCACGGTGGGCTCGCGACGCTGCATGGTGGGGCGTCCAGACCAGGGTCCTCGGCACCGTGCGGCCGGGGAGGCAGCTCCTTATAACCCGCGCCCCCAGTGGCCCCCACGGGAGGAAGTGACGTCACCACCACCCGCTCCCCGCCAGATGGAGGGCAACAGCTGCGGGGCGGAGACCCGTCTGAGACCCTCAATTATTCATGGGGGCCCACTCCCTGCACCCTCCCCTCCAGCTTCCGGCCCCTGAGCTCCAGCGCGGAGGTGGGTGGGGGATTCTCTGCCCAGGTAAACAGGGTCTGATGAGCTTAAGGCCCCACTGGGAGGCGGGATCTGGGTTTGAATCCAGAGGCAGCCACTTACAGACCAACCTCAGGCGACTCCTTCCTTTCCTTGGCCCATTTTCTCCTCTGGAAAATGGGTCTCATAAATCTACTTCCTCAGAGCTGTATCTGGGCCCCACCTGAGTCCCAGCTCCTCCACTGCCAGCTGGGCAGCCCTGGGACAACTGCTTGATCTAAGACCTGTTCCTCACTTGTGAAATAGGGCTGGTGACAACCTACTCCACAGCTTGATGGGGAAGATTAAATAAGTTAATGCACATGTTAGCTTGGGCAGTGCTTGGCTACACAGGTCCGAGCTCCTTCATCCCAGTCATTTTTATTGAGCGCCCATTACATGCCCAGTCCTCTCCTAGACCCTGGTGCTACAACAATGAATGGGGCTACTGGCAAACTTCCCTGGCCTCTTGGAGCAGACATCTGAGAATGGGGAAACAGACAATACTCAAGGAAGGAGGCTGCAGTGCATCACAGCACAGCGGCATAGATGCTGAGTGCTGGGGTTTTTACTTTGGCCAGGCTGGTCAGGGAAGTCCTCTCAGAGGAGGTGACATCTGGGCTAAGGCCTGAGTGACAAAATGCAAGCAATCACACAAGATCTAGGGGAAGAGTAGCCAGGGAGCAGTCTAGCAAGTGCAGAGGCCTGAGTTGGGAATAAGTCTGAGAGTAAGAACAGCAAGGCAGGTTGGGGGGTGGCCAGAGCACAACAGGGAAAAGGCTGGTTGAAGAGGAAGGTGGGGGGCAAGTTACGTGGGGCCCCGTGGACCATGGTGACAGCTTGTCCTTTCCCCTGAGTGAGATGGAGCCACAGGAGGGCCCTGAGCAGGGAGGGATGTGACCCAGCGCAGGCGTCCACAGGGTCCCTCTGGCTTTGTGCGGGGGACAGGGAGCAGGAAGACAGCCGAGAGACTGCCGCGACTCTCCAAATGGGAGATATCAGTGGACAGGCCCAGGGAGGGGCCAGGGACGAGAGGGCAAAGGCGGGTTCTGGAAATATTTTGAAGGAGGAGCTGCCAGGGTTTGCTGAAGGACGGGATGTGGATGTGGAGAGGAGAGAACAGTCGAGGATGACTCTCAGGGCTGCGGCCTGAGGAACTGGGAGAGCAGTTCCAGGTACTGAGACAGGGGCACTTAGGGGAGGAGCGAATTCTGGCTTCACCGAGTTTGGGCTGCTTCCTGGACCCCACCCGGAGCTGGGGAATGAGGGGGGAGGTGGGACGTGAGGTGCCACTTGTCCCAGAGTCAGGGGAGAGGCCTCGGCATCCTCTCAATTCCCTCAGTGGCCCCCAAGCTACCCTCCACGTGCTCTGGGGATGCTGGACACTTCTGGCATGGTCCCTGCAGCCACAGACCCCCTGAGGATTCAGCACCTCTGAGCAATAGCCCAGCATCCCTAGCAAGTTGGCCAGGTCACCTCCCTAACTCACAGACACACAAAGGCCTTTGTTCCAACCATTTATTGGGGGACTTTCCCTTAAGCACTGAGGGCGGGAAGAAGGAAGGAGAGATGGAGGCCTTCCCCCATCCCTAGAACCTCCAAGTCCCCTTGGAGGAACCACTGCTTCCCAGCGCAGGCTGGGAGCTCCAACGACAACAGGGTCACTGACTGATCCTGAGGAAGTAGGGGCACAGGAGTGGTGGACCCTGGAGTCCAGGGGCCCAGGCAGGGAGCTGACATGAGGAAGGCAAATGTTGGGATGGCTCAGGACAACAGGTCCCAGGTGCCCAGCGACCCCCTAAGCTCCAGGAAACAGTGACAACCCTACTGGCCAACGAGGATGAGTCCTCAGCTCAAGGCAGGCTGGCCCGGGAGCCTGGGCTTCTGGGGCTGGTTGGGGCCGATGTACTGGAGAGGCACGTGGGTGGGGGTCGTGATCCGATCGGTGCTGAGGTAGGGCTGGAGGACAGGGGGCACGAGCACCGAGCCGTCCTGGGGAGAGAGCAGGCCTCAGGCCGCTGCCCTGCCAGCCCTGCAGTCTCTGCCTCCCTGCGTGAGATCCTCCCGCTGCCCCCTCACCTTTTGCTGATTGCTCTCCAGGACCGCAATGAGGAGGCGGGGGACAGCACAGGCTGTGGCGTTCACCTGGGAGAGGGGCACACTCAGACCCAGCTGCCGGCCAGCCCAGGGAGGGGCTGAGGTGGTGGGCCTGGAGCACCGGGGCACTGGGGAGGGTGGACGAGGGTGTCTGGCTCACCGTGTGGGCGAACTGCAGCTCCCCGGCCTCCGTCTGGACCATGACGTGGAGGCGGCGGCTCTGGAAGTCCGTGCAGTTGGAAGCACTGGTGACCTGGGCATGGGGGTGGGGTGGGCTGAGGCTGGGCCGTCGGTGGGGTCCTCTTTCCCACCCTGTCGCCCCGCCGGGCAGAAGGCTCACCTCGCCAAAGCAGCCTCGGCCCGGCATCCAGGCCTCGATGTCAAACTTGCGGTAGGCGGGCAGGCCCAGTTCCTGGGTGGGCATGTCCAGGACCCTGCAGCCCAGGAGAAAGACATGGCAAAGGCCAGTGGGTGAGAGGTGGTGGAGGAGGGGGGCAGGGGCAAGGGGAGGCGATGGAAGAGGAGGCAGCCAAAAGAGGGAAATGCAAGGGATAAAGGAGAGGACAGTGGCAAAGGGGAAGAGGTGGCCGAGTCTCTGGGCTGTTCACCATCGCCGTTCTTCCTTCTGTAACAGGAGCACCCTCAGGTTTTTGTAATGGGTCACCCAGATAAAAGTCCACCCTTCCCAGCTTCTCTTGAAAGCTCCGTGTGACTGACATGGTGCGAGAGGAGGTGGGGCTTGTGACGTCCAGTCACCCCCTTAAAGGGAAGGGGTGTGCCCTCACCCCCTGGAGGGTGAAGAGCCATCTTGGACCACCCAGACGAGGCAGCACCCTAGGGATGGGGAGCAACAGGAGGGAAGGGGCCTGGTCTTGACACTGGAGTGCCCTGCACAGCTTATGTGGCCATTACGATCCTATACGGGATTTTATAGACTGACAGGTAGACGGACATCCTATATATAATCGTAACACAGGCAAAAGGGGGCATAGGGACAAGAGGTGGTGAGGATTTTCAAGATGGGGGAGCACCTAGCCAGCCCTTCCCTCCCTCTTCCCTCACCCCCACCCTCTGCCACCCACCTCAGCCCCCGGCCCTTCCCCGCACCGGAAGTGCAAGCCCAGCTCTGTCAAGATCTCCATCTGAAGGGACAGGAACTCCTCCAGCAGCTGCGAGCTCTGCTCCAGCCCAGGGCCTGTCACCCCAAACATCTCCACCTGGGGCAGGGCGGGGGGGCGCAGGAGTCAGGAGGCGCTGGGCTGTTGGGCGTGGCGGGCTGGGGCGCCGGGCTGGAGCTATGCCAACCTTGGTGAAGTGATGCACTCGATACAGCCCCCGCGGCTCCTTCCCCGTGTCTGTTTCCGCCCGGTAGCAGGTACTGGAACAAACCATCCTGGGGGGAGCAGGGTAGGTGGGGTCAGGGAGAGGAGAGGGAACGTCACTGGTGGGGACAAGGTCTAAAGGGACTGGGCATCACCTGACTGGCAGGTCCCTGAAGGCCACGGAGTGGTCCATGAAATAGCCTGGGAGGAGAGGAGGACAGAATGGGTCAGCCAAGGCCACCAGCCAGCCACAGGAAACCTTTGTGAGAATTAGAAAAGGCGTCCCCTCTAGCAGACGCAACCTCAAGTCAGGCCATGTGGCCGGATCCTCGCCGCACCGCCGTGCAGTAAACGAGCTACGCAACTGTACACGTAGGCCCTGGGGTCGCTGAGGTATCCTGGGCGTGCAGCCATCACCCCCCAGGAGGCTCCTGGCTGTCACCTTTCCATCTCCTCCTGCTCTGAGGACACTGGAGGTGTCCTCACCCCACTCTTGCCCCGAGGTAGGAACTCACCTGCAAGTCCCACCTCTGCTGTCCCAGCCAGGTTGAGGTCTTCAAAGCGGGAGGGGTCGATGTTGTAAATTTGGGATGGTTTGGCATTTGGTGTCATCCCACAGCCTTCCTGGGGAGGAGGCCAGGCCACAGAGGTCAGGGGTCAGGTAACCTGGGTGGCCACCATTCTGCAGTCACAACCCCTGCTCCTCCCCTAAAAGCATCTGGAATCACCCTGAGCTCCCTGTTATGGCTTGACCCCCTCAACCCAGCCCCAGGGCAGGTTCCTCGGGGGAGACAGGCTGGTCTCTCCACCTGGAACCCTCAGAATGGGGCCTGACACACGGCTGGGCGTGGGGAACAGAGAGTCCTCACTCACAAACACAGCTCCTCGGAGAAGGTCTGGCACCGTCATGGGGGTGAAGCCCTGTGAGGGGGGACGGGAGGGGTGAGGAGCACAGCCAGGACCCCCACCAGACCCCAAGCTCAGGCCTGAAGAAAGGACGCTGCAGGGTGGGCCAATGGCTCCCCCGTGTCACTCCAAAGTCCATTTCACTTCAGAGGAAATCGAGGCAGGCCTGAGCAGTGGGCTTGGAGCTGGACCCGGGGTCCTGGGCCCCTGTCACTGGGGACCCCTCTGCTGGTGCTTCCTGGTTTCCTCACTTGGATATACCACTTAGATCTGACCATGTCCCTCCCCTGCTGAAAGCCTTCTGCGGCTCCCCGGTGCCCTCAGGAAATGTCTGAGTCCCTCGCCATGGCCAACATCCCCTGCATTCAGCCCTTGCCGAGCCCTCCAGTTTCAACGGATGCTGTATTTCCCCAACACTCCCTGTACACTGCAAGCAGGCAGTGAGGGGCAGTGGTTACAGGTGCGGCTCCACATGCTAGCTGGGAGGCCCTGGCTAGTTACTTCCTCCTCCATCTTTAAAGGGGATAATAATAGCACTCACCTCATAAAGCTGTCCTAAGAATTAAACATGTCAATAATACATGTAAAGTTCTGAAAACAGTGACTGGAGCAGAGGTCACCCCCTCCTCTCCACCCTGAGCCTTCGGAGCTCAGCTTCAATGCCACCCCCTCCAGGCAACCCTCCCATCCAGGCCCATACCCGGTGGATGAGCTTGTTGAGTGTGAAGTTGACCAGGCCGTGCTGCAGGAGGGCCCCAGCCCCGCGCAGGTAATAGGAGCGGTGGCCAGACACGTGGGACAGACGCCTGGGAGACAGATGGGCAGACAGGCGGGGGCACGTGGGCCAGGGCTGGTGGGGGAAGAGGGGGACTCAAGCACCCCGGGGCAGAGGCCCAGCTGCCAGGCAGGGGGCCAGGCATCAAACATTCATGCCGGGCAAGGCCCTGGCAGTTCCACATCCCATGCTGAGCCCAGTGAGGCGGAGCCGGCAGCCAGCTGTTGGGCTGGGAGGGCTGGGCGATGGGGGCTGGGAGGGGGGCTCACTTCTGACGGATGATGTCGAGTTTCTCAGCTATTTCCAGGTGGCCCCGGGGTTGGAAGGAGAAAGCTATATACGGATGAAAAGCAATGGGGTAAGAGGGGGAGGAGAGAGAAAGAGGATTAGAGAGAGAGCGGAATGAGAGGAGGACAGAGGGAGGGAGAGAAAAGGAGAGGAAAAGAGAGAGGGGAGGGAAAAAAAAGACAGATACATGTGTGCGTGTACACACACGCGTGTACCCGCACACACACACATACGAGGCAGGGTGAGAAATGAGAAAGCCCTGGGGCTCTACAGGCTCCAGTCGCGGTCCCAGACCCCAGGAGCCCCCGCCCCCAGCCTGGGGGCCCCTGGCCTGTGCTGTGGTGCACCTGGCTTGTCTCCAACCACATGGAGCACTCGGGCCTGGCTTTCGTCCCCGACGGGCTGCAGGGAAACAGTGGGTGTCACTGGGAAGGTGGCACTAGATGGACCCCTGGCCTCCCCCACTGCCCAGCGCAACGCTCACCACGTCTGGGTGGGTCTGGTTGGGCAGCCTCAGCGCCCGCAGGTAGAACTGCTCCTCGAGTTGGGCCTCCTTGGGGTACAGGAGCATGAGTTGCTTCCGGATCTCCCGGCCACGTGCCCGCAGACTCTGATACTGGGGGTCCTGGGAGTGGGGCAGGCAGGGTCAGCATCTTGAATTTCCTTTCAGGAACCTCCCCTCACCACCACAGGGCATGTCCACAGGGACATGACTCTGGCCTGGTCTGCTAGAACATTCCATTGCTTTGACCACAGTGACTGGCTTAAAGACAGGCACATGACCCAAGACGAACTCATGAGAATCACCCCAGGGCTGTGTCTGGAGCTGTCAGGAAAATGGTCCTCTCTGCACCAGACCCTGCCTCCCCTTGCCCCAAGGGGAGAAAGCTGGTCTGGGAATAAGAAGGAAGCAGAAGCAAATATGGGCCAGGACCTGGATCCAGCTGTACCTGAAGCCATTCTTTTTAGTTTCATGAATCAATAGAGCCTCTTGATGTTATTTTCCTTACTCCTATTTGAGTTATGTTTTCTATCACATACAATGGAGACTTCATGGCTGATAATGGGATCTTTGCTGCCCACCCCTCACCAGGGACAGGATATCAACTCCATGTAGTACCTGCTGCACTTGACTGTGGTCCTGGTTTACCTGTAGAAAAGAGAAGGAGGGGTGATCAGGCTGATGAAGTTGGGGATGGGGAGGAGGGGTGAAAGGTCAGGGCCAGGGGATCTGAATTCCTTGCTCTGCCAGTGCCTGGCTGGACCCTCTTCCACTCTGTGCCTCAGTTTCTCTGTCAGAAAAGCTGGGAGGAGGCAAGGTAACATAACAGTAATCATGCCTGCAGCTCCATTTATTGAGTGCTGCCTCATGCCTGGCCACGCGCAGAGGACTCTCATATGATCCTATTTCTTCATAACCCACTCCATGAGTTTTGCGAATCAACGTGATCCCCGTTTTGTAGATGAGAACACTGAGGCTCGGAATGGTAAAGTCTGTGAGCATGCATTTGGAGGCCTGAGACCAAGGGTCTGTGATACTCTGAACCTTCTGTGGTCCTGAGCACCAGAGGGAATCAGGCAGATCTGGGTCTGAATGTTGGGTGCCTACCAGCTGTGCGCCCTTAGGCAAATCTCTTCCCTTCTCTGAGCCTTGGTATTCTGGTCTGTGAAATGGGCTGATAACAGGAGCTCCTTAGTAGGGCTCTTGCCTGGCTTCCTGAGAAGATGAGCTAGTGCTCACTGAACATGAACTGTGATCAGTTTTGTTGTTTTCACTGGCTGCTCGCCTGCGATGCATGTAGCCCAGGGCCTGGCAAGACACAGCAGGTCACTGGGAGATGTAGTTAGGGTTGGGAGAGTGGTGAAAAGCTGCCCAAATGCCTGGGTGCCAATCCCACCTCTCCTGCTTCCTAGCTGTGAGGCACATTTTAACCTCTTGAAGTCTCGGTTTCCTCAGCTGTAGAACTGGGTTTGTATTGTTCCTGTCTCACAGAGCTGTGACGATTAAGAGTAAGGAAAGCACCTATAACAATGCCTGGCAGGCAGCGATGGCTATGTACATGTCTGCTATTATTACGATGATTGTTTTTTAGCCCTCTGTGGCAGATGCTGTTGGCTGCCTAACCCAAGACCATTTGCCCTCCTTCCGCCTTCTAGCCAGAGACCCCTGACTCAGTTCACCCTCCCCTGGGTAGCCTGCAGTTCAGGGAACGTGGGCCCAGCCAAGGTTGCCTCTTGTCATTGACTGGTGTGGCTGTGGGGTGTCTGAGCCCATGAGACATGAGGGGACTCTGCTGGATGCTTCAGGAAAGGTCTCCCTGCTCTTGGAAAAGGCACTCAAGCCACAGAAGTCCTCTTTTCTGCCTCTGGCAGAGACATGCCAGGAGATGCTGTACTATGGCAGCCACCTTGGGACCCTGAGGGGGCAACTGAGGTCAAATCAACATGGTGAAGTTGCAGGTGGAGAGAGAGGGAAGGAACCTGGGTTAGGGATGCTGGGGAGAGCTGCTAATTCATCAGTCCCAGGGATGCCTGGCCCTGGGTGGCTTGTTGTGTGACATAATGAACGTCCACATCCTTCACGTTCCATAAATTGGGTTTCCTGTTACCTGCAGCCAGAGGCATCCTCCTGCCACACCCCCCACCCACCCAGGACCCCCGTGCTCACCAGCAGGGCCCGCACTGCCTCAGCCACGGCCCCCTTCTCCTCCTCCAGGCTCCGGATCTGCTCCCGCTGCTGCCTCAGCTCCTGCCATGTCGAGATCTGGGGGTGGACACAGGAGGGAAAGATGTGAAGCGGCCACTGTCCCCTGCCCCTTCTGGCTGGAGCCTCATCCCCTCGGCCCCCCGGACCAGCAGTGGGGTGAGGCAGAGACCACTCACTGTTCCCCAGTAGCCATTCTCCCCTCCTTCCCTTCAGTACTTGGACCCCCTGATGTTTAGCCGGGCACGCAGCTGCCCAGAATTAAGACACACTCCCAGCCTCCCGGGCAGCTACATGTGTCTGTGGGCCCAAGGCTGACCAAGGGACATGAGCTGAAGAGGTAGGTCTCACTCTTGAGTTGCCTCCTTAAAGATAAGCCCCCACACTGGACCTTCTCACTCCCTTTGGACTGGACGACGGACCCTGAGGAGAGGTGAACAGGACAACCCCCTGAGGGATGCAGAGCAAGAAGATGAAAGGACCTAGGCGCTGGGGGACGTGGAGCTGAGCCGCACTTACCTCTTGACTCTCACGTGACAGCAAAACAGCCTCTGTCCTATGGGGCGGCCACAGCAGCTACACCTGCACTCACCAACCCAGGGGGGTCAGGAGGGGTGGGAGAGACCCAGCCCCCTCCAGCTCTCACTCTTTGGGCACACCTACTGCTGTGGAGTCCCTCCGTGAGCCCAGATCCCCGAGCAAAGCCCTCTGTCCTCTCTGGCTGCAGTTTTCCCTTCGTCAAAATGGTGCAAGCAACACTGTCCTACCTCCCTGGAAGAGGGAGGGGAAGCCAGAGGGGAGAGAGGGAGATCACAGGATGGTTTGCTACCCACTTGGTGGCTCCCCCTGGATGTCTCCTGGACACCTCCCAGCTCACCGTGTGCAAGAGTGACTCTGGGAAAAGTATCTCCCCCACATCTGCTCGTCCTCAGCGACAGCCCCACTAACGCCCACCCTCCACCCCAGCCCCGCAGCCAGGTACCACGTCCTGACCTTTCTGTCCTTCCTCATCTCCCCACTCCTGCCCCACCCCAGATCCCGTCATCTCCCCCCAGAAGCCCTGTGTCAGCCTCCTGGCCTTCAGGCTCACCTTCTCCAGTCCAGCCAGAGTTCTTATACAATCCTCTCCTGCCTGAGAGCACCCCGGGCCCCCAGTGCCCCCAGGAACAAACTGCATGCCTCGCTACTGCCTGCCAAGCCACACGCCATATTCCTCTCCATGCTTATGCCCTAAGGAAGTATTTTTCAAGCTTTGGAATGTGATCCGTTTGTGGGTTATAAATTTAACTTAGGGTCTCTAAACCAGCACTTTAGTAAACTGAGGTAAAATATACATAAAACTTACCTGTTTTTTTTTCCCCCCAACAAAAGGTTCACATGTTTATTATTGAGCTACACAGTGAGCAGTGGTGAGGAAAGATCAAGAAAAGAGGAGAGAGCATCAAACACAGACAGCTGTTCCAGACGCTAGTGATGTTCTGATAACATGCACCACTTCATATGTGAGGCTCCTTATGGACCCAGCTTGGTTCTTCTCTAATGTCTTCTCTTAGAGTTGTACCTGATTTTATTACCAGCTTTCATTCGAATCCACTGGGGAATGGGACGATTCTGCTTTTGTTTCTTGGCCAGGAATCGCTTGATCCTGAAAGTCTTGTGAGAAGACATGGCGAGGAGCAAATCCAGCCACCAAAACTTACCATTTGAATAATTTTTAAAGTATTTAAAAAAATTTATTTATTTTATTTATTTATTTTTGGCTGCATTGGGTCTTCATTGTTGCATGTGGGCTTGCTCTAGTTGCGGTGAGCGGGGGCTACTCTTCGTTGTGGTGTGCGGGCTTCTCATTGCGATGGCTTCTCTTGTTGTGGAGCACGGGCTCTAGGTGCACGGGCTTCAGTAGTTGTGGCTCGTGGGCTTTAGAGCGCAGGCTCAGTAGTTGTGGCTCATGGGCTCTAGAGTGCAGGCTCAGTAGTTGTGGTGCACGGTCTTAGTTGCTCCGTGGAGTGTGGGATCTTCCCAGACCAGGGCTGGAACCCATGTGTCCTGCACTGGCAGGTGGATTCTTAACCACTGTGCCACCAGGGAAGTCGTTTAACCATTTTTTAAGTGTACAGTTCGGGGAGCAGGGATAAATTGGGAGATTGGGACTGACCTATACACACTATATAAAACAGATAACTAGTAAGGACCTAATGTATAGCACAGAGAACTCCACTCAATATTCTGTAATGACCTATCTAGAAAAAAATCCAAAAAAGAGTGGATATATGTATATGTATAACTGATTCACTTTGCTGTATAGCAGAAACTAACAATATTGTAAATCAACTACTCCAATAAAAATTTTTTAAAAAGTGTACAGTTCAGTGGCATTAAGTACATTCATATCTTCGTGCTATCATCATAACTACCCATCTCTGGTACTTCTTTACATTCCCAAACTGAAACTCTGTACCCATTAAACTTTCTCCCCTCCTGCCCCTGGCAACCACCATTCTACATTCTGTCTCTGTGAATTTGCTCCAGGTGCCTCATACAACTGGATTCACACAGTATTTGCCCTTTTGTGACTGGCAAATTTCACTTAGCATAACGTCTTTAAAGTGCATCCATGTTGTAGCATGTGTCAGAATGTCCTTCCTTTTTAAGGCTGAATGTTATTCTATTGTATGTATTTACCACATTTTGTTTATCCATTTATCCATCAGTGGACCCTTGGGTTGCTTCCACCTTTTGGCTACTGTGACTAACGCAGCTATAAACATGGGCATACAAATATCTGAGTCCCTTCTTTCAGTTCTTTTTGGGTATATATCCAGAAGTGGAGTTGCTGGAACACATGGTAATTCTATGTTTAATTTTTTGAGGAACTGTCATATATCTTTTGTTTTTCTTTTTTGAAAAAATAATTAATTAATTAATTTTTAATTTATTTTTGGCTGCGTTGGGTCTTCCTTGCTGTGCACTGCACAGACTTCCTCTAAGTTGTGGCGAGCGGGGGCTACTCTTCCTTGCTGTGCATGGGCTTCTCATTGCGGTGGCTCCCCTTGTTGCAGTGCTCGGCCTCTAGGCACGTGGGCTTCAGTAGTTGTGGCTCGCTGGCTCTAGAGCACAGGCTCAGTAGTTGTGGCACACGGGATTCGTTGTTCCGCGGCATGTGGGATCTTCCCAGACCGGGGCTTGTACCCGTGTCCCCTGCATTGGCAGGCGGATTCTTAACCACTGTGCCACCAGGGAAATTCCTATTTTTTCTTTTTTAATTAACTTCTCTGAGCCTTAACTTCCCCTCTGCTAAAATAGGGGAAATAATGGTACCCACCTCATAAAGTTGTTGTGAAATTTAAATGAGACTCATCTGTATAAAGTACTTAAAATAGGATGGTAGGGAGGTCCAAGAGAGTGCTGGGAGGATTTGGGGTCCCCATCATCCTCAGCACCCCAGCAGGGTCTAGAAATACGGTGACCCTGGTTCTAGTTCCCCAGCATGCAGCATTATATAAGTGCTAGCTTTATTATTATTATTATTAATATTCACTGCCTTATTTTCAACATCTGGAACATAACAGGGGTGCTCCCTACATATCTGTTCAAAAGCACATTCATTCATTAAATAACACTATTTAAGTGCCTGCTACCTGTGGGGTAGGTGCACAACTCTACCTCTCATTCTCCAAAGGCAAGAGGCAACCCACCCACTACCGCTGATTCACACCCCCCGCCGCTGATTCACATCCCTGTCCCCCGTTTTCCTTCGTGGCCTTAGGATAAGCCTGGCATGAGGTGCTTATCCTAAGCACAGAGGACACTGGCAGACAGTAAGTTCCTAACGCGGCTGACTGGCACGTAGTTAGGTGCCAAGTACAACACGTTGGCTAAACTTGGGAAGGAACTAAAATTCCTGCGATAAGACCGCCCCCTGCTGGAGAGTTTCTTGCAAGCCCATTTCGTCCGTAAAACGAACAGCCAATAGACAAAGCGGCCCGGCCTCGCAACCACCGGCCGGCGCAAGCGCACTCACGATCGCGGGCAGATCCTCCGACCGCAGCTCCCCCTTGCGGAGCTCCAGGGCGCGCGCGGCCTCTTCCGGGTATGCGCACAGCGGCTCCATGTCCAGCTGAGGGAGCGCGCTGTAGCCCTCACGCGCGTGCTCGTACAGGAGGTTCCGGTCTTGTCTCTCCGTAGCGAAACTTCTCCTTGGGCTCTGGTTGCAAACGCAGCCTCCCCGGAGCCGCAAGCCCCGAGTAGCCACCAGAGGCCACAAGCGCCGCACTATGGACGCAGCCATCTTGGAAGGGGGACAAAGAGTCACGCACTCTTTGTCCCGCCCACTACGCGTTTAGACTAATTGCAAAGCAGCTATTCTCGGGACTAGCCAATCAGAGCCTGGAAGGGGTGAGCCCCCTCCCATGCCTCAAGAAAAAAGATCAGCGAGAACAGTTGACTGAGATTGACACTGTCGTTGCCCAATCGTCGTCTTTTCCCCGCCCCTTCAGTATACGGGAGAGGCAGAACCAGCCAATCCCTGCCGGGATAATCCCCAGACCGTGCTAGAGGCCGGATTCGGCG
This sequence comes from Lipotes vexillifer, assembly GCF_000442215.2. NCBI lineage: Eukaryota > Metazoa > Chordata > Mammalia > Artiodactyla > Lipotidae > Lipotes > Lipotes vexillifer. The sequence continues at coordinate 112,611 of NW_006791807.1, forward strand.
TGTCTGTGGACCAGGCTAGGGTCGGTAAAGTCGACAGGGTTCTCGGGTCCTCCAAACTTCCCGGGCCTCCCCTCAGTTTCTAGTTTCCTTCTGTTTGTGAGCGGGGGCGGTTGGGAGAGCCTATTCAGAGCAAGACTAAATTTACGGAGGAATTTTCTGTTAGCAGCGTTAGGGGTTGTGGTTATACAGTGAGAGGAAATTCCTTAGATTTAACCGCAAGGCTCCGAGAGCGGGATGGGGAGAATTTGGACTCTCCCCCGACTACGGCCACTTTCCCCTCCTCCTGCTTAATGAGTCTCTTATCCCCTAACACAGGGACGCTGCAGGCGGCGGGATGTCCTGGTCCGGCCTTCTCCGTGGCCTCAGCACGTCCCTAAATCATGGTAAGTGGGGGGCTTGGGCTGCAGAGACGAGGCTGCGTGAGGGTTATTTCCCCTGGGACTTGTGTCCCTCTGCCATAGCCCCGAGTTTTGGCGGAGCTGGGGTTGCAAGGGCAAGAGGTAGGAAGTAGCATTTAGGTGTCTGGTGGGTATCAGGAGTTCGGGTCAATTATTTTTTTCAGCAAATGATATTAAATACTTTCCATGGGTGAGACATCCAAGCAAGACTTTGAAGTCATTCATTCAACTGACGTTTTCTTTTCCTTTTTTTTTTTTTTTTTGGCCGAGCGACGCGGCTTGTGGGCTCTTAGTTCCCTGATTAGGGGTCAAACCTGCGCCCCTTGCACCCTTGCAGTAGAAGTGTGGAGTCTCAACCACTGGACCGCCAGGGAAGTCCCCAACTGATGTTTTTCAAGAGCCTACTACATGCCAGGCACTGAGAGGGACACTTTATTTATGAACCTAGTTTTCCCACAAACATCAAATGATTCTCCTGGGCCATGCCCTTATGAGAAATATTCCACTCAGTCACTCTGCAGACCTTTATTCACCAAGGGTCACAGGACTGGACAAGACAGATCTGTGCCCTGCTCGGGGAATCTGGGCTGGCTTGACATGCATATTTCATGGAAGCCTCTCACACACGGTGCTCAGGAGGGAGACCTGATTGTGGTGCCCACCATACAGATGAGGACACTGAGGCCCTGAGACGTGAACAGTCTTCCTCAAGGGCAGACCAGTCGGAAGAGACTTCTAGGAACGTCTCGTCCTCTCTGAGGATTGTGCTGTAACTTGAGGCATAAGGACATATGGAAATGGACTGTAGGGCCAGGACCTGCCCTGAATCTGGAGGGGAGTGTGACGTTTGGGTGTGAGAGGGCATTCGTGCTAGTGACACAGAGAGAGGATGCACCTCACAGCTCTGGCCTGGGAGCTCCAAGAGGACATGGCCCAGGGTTGTCTCAGTCACCACTGTGTCTCCATTATTGATTGGGGCCAAGGCACAGTAGGTGCTCAGTGAATGTTTGTTGAAGAGAATCCAGTTGTTTGAGTCTTTTTATGTCCTATTTCCTGTCTATGAGCACATCCTGTCATCTACCTTAGAACCATATTCCTGCCCTTTTCCCCCACCTGCCTTTCCCCTCACTGCACTGCAGCCACACTGCCCTCCTTTCTGTTGATGTGTTTGTGGACACGGGCTGAGGCTGGAGCAGGGATAACGAGGCAAGTGAGGAGATGAGGTCAGAGAAATAGCTCGCAGACCATGTGGGGCCTCGTGGTGGGGCCTCGTGGGGGAGGAATTTGGCTCTTACCCTCACTGAGATGGAGCCACAAGAGGGCTCTGAGCAGCGGAGAGATGTGATCTGACCCAGGTGTCCATGGGGTCCCTGTGGCTTCGAGTGGGGAGCAGACAGTAGAAGTCAGGAGACCTGGGAGGAGGAGGGAGGAGGACAGAAGAGTCCAGTGGGAGATGGGGGTGGACAGGACCAGGGTGGGTGCCATGGGGGAGGGAGAAAGGGATTCTGATCAGTTGTGGAGGTTCAGTTGACAGGATCTGCTCACCGGGATAGGAGAGGGTGTGATGGGAGGAGGAGGAGTGACACCTCCCAGGGGGTCGCTGTGGAGCAGCATGAATTAACGTAGGTACGACCCATAGAACAGTACAGGACACAGTGGGAGCCTGTTTGCATTTACTGTTGTTTAAACAGCATTAAAATTAATGTCTTCTTTTCAGAATAAAATGAGTTAATTCATAGAAAATGCTTAAAATAGAACCTGACACGTGGTGGTTACTCCATAAATGTTATATTACTCTCAGCCGTGAGTACCCCTAGCCGTAAACAAATGCAGCCTGGCGGAGTGCTTGGAACGTGCCGAGAACACCAGAGCGGAGTGGCCGATGCTGTCATCCGTTCGCTGGGATAATAACTGCCGTCCCCCGTCGGCCCTCCCGGTTGTGTCTCTCCAGGCCTAGCCCTGGCCCCACGGTCTTGGGCCCCGCGTCCCATGGCCACCCTGAACCAGTTGCACCGCCGGGGGCCTCCGAAGCATCCGCCTGCGAAAGTGGGCCCCACCGAGGGCCGGCCACAGCTGAAGGGCGTGGTCCTGCGCACATTCATCCGCAAGCCCAAGAAGCCCAACTCGGCCAACCGCAAATGCTGCCGCGTGCGGCTCAGCACCGGTCGGGAGGCCGTCTGCTTCATCCCCGGAGAGGGCCACAACCTGCAGGAGCACCATGTCGTGCTCGTGCAGGGCGGCCGCACGCAGGACCTGCCTGGCGTCAAGCTCACCATCGTGCGGGGCAAGTACGACTGTGGCCACGTGCAGAAGAAGAAGTGACTCCCTCCCCACGTCCCCCGGTCACGGCGGGTGGGTGATCACCACAGAGCAAAACCTTCCCCTCGGGGCCCCTGCAGTGTCCTTGGGAAGCTAGTACAACTCTAGAAGTAGCTGGTCGTGGTTCAAAGCCTGGCCGCCTCTTCCATCAGGACCACCCTTAACCCATAGTGGTCCTGGGTGTGAATCAGAAAAAAGGCGCCCCTCTCCCAACACCCTTGGTTTCCATGTTGGCACCAGGGACCTCTTCTGCTGGGACGAGACACTGTAGTGCCATCTACTGGGAAGGGTTTGCAATAAACACAGAGACACGCCCCCCCCAACCCCTTGTGGTATTTGCATGGTATTTGCCCTCTGTGTGGTCTTGGGCACCGACATCCCCTCTGGCGTCAGTTTCCTCCCGCAGAAAAAAAATAGCTCCACTTGCAGTATCGCCTTTGTTGGGTTTGGTGAAGATTAAACTGGGTGCTTTATGTGTATAACATGCAATGGCCACTCGGTTTTAAACTTTGGAGTTAGTGGGCAGCAATGAGGCCCAGTTGCCCTTCCTGCAGGCTGAGGACCTGGGCACGAAAGCCCTGCTGTCAAGCTTCCTCATCTGAAAAGTGGCAGTAATTGTAATGTTGGCCACAAAGGGGTGTTGCAAGGATTAATGGTGTGTGCTGCTCTTCTGTTATTCTCAGACTCACACACACCTGGGTTCAAATCCTGCCCCCATCTCTTCCTTGTTCTGTGACTCTGGGTATATTTGCTTCCCCCTCTGGCTTCAGTTTCCTCCCTTGGAAAATGGCACTGAGAGTGATGCTGACCTCACGCAATCATGTGCTTGGCCATGTTAGGTTTGAAAATTTGGGAGCTGAGCTTGTATCATCAGGCTTTGGAACCCAATGTCTGGTATATGTCCGGCTTCCCGTTTCCTGGCCAGGTGATGCTGGGCAGGCCTTTTAAACGCTGAGCCCGTTTCTGTCTGGACTAAATGGCAGTGATGACAGTGCCTCCGTGAGAGCTGCTGGGAGAACAGCTGAGATCGGGCACAGGAGCTGTAGGGTGAGCCCTTGTAGCCCGTCTCTGGGTTCTCGAAGCCCACCTCTGTTTCTTGCACGGCACTTAGCACACCTGAAGTTCTCACGATTGGAAACATCCCACAAGGCCTTTTAGGATCGGAGCTAGGGGCTAACAAGTGCATCGGTTACAGACAAAAATCCCCCATCACCTCATGCTTAGCACCAATTTTATTGAGCGAGCTTGTTGGCTGCGCTCAGTTGGGGAAAGGAGAGCTTTCCTTCACAGCATGCCTTGCTCCTGGGGTCCATCTCCAAGCGGGCTCAAGTGTGGAGAAAAGGAGGCTGTTGCCTGACAGGAGGCAAGCTGCCCCTAAGGCAGGGGCAGGAGGTGGGGGTGGAGGATACAGTTTGGGGGTCAGCGCAGAACTGGCCTCAGAAATTCTGAAAGAAATGGCACCAGTCTGGCCCAGAGGGGAGGTGCTGATGGGCGTGGTGCTGGAGGAGGTTGCACGGGCCCCACTGCCGAATCCCAGAGACTCCCCAAAACAACAGGAAGAGTTCCCTTTGAGGCTGGTGTTGGTCCCCTCAAGGACCTCTGCTCCCTGCCAGCAATCACCTTGCCCCCAAAACATGCTGATAAGAGTCCTTGTCCAAGATTGTCAGCAGCTTTCCTCTATTTGAAATTCTGGTTTGGCCTTTGTTTTTTGACTCAGTCTGTCAACTGATATCCACACATGTGAGAAAAAAATTTGCAAGTAACGTACAAGTCTCTGAGTTACTCTTTGACACTCCCCCTGGGAAGCTGCAGAAGCAAGTGACCAGCCTGGTTGGATCCCTGGTTTCTCGAATAGCATGGGGGCCACCACGCTGAAGCAGCAGCAAGTGGGGTTCACTGGAAACATTCCGGGAACAGGCTACACGGGACCCCCACTGTCCCCGGGCATCCTCCGGCTCCTGGCTGCAGAGCCGACCTCGATTGACGATGGTGTCTGGCAGATGGCATTCTGTCCCGGAAGGCTGGATCAGGCTGGTTAGCTAGGACAGGCGGATCCTGACCCTCACGCTGGAGTGGGTCACGAGGGCACCATAGTGCCCCAGCCAGGAACGCGTGTCTCTTCCATACTGCTCAAAAGACACATAGCGGATGCCCTTGCCAAAGTTGGTAAAGACGTGGGAGACCTGTGCAGGGAAGGAGAGTGAGGGAGTGAGGCTCCATGGACTCCTCTTCCTCCGCAACCTCAACAGATATTCCCCAACACCAAGTAGGTACCTGGCCCTGCTCCAGACGCTGGGGATATAGCCGTGAAGAAAGCAGCCAAAAGATCGTATCCTGGTGAAGCTGAGAGTCTAGACTGTGATGCTGAAGACAGATGGGGGAAAGGGCGGAGGAAATACTGCAGGAGGGTGGGATTGTAAAGCAAGGGCCCCACTGAGATGACAGAGACCTGATGGGGCGGGGGAGCCAAGTGGGGATCTGGAGTGTTCCAGACAGGAACAGTCAGTGCAAAGGCCCTGAGGTGGCAGTGTGCCTGGAGCAGAGTGAGGGGAGAAGTAAGAGATGGGGTCAGGGAGGTAGCGGGCAGATCGTGTGGGGCCTTTGAGATCGGCCACAGTAGGACTTTGGCTTCTGGCTTTCTTTTTTTTTTGGCCACACCACTCGGCATGTGGGATCTTGGTTCCCCTGACCAGGGATTGAACCCACGTCCCCTGCAGTGGAAGCGTGGAGTCAACCACTGGACTGCCAGGGAAGTCCCTGGCTTCTGGCTTTTTAATCTTCTTGAATTTTTTAAATTGAGCTAAAACCCACCTAACATAAAATGTACCATTTAAAACTGTACAATTCAGTGGTTTTTTTGTTTGTGTGTGTGTGTGTGTGTTCGTAATGTTATGCAATCATCACCACTATCTAATTCTGGAACATTTTCATCACCCCAGGAAAAAAACCTCGAATCCCTTAGCTGTCACTTCCAATTCCTCCCTCCCCCTATCCTCTGGCAACCACTAATCTATCTGCTTTCTGTCGCTATGGCTTTGCTTATTCTGGAAATTTCATATAAATGCAATCATACAATATGTGGCCTTTTGTGTCTGGCTTCTTTCACTTAGCACAGTTTCCAAGGCTCACCCATGTTGAAGTGTGAATCTGTACGTCATTCCTTTTTATAGCTGCGTGATAGGATGTTGGCTTTTGCTCTGAGATGTAGCCACGGGAGGGTTACAAGCAGGTGAGATCCGTGGTCTGACTCACATTTTTTAAAAAATAAATTTATGGGCTTCCCTGGTGGCGCAGTGGTTGAGAGTCTGCCTGCCGATGCAGGGGACGCGGGTTCGTGCCCTGGTCTGGGAGGATCCCACACGCCACGGCGCAGCTGGGCCCGTGACCCATGGCCGCTGAGCCTGCGCGTCTGGAGCCTGTGCTCCACAACGGGAGAGGCCACAACAGTGAGAGGCCCGCGTACCGCAAAAAAAAATAATAATAATAAAAATTAATTAATTTATTTATTATTTTTAGCTGTGTTGGGTCTTCGTTGCTGCACGCGGGCTTTCTCTAGTTGCGGTGAGCGAGGGCTACTCTTTGTTGCTGTACTCGGGCTTCTCATTGCGGTGGCTTCTCTTGCTGCGGAGCATGGGCTTTAGGTGCGCGGGCTCTAGACTGCAGGCTCAGTAGTTGTGGCGCACAGGCTTAGTTGCTCCACGGCATGTGGGATCTTCCCAGACCAGGGCTCGGACCTGTGTCCCCTGCATTGGCAGGAGGATTCTTAACCACTGCGCCACCAGGGAAGCCCCTGACTCACTTTTTAATAGGAGCTTTCTGAATGCTGAGTTTGTGTGTTGGGTTGGGGGTGGGTGGGAAGAGATCAGGAATGGAAACCAAAAGACCACCTAAAAGGTTACTTTGATAAGTGAGGTATGATGACAATGACAGTTTAGGCTCAGGAGCCAGCCTAGGGTTGACTGTCACCCTGCACGCTTTAGGGTGACTTCGGGCCAGTCACCTAACCTCCCGTGCCTCAGTTTCTCCAACTCTAGAATGGGGATGGAGCAAGGACTTTGGTTCACTGCTGCATTTCTAGCAACTAGAGCATGGCAGGCACACAGTAAGTGCTCAAAAATGTCTGTTGAACAAGGAGGCCATTGTGCTAATGAAATGAATTAATGGGTGAAACTCTTGGGCGGGCCTGTAATAAGGGTTCAATGATTGTTAGCTGTTGTTACAGATACCCAGCAGTGCTGAGAGCAGAATTTGAGCAGGGTGAGAGGTGGGTGTGCCTTTGGGTCAGGGAAGGTAGTCTGAACCCACCTGTCGGCAGCCTCTTTCAGTCCACTGAAGGACCGGGTTGGGTGATGCCGAGAACTTGACCACTTCGTTTTCGTACATGTCCAGGAGGCGGACCCGGAGCCGGTAGACGCAGCCACAGTTCTCCCGGGCACCCCACCTGCCGGGTGGCAGTGAGCCTTGATAGCCTCACCACCCACTCAGGTCTCTGGGTTGGGGAGGGCGACTGAGGTCTGGCCTCCCTGCACTTTGATGAAGTTAGGCCTGGGAACCTAGGGGGAGGAGCCTAGGTGCCCCTGAGGTGGAGCCAGGGCCTGGGGGAAGAGCCTGGGTGCTCCTGGGGGCAGATTCAGGAGGCTCTGGGTCAGGTGTATATGGAGGGGGTTGGGGAGGTAATGGTGTTCTGGGGAGGAACCACAACCTTGGGGAGGAGCTTGAGGGTGTAGGAATCTGGGGGCTCTGGGCTCACCAAAGCTCCGCCCCTCCCTGGCTCTGCTACTATGAGAGCATCGCTTCCCCTCTGTCAGCCTCACTATGAAGGGGGCACAGTAGCAGTGCCAGCCTGTGGGGTTGATGGGGGTGTGAAATGACTCCCTTCTGCAGAACTGCTGCCACCACGGGGGGTTCTCCACTCACCAGTCGGCCACACAGATCTCGATCTGGGAGCTGTCGAGTAGCTCCTGCCACACACCCTCCATCACCAAGTCCACAAGCTGCCTCTTGAAGCACCATCTAGGAAGGGGGGATGATAGGACGGGTGGGGGGGTAGAGAGTCCTGTCATTCAAGTCACAGCCCAGAAATCACCTCCTCCCAGAAGCCTCCCCTGACTACCCTGTCTAAAGCAGCCCATCAGGGTTGTCTACCAGACAAGATGTATGATGGGCTGCGCAACCCCACTGGCCTCTCAGATCCCCTCCACCCTTCACTCTGCTGTGGGCTCCAGGAAGCTGACTGTATGCAGGCCTGCCCCTAATATTTGTGGGGACCGGGACATGAATACAAATGGAGGCCCACATACTAGACATCTGAGCAGAGAATTCTGGGGTCTCCTCAAGCACCAAGAGGCCCATGGTCTAAGGTTGTGTTGCCTGTATGGAAAGGTCTCCCTTACCCTCTACTTCCTGTTGGGTCAGCCAATGGGAAGCTCCAGCAGCAGATAGAAGGGAGAAGAGAGTGAAATCAGGGTATTTATTCTCCTGGCTCCCTCCCAAGGGATCATCGTGGGAATGTTGTATTTCTCAACAAAAGGGCCCTCTCCAGAGTGCCCTCTCCTCCCAGCCTTCTCTGTCTTCATGTTTCGGTAATTGCTTCCTCCCCTTACCCCTGCCAGGCCTAGGGGTGGTAAGGTCCCTTCCCCCCACTGTTACTAGCCTCGAGTCCTGTAGTATCTCTTGTGTTCTGCCTGCACCTTTGTAAACAGTCCTTCTCCTCGAATTCCAATGTGCCATAATAACAGAAATAGTGATTTATCAGAAGAACTGATAAATTGACCAGAACTGAGCAGAGTGCTCCAGGACAGACCTAGGTTTGTATGGGAACTTCATAAATGATAGAGGTGGCACTGCCATTCCATGGGGGAAGGGAAGGATTCTTTAGTAGATGGTGTTGGGAAAACTGGCTCAATATGAGGAGGGGGATAAAAAGAAAACTGGATCCTTACCGAACATCACATTCAAGGTGGATTAAAGATCTAAATGTAAAAGATAAAACTATGAGGTTACTAGAAGAGAGTATAAGAGAACACTGTTAGGATCTAAGGGTAGGGAAGGATTTTTTAAACAAAATTTCAAAAAACAAATTCTAAAGCAAAAAGATGAATTTGATCATATGTAAATACCAAATAACACCATGGACATAGTTAATGCAGATGGTAGAGTGGGGGATTTCTATAATGTCCAGGATGGACAAGGGACTGACAGCTAGAATATACAAGAAATTCTTGTATATCAACGAGAATAAGATATCAACCTTAATAGAAAATATGAACAGGCAATTTACAAAAGAGGGAATCCAAAAAGCTAATAAGCACATGAAGAGATGTTTAATTATTAGTAAACTGAAACATGCAAATTAAAATAACAATGAGATATCCCATCACCCCTAATAAACTGGTAACTACTAGAAAGCTAGATGCCACGAGAATGGTTGACTGTGGGGGGAGGGCACAAGGAAAATGGGTATGGGGTATGAGGATGAAGAGAATCAGCCAATCAAACTGTTTTTATGTCTTCACAGCATTTATCACCATCAGAAGCTCTGAAGTCAGACTACCTGGGTTCGAATCCCAGCTCCACCATTTATAATAATGGTATTTGTGTCATAGGGTTATTGCCAGGATTTAAAAATTTACATGTAAAGCATCTGGCATAGAGTAAGCCCTCTAAATGTTTATTATGTTGTTGTTTTTATTTTACTGTTTATGCGTTTAATGGCTTCCCCAACCCTACATCTAAAATGCAAATGAAAAAAGAGCAGGTTCCTGATCTTTCTGAGTTTTCCTTGTGTCTCTGACATGTAAAACAGTGCCTGGTACCTGGTAGGCCCTCAACAAATATTAGCTGGTTGACTGACTGAATAAATGAATGTGGGAAGGAGAGGCTGAAAGTGGGTGAGGGTGAGGATGAGGACGGTAGGGTAGGGTCCCCCTCCCTCGCACCAGGGATCAAGGGCCACTCACTCGAAAGAAGTCACGAAGCAGGTCTGGGAAGGAGCGCCCGGCACCAGTATTAGGTTCTTTTCCACAGCCCAGCCATTCCCGCCGTGCTCCACCTCCCAGCCTCTGAAGCCCTCTGTGAGATATAAAAGGGTTGAACACCAGGGATTCGCCCGCCAGCCCGCCCCGCAGAGAGCCCGCCACCATCTAGCTTGCTCCGCCCACCAGCTCCTCCCTCCCAGCAGGCTGTATTCGTGGTCCCACCCCACAACGGCGTCACTCAGCCCTGCCCATCCACTCAGCTTCTCCCCAGCCTCTCTAGGCCCCGACCCCTGTTCTGCCTCCCTTCACTCTCAAACTACTGGGCTTCAATTCTGGCCCCGCCCCGGGCTCCTTACACCACCGCTTCCGGGCCCCTCCTACCTTGGTCCCGCCCACTCACTCAGTTCCCTCCCCACAGCCTCTCAATACGACCTTATATTTCTATGCAAGCTCCGCCCCTGCCAGCACCCAATCGGCTTCTCCCCAGGCCTCCCCTGGCTCCTCCCCTTTGACCGCGCCCACCTAAACTACAGTTCAAGCATAGCTTCCCGGCCCAGTCCCCTGGATCCTTCTGCTCTGTCTCGCCCGGCCATCTTGGCTCGCTATATGGCCCATAGCCCCTGGCTCCTCCCACCCGGTTTCCCAAGAGCCTCGACCACGTCCCCTGGCTCCCGGCCCCGCCCCTGTCTGCTTCACCCTGCCCACGGCCACTCACTCCACCTCGCCTGGGTCCCCAGGCCACACATCCTTTTGGTCTCTTTTTTCCCCGCCCCTGCTGCTATCCCCTGTCCCCGGCACCCACGCTCTCCGCAGGAGTTGAAGATGAGGTTGCGGCCGAGGGGCGCTCTCAAGCAGTAGCGCGCCAGGGCGCAGAGTGGGAACTCCTCCTCGTCCTCGCTGTTGGGCGGGAAGCGCTGGGCCACCGCGTAGAGTGCGCGGCCCTCCGCGCTGCGGTCGCGGGCCAGCTGCAGCAGCCACACGGTGGGCCCGTCCACCACGTCGCGCCAGGCGCGGCACACTGGGCGGCAGCGCGTCACTAACGCTCGCGGTGGCACGTGGCTCAGCACCTGCACGAGCAGCTCCGGCGGCAGCGCGTCCAAGGCTATGGGCGGGTCCGCGGGCAGCCGCCGCTGCGAAAGCCGGGCGCCCATCTCCGGCCGCCAGAGTCCTGCAGGTCGAGAGGGGTCGGCGGGTCAGAGCAGCCCGGCCTCCCTCCACCTCTCCTTCCAGGACGCAAGTCCTCTGTGACTTGACCGTGACCTCACCAGGTACACGGGCGACCGGGGGACTGCCATAACCAAGAAAATCCAGCATCTATTTCCTGCCACTTGGCTCTGGACAGGGACCGGTTTCTCCCCACCTTTCCCCCTCAAGCAACAAACCCCTGGCCTGATCACGACCCCACCAGGACTGCTAACCAAGACTTCTGTCTCTGGCCGGTGCACTTGTGTCTGGCTAAGCACTTTACATATGACCATATGCACACTGAAGACCCATGAGAAAAATCCACCGAGGAGGAAACCATTTCCACCCCATCCCCCAAGCTGTCCCAACTCTCGGGCCTTTGGAATCCAGGACCTGTCCTTCAGCAAAATCTATTTCCTCAATCTCTTCGCTGAAGATTCTTGTCACATTTTTGCTCTAACCAGAACTCAGCTGTCCTGTGGGCCTTCCAAGTGGGTAAATCTCCTTGCTCCCTGGTGCTGTTTCCAGAGATTCTCCCTCCATCCTCCCCCAAACACCACAGCTATGAATCTCATCATCAGGGTAGATCGTTTGTCACCTTATCATCATCTGCTGACCCAGATGACTACCCCTCACTTCTCCATGATTTTAGCTCCAGGCTCGAAGCCACTCAAGCTGCTCTTATCAACGTTCTTGGTGATTTCCATATCCAGGATGACGATTCTTCCTTCTGCCACCAGGTCTCTCTTGTTCCCTGACCAGCTGTTCTTCTAGCCCTTCCATCCCGTGGTCGCACCTACACCTTGTCTCAGTAACCACAGCCTCAGTCTCAGGCTTCTCACTCTCCACGCATCACCTCCTCTCTTTCCAGCTCTCTCCCTCCAGTGCCATAGACCTACCCCCCCACACACATACAGTCCTTCCAACCCACTTTGATCTCCCATCCTTTGTCCCTACCTCTTTTTCACTGCCCCACACCCCCTCAAGTCCTCAGTTCTTCCTTATCCAGTTTAAATTCCTTGGTTAATCATTTAAAACATTCTTTGCATACACCCTTGCCTCCTCTGGCTTCCTCCTACGCGAGCCCCGGTTAAATCCAGCCCGCCACCTACCTGTGCCTGTACCCACACAGTTTAAAGCAGCTGAAGAACAACGTACAACTCCACTGGCTGGTCTCACTTTAAGTTTGTGCACTTGATGCTCAAGCGTACCCACAGTGCTGCCTGGCAATCAGATTACATTTCTCTTATCCTCTTGCTCTTCCTCTCTGTAGATAACTATTTCACACCTTCTCCCCTATCCCCAACACATCATACTTCCTTCCACCTTTTCACTCTCTTTGCTTCCTATTTTTTTTTTTTTTTTTTTTTGCCACGCCGCGCAGCATGGGGGATCTTAGTTCCCCTACCAGGGATAGAACCCATGCTCCCTGCAGTGGAAGCACGGAGTCCTAGCCACTGGACCACCAGGGAATTCCCTCCTTGCTTCTTATTTTGCAGAAAAATTAAAATCGATGGGAAGTGAACATCCATAGACCCCCCACCGCCCCATGTACCACTTGTGCTTTCCCACCGTGACCGCTCCCACCCCAGGTCACCGTCTCACAGTTCTCCCCTCTCTCTGCTGCACCTTCAGCTTCCCCCTCTGCACTGGATCATTCCCATCAGCTCACACAGAGTCATCTCTCATTTGAAAACAAATCAAACTCCTCTTGACTCCACCTCTCCTTCCAGCTCTGACCCCATTTCTTTGCTCCTCTTTATAGTAAATCTTCTCCAAAAAGTTGTCACACTCATTGCCTCCGTATTTTCTACTGATATTCTCTCTCAAACCTTCTCTAATCAGACTTTGCCCTCCATCTCTACCCTGAAACGTCAAGGTCACCAATGACCGCCCCCCTTGGTGCTGAGCCAGTAGTCACTGTTCAATCCTCACCTTGCTTGACCTGTCAGCAGCACCTGACACAGTGAGGTGACTCTCTTCTCACTTAGCTCTGGGCCAGCATGTCCCTCTGGACCCCTCCCATCTGCCTGTGGCTCCTATAGTCAGTCTCCTCAGCTGTTCCTTCCTCCTCACTCTGATTTCAGTGTCAGGGATGGTCTTTTTTAAAAAAATATATTTATTTATTTTTGACTGCGTTGGGTCTTCGTTGCTGCGCGTGGGCTTTCTCTAGTTGCGGCAAGTGGGGGCTACTCGGCTACTCTTTGTTGCGGTGCATGGGCTTCTCATTGAGGTGGCTTCTGTTGTTGCGGAGCACGGGCTCTAAGTGTGTGGGCTTCAGTAGTTGTGGCATGCGGGCTCAGTAGTTGAGGCGTGTGGGTTTAGTTGCTCTGCAGCATGTGGGATCTTCCCAGACTAGGGACTGAACCCATGTCCTCTGCATTGGCAGGCATATTCTTAACCACTGCGCCACCAGGGAAGTCCCAGGGATGAGTCTTTGAACCTCCTCTATTCTCCATCACCTCTCTCCTGGACCATTACTGTCTCCCTGCTCCTTTCCCTAGCTGTCAGGTGTGAACACCTGAGTCAGGTCCTGTCCCTGCCCTGCTCAGAGCCCTCCTGTGGCTCCACCTCACTCAGGGTCAGGGCAAGGTCCTCAGTGCAGCCCACAAGCCCCACATGATCTGTACCCATCACCTCCCTGCCCTCATCTCCCCCTCGCTCACTCTGCCCCAGCCACACTGGCCTCCACACCTCAGGGCCTTTGCACAGGCTGTTTCCTCCACCTGGAACCAGAGCATTTCTTTGCTCACCTCCACATTCCCTTCAATCTTTGCTCAAATGTCAACTTCTCCATGAGACTGTCCCTGGCCACATTATTTACAATTTCAGGGCCTCATGACCATCACCTCCTCCTCCTTCCCGTTTTCCTACTTTATTCTTCCCTAAAGAAACCCACTTCACAGATGAGCAAACTGAGGCATAGCAAGGTGAAACACCTTCATTTAACAAAAACTCAGTGATTAGCTCAAGACATAGTGAGAAATGCATTTCATTTCCCCATCAGGGAAGAAGAGCTTAGTGATGAAATGCTCATGCCTGGGTCCAGCCAGCCTGGGTTTGAGTCCCAGCTAAGCCTCTTGCCTCCAGGGCAAATCACTTCAACTTTTTATGCCTCAGTTTCCTCTTCTGAAAATGAGGATGTTAACCTTACCCACTTCATAGGGTTATTGTGAGGATGAAACAAATTAATATTTATTTGTAAAGCGCTTAAATAATTGCTGGTGTCTCATAAATAAAACTAGTATTGATATAATATTAGACACTAAATTATGTTAGTTGCTATTATCATTACACACCATAAAAAGATGGCGAGCAACCATTTAGCTACAATATTTTCATCTGGTGACATTTACTGAGCCCTTACTAAACCACCAGTGCTGAGCATTTAAGCTGGATCATCGCACTGAATCCCATCATCGTGTTTTAATGGCCAAAACAATCCTCGGAGGTTGCCCTGGGTTAAGAGGCTTCAATGATCTAATGCTTGTTATACTATCTAATGCCAGTAAGTGCTCCATTCATGTCAGCTGTTACTATTTTGAAATAAATTGATTAAGGTCTTGTTAAGGATTAAGGATCTATCAAGCCAGTGGTCCGTGGACGTGGCACAAAGCCCGATTCCCTTTCACCCCCACAACAGAGAACTGGAGTTGTGGAGACACGCTTTAGAGACTAGGGTGTGCTTTGCCCCAGGTGGTTATTAGCTGCATTAATAATTAGCTGCAATTTACAAGCGAATCCACCAGCTTGGCCGGTATGGATGTGTGCCGATCACTGGCAAACAGGGGATCCCTGGAGCTGAGGGTGGCCCCCTCACACAACGAGGGCAGCCAGACTTCACTGAGGGCCAAGGACCTTCAAGTGGTGTACCATACGAGCCCTGGGTATTCAAAATGCTTGTGTGTGATGCTCTCCTGAGGACCACGAGGTGCCTTGTAGCCAACATGTCCAACACGGCTGAATGCCAACTACTGGCTGGGTCAGAATGGCACGGCACTGCCTGCTGCTAGGGTGTTTGGGAGTGTGTGTGTGTGTGTGTGTGTGTTTGGTGGGGAGGATATTGTATTGGTTGTCACAGTGACTGGGAGATGCTACTGATATTCGGTTTCCAGGGACCTGTGATGCATGGCAGACATCTTCCCCAGATGGTTATAAAAACGTATGCAAACTGATGCGATCTTTCCCGGGAACTGGCCATTCTCCATTAAGGAGTGGCGTCCACAGCCCTCCCCTTGACATGGGCAGGCCTTTGGGATTGCTTCGCCTTTCAGAGCATTGCAGAAGTGACATTGCTAAGGAATTTCAGAGGCTGGGTCAGGAAAGAGGATACAGCCTCTGCCTGACTCTGGGGATGCATGCATGGGGAGCCGTGAGTCCAGTGGTGTGCTCCTAAACGTTTAACAACTGGCTCTGTAGGGGAAAAAGAAAAGAGTCTGGGTGTGTAGCATGTGCTGATTTCTGTGGTGTGAATACACCTTCCATGGCTGACAGCAAGCTACCAACATGACACCCCTGGACTTTGGCGTTGGAAAGAGCTGTCCACAATGTGCTTCCAGGATCCAGTGCGAGCCAGCTCCAGCACACCACGGCCTGAATCACCATGTAAGTCTGGCTGCCCTGAAGTTGTCACATTGGAGATGCACAGGGAGATAGACATGCTTGGGAGCCCTAGCTGTTTGGGTCTCCCCATCGAAGGTGCTACAGAGGGGAGTGAATGAGCCCTCAGATGACCCAGTCCCAACCACTGCCTAATGGCACCTGCACAAGAGCCCCTGAGAACTGCTTAGCTGAGTCCAGTCAATCCCCAGAGCCGTCAATATAATAAAGGAATGGTTATTGTTTTAAGTTATCGTGTTTTGAGTGGTCTGTTATGCAGCACTTGCTAAATGTAACGATGCTCAGTGACCTGTATTTCAGGGGACAGGTACCACTAACAAAGGGTGGCCAAGAGAATTCCAGTCAGCATTAAAAGTTCCATCTGGAATGGATAAAGAAGATGTTGTCCATTTATACTGTGGAATACTACTCAGCCATAAAAAGAATGAAATGATGTCATTTGCAGCAACATGGATGGACCTGGAGCTTATCATACGAAGTGAAGCAAATCAGAAAAAGACAAATACCATATGATATCATTTATATGTGGAACTAAAATATGACACAAATGAATGTATCTGTGAAACAGAAACAGACTCACAGACATAGAGAACAGACTTGTGGTTGGTTGCCAAGAGGGAGGGGGGTGGGGGAGGGATGGACTGAGAGTTTGGGATTAGCAGATGCAAACTATTATAAATATTATAGAATGAATTAACCACAAGGTCCTACTGTATAGCACAGGGAACTATATTCAATATCCTGTGATAAACCATAATGGAAAAGAGTATAAAAATGAATGTATATGTATATATGTATAACTGAGTCACTTTGCTGTACAGCAGAAATTAACACAACATTGTAAATTAACTATACTGCAATAAGTCAAAAAAAAAAGTTCCATCTGGGCAGAGGAACTTTGCCTTTAGAAACATTTAGAAAGATTTCTTTTTCTTTCTTCTTGTTTCTTGATCTGAGGGCTGGTTACATGTGCGTTCGTTTGTAAAAATTCATCAGGCTGTACATTTTGTGTACTTTCTAGAAAAGGTTTACTAGAAACGATAACAACAATAAAAACAGAGATGGTAGTCCATGGAAAGGAACCAAAAGATGTCCAAAAAGCTCTCCCCACTGTTATCAAACAAAAGATAGGATGATTATTATTACTATCATTTTAAAATACGGAACGCTTCACAGATTTGCTTGTCATCCTGGTGCAGGGGCCAGGCTAATCTTCTCTCTATTGTTCCAATTTTAGTATATGTGCTGCCAAAGTGAGCACGATAGGATTATTTTTAAATTAAGGACCCCATGAGAGTATTAAGAGGCAGCTTCTCTCTCTCCTCAGTGGTTCCTCCAATCAAGTAGGGCCTTTTTATAGTGATGGAAAATTTTGCACAAAAATACCTCCGTGACTCAGTGGTGATACCATTGCCATGGTCTGGTGGCATATACTTATAATAACCATTATTTTATGATTATTTTTTATGGCTCTGGGGACTGACTGGGCTCAGCCAAGCAGTTCTCAGCGGCTCTCATGCAGTGGTCCTCAGGCAGGGGCTGGTGCTGCGTCACCTGAAGGCTCATCACTCCTCTGTCGAGCACCACCGGAGGTGGAGACTCAAACAGCTGGGGGCTCCCCAGCATTTCTCCGTCTCCACGTGGTCTCCTGCTAGCGCATACTTTTCCCTGAGTAGCCACTCTTTTTTTTTTTTTTTAATGCTTTTTGCCACATAAAAGTAAACACTTTATTTTCTTTGTAGTTGTACAAATCACGATGATGGAATTGTCCTCTCTCTCTCTTTTTTTTTGGCTGTGTGGTGCAGCATGTGGGATCTTAGTTCCCCTACCAGGGATCAAACCCTGGCACATTTTGGTACTTGAAATATCATGTTGTTAACTTTTGTTTTATGAATTTGGAAGACTGAACAGTTACTGTGAATAGTAATATTTCAGTATCGTTCTAAAAAAATACATGGGTATTGGCCTTGTCTCCCTTTCTTAGGAGTCAGTGTTTATTCACTGCATAATTATTTCAGCTTTGGGAATTTCCTGGCGGTCGAGTGTTAGGACTTGGAGCTCTCACTGCCGAGGGCGTGGGTTCCATTCCAGATCAGGGAACTAAGATCCCACAAGCTGTGCAGCATGGCAAAAAATAAAAATAAAAATAATTTTTTTAATCAGCTTTTCTGTATGCTTGAATTCGCTTTTCTGTATCGTTGAATTTTTTCAGAATATAATCATGGGGGTAGAAAAGACCCAACTGTCAAAGATTCAGTGTCCGGGCTTCCCTGGTGGCACAGTGGTTAAGAATCGTCCTGTCAGCGTAGGGGACACAGGTTCGAGCCCTGGTCCAGGAAGATCCCACATGCCTCGGATGCCACAACTACTGAGGCTGCGCTCTAGAGCCCATGAGCCACAACTACCGAGCCCGCGTGCCGCAACTACTGAAGCCCACACGCCTAGAGGCCATGCTCTGCAGCAAGAGAAGCCACTGCAATGAGAAGCCCGCGCACCACAACGAAGAATAGCCCCCACTCGCCACAACTAGAGAAAGCCCGCGTGCAGCAACGAAGACCCAACGCAGCCAAAAATAAAATAAGGTAAAAAAAAAACAAGATTCAGCATCTGTAAAGCCTATTAGGACCCTCTGCCGAGGGCAGGGAGCAATTGAAGGTTTCAAGGATCCTGAGCTGCTGCTCCCAGCAGGATAGCTGATGGTCAGGAGCTCCCACTATGGAGGCAGACGATCAACGTTCAAATCCTGGTTCTGCCTCTTCTTGGGCAGGCCATCACTTAGGCATGTTGCTGGCCTCTGAGCCTCAGTTTTCTTGACTGTAACATGGGGATAACTATTGTCCTACCTCAAAGGATGGATGTGAGCAGTGAAGGACAAATATCCCCAAGCCATGCCTGGGACTCAAGGAATAACTCTCAATGGTCATAAAAGAGCTGTAGGCTTTCGCTCTTTGGATGAGGATTTGATAATCTGAAAGAATTAGGAACCTAGTGAGATGCCCTCTGTGGATCCCCCTTGGGGAGAAGGGAAATGGGAGAGGAGGGTGGGCACACATCTACCTCATCACCCTTTCACAACTCTGCCAACTACCCAGGGCACCCATGTTGAACTTGAACTCCTCAGGGAGAATGCATGAGCAAACCACCAAGCCAAAGCCAGAAATACTTCCAATAACACCCCATGGAGAGATATGCACCTGCATAAGCTGGGGAATCTTGGTGGTGGGATTTGTGGTGCATTTCTGCTGTGTGTGTACACGTACATGTTCCATTTATATTTGCACACAGGGAGCCCTGTTTCCCAGAATGGGTACCTTTTTAAAAGAATTACCTTCATGGATGTATAAATTACATACAATAAGATGAACACACTTCAAGTGTACAATTTGTGTTCTAACAACTGCGTACAACTGTACAACCATGCCCACAGCCAAGATGTGGGACATTTCTTTCACTCTAAAAGGTTTACCCCTTCCCAGTTAAGCCCCACCTCCATCCCTGCCACTAATCTGCTTTCTGGCACTATAAATTCGAGTTTTCTCTTCTAGAATTTCATATAAATGGAATCATATAGTGTGCCAGTTATTAATTTACTTCCTCACAGCTCCAAGTTGAGAAATTGGAATCCGGGCGTGTAAATCTTTTCCCTTTGCCGGCTGACATGTTAAATTTTTCCAGTAGAGGGAGCCAGAGAGGCATTGCAAGAGGAAGTGCTGTGTTAGATTCTGCTGCACAGCAAAGTGAATATGCATACATATATCTCCGTATCCCCTCCCTCTTGAGCCTCCCTCCCACCCCTCTAGACCGTCGCAAAGCACCAAACTGATCTCCCTGTGCTATGCGGCTGCTTCCCACTAGCTATCTATTTTACATTTGGTAGTGTATGTATGTCCATGCCACTCTCTCACTTCGCCCCAGATTCCCTCTCCCCCCACCCCGTGTCCTCAAGTCCATTCTCTATGTCTGCGTATTTATTCCTGCCCTGCCACTAGGTTCATCAGTACTTTTTTTTTTTTAGATTCCATATATATGTGTTATTTGCAGTGAGGTGGATGGACCTAGAGTCTGTCATACAGAGGAAGGGGTTTTGCTTCCCACTTCCAGACTGCCGGGATAGGCAGCTTCTCCTGCCCCATTCCCAAGCGTACATGCATGCTTCTCCGGTGTCTGGCAGTCAGCAGCATCCCTCAGCCAGCACCCTCCCCTGGCACCCACCTCAGCTGGTTTCCTAGCTGAGTGCCGCTGGTGACATACTTCCTTGGGAACTGCTTTCCCTAGCATCCTAGAGGACAGACTTCTGGCAAGTTCCAGAGGGTGGATTTCCAGCAAGTTTTGCAGGTGCAGCACCAAAGGGATTCTTTTGCCCTTTAGTGAGCCATCTCCAAGTGTTCTCCAAAAACAGCAGGGATTCTGGGGCTGCCACGGACAGCCTGGGACTGGCATCTTTCTCAAGCTCTCTGTCTTAGATCTTAGGGGTAGTG
Source organism: Lipotes vexillifer (assembly GCF_000442215.2). Classification (NCBI taxonomy): domain Eukaryota; kingdom Metazoa; phylum Chordata; class Mammalia; order Artiodactyla; family Lipotidae; genus Lipotes; species Lipotes vexillifer. Next base: position 132,588 of record NW_006791807.1, read on the forward strand.
GCTGCTTCTTGTATTTGCTATTTCTATATTCTTTAGCATTCTCTTATTTCTTAGCAGCTAATCCCTCTAACTCTAATCCTCTGCTATAATTAACAATTCTGTATATTAAACATTCTCCCTTGAAATTCCTGTGTGGTTCCAGTCTCCTGATTGGACCCTGACTGATAACTATAGAATGTGCCCCTGTGTCTTCTCTCCTTCAGCATAACATTCTGTGATTCAGCCACATCGTTGCATGTATCAATCAGCAGTTCACTCCTTTTTATCGCAGAGTAGTAGTCCATTGAACAGATTAAACCACGACCTGTTTACCCACCCAGCATGATGGACATTTGGGTTGTTTCCAGCTTGAGGCTATTATGAATAAAGCTTCTATGAACATTCACATACAAGTGTTTGTGTGGACATTTCTCACGAGTAACTATGTAGGAGTGGAATTCTTGGATCACATGGTAAGTGTGTATTTCACTTTACAAGAACACGCCGGATCGTTTTTTCAGCATGATTGTGCCTTTTGCAATCCCATCAACCATGTATGAGAGTTGCAGTTGTCAGCACCTTGTATTGTGAATCTTTTCAATTTTAGACAGAATGGCTTCCTTTTCAGGCCCCGGGAGATTTTCCTCTACTTGACATCCTCCTTTATTAATTTTTTTTTTTTTTTGGCCGCACCTTGCGGCTTGTGGGATCTTAGTTCCCCGACCAAGGACTGAACCTGCGCCCTCAGGAGTGGAAGTGCGCAGTCCTAACCCCTGGACTGCCAGGGAATTCTCTCCCTTATTAATTTTAACTCTTTACTCTGAACTGTGGTGCCAGTGTTGTTTCTAACCTGTGACAAATGGTTACAGAAAAATCATCAATAAAACAAGATTGAAAATTCTTTGCTTTTTGGAATTATTTGCATGTACAAAGATCTGGTGTGTCTTCTCGTTTAAGAAGGCAGACTGAGCTATTGATAATCAGAGCATCTACTGGCCTGTAAGAGTTTTTAGGTAGATTTTTAAAAAACGGTACCCTTTCTGGGTGAATGCAAGCCTGGGGTAGCAGGGCCTGGTGATCAGAGCAAGGGCTGCATTCAAGCCCCCGGCTGGCCTCATAATAATAATAGCTGGTTCTCTGCTAGATGCTGTCAAAAGAGAATCCCAGGAATCCCGAGTTCAAATGCCTACAAGAGACAGGCAGTATCCAAAGTGAGACCAACTGGGTGAAAGCAAACCGGAGAGAAGAGCCCAGCCTGGAGGCTGTGCCAGTGTTCACTCTGGCTGATTTACTGCCCAGTAGGAAGGTGAGCCCAGTTTGGCTACATTTTCCAGTTTGTCAAGTAATTGGAAATCCCTGTTTTTATGTGAAATCACCCAATTTTTAAATGTTAGCAGTGCATTTCAAGAAAAAAAAATAAAGGACAGTGTGGGCCAGGTGAGACAGATCTGCAGACCCAGGAACTGATTGGGGGTAGCCTTTTGTGGCTTCTGTATTATCCCAGTTGATCTTCACACCATGAGGAAACTGAGGCCCAGAGAGGTGAAATGAGGCACAAAAGGTCACACAGCAGTCAGAGGTGGAGTGGCGATGGGAATCTGGGCAGTCTGGTCTCCCTCTCAAAGGGCATCCTCCCTATGTACAGCAAAGAAATTAAAAAGCAAAGTGAACAGGAGGGAGACCATCACCAAGAAAGAAATGTTGATGAATTTCTGCAAGACAGAAAGCAGAAAGAAGTGTAGGGGCTAGGACAGAACTCAAGGTGGGGACAATGGAGCCTCAAGGACCCACAGAGGCTCTGGACCCAGAGTTGAGGATCCAGAGGGGCCCAGGCTGTGGTGAAGTGCAGGTCAGGAGTCGAGAGGGCAGAGGGAGGACAGAGGTTAGTCCATCTTTGAAAAACTGTGCCTGTTGGTTCCCTGTTCCCTCACCTTCCTCCCCCATGCTTTGCCACACAGATCTCAAGCTGCCCAACATTCACGTACAGGAAAAACAAAACAATACTGGACGACTGTTCTTTGAAAAAATTGCATGAAGCATCCAGGAAGTGCCCAGGCTGCCTGTGCTCCTGAGGATAGCCTGCCCCACTCTGGCATCTGGGAGTGAGCTCCCAGTAGCCTGGTTTCCCCCAAGTTATCACTGACAAGTGCTGCCTGCAAACACAGGGTTCTCAGTCATACCTTCAGCTGGACAAAGAGGCCAGTGGGAAAGCAGGACCATATTTACGAAAGCCCCAAATTTCATACCAGTTACTTAAATAAGTCACCCAGCCCCTTGTTCGTTTGAAAATGTGATTGGACAAGCAGGGATCACCAGATGCTTAAAGACAACCAGCAGCCTGAAAAAGAACCAGTAAGATAAACATGCAGGGCTTCCCTGGTGGCGCAGTGGTTAAGAATCCGCCTGCCAATGCAGCAGACACGGGTTGAAGCCCTGATTCCTGAAGATCTCACATGCCGCGGAGCAACTAAGCCCGTGAGCCACAACTACTGAGCCTGCAAGCCACAACTATTGAGCCCGTGTGCCACAACTACTGAAGCTCGCACGCCTAGAGCCCGTGCTCCACAACAAGAGAAGCCACCGCAATGAGAGCCCCATACACCGCAACGAAGAGTAGCTCCTGCTCACCGCAACTAGAGAAAGCCGCGCACAGCAACAAAGACCCAATGCAGCCAAAAATAATTAATTAATTAATTAATTAATTTTAAAAAAAACATAAACATGCAGAGCAAAAGTTAACTGACCCCAGAGGTAACAGAGACAGTTCAGAGGGCCAAAAGAATGTAAAGGAAAAGAAAAACCCTAATTAGTACACTCAGGGCCGGCTTCAGTCTTCATGGGTGTGTGACCTGTGGAGTTGTACTTAGAAGGGCTCCATGCTTGTTTAATGGTCTGCTACTGCCAACCTGAAATTCTTAATCGTTTTTGAACAAGGGGCCCACATTTTCATTTTGTACTGGGCCCTGCAAATTATGTAGCTGGTCCTGAGTACACATAGATTTGAGAAGAAATTCAAAGCAAAACAAGAACAGGATACTAAAAGAGGAAGAATGTCTTTTAAAAAAAAAAAAAAGGAAGACTGTCAAGAAGAAAAAAAGAATTCCAAGAAATAGATGGGATGAGTTAAAAACAGGAAAATCCTTCTCTCAAAAGAGAAAAAGTAAAGCTATTTTAAAAAACTGCAGGAAAGACAAAAAACTGTTTAAGAAAGTCATGGCACAAATATGATATACACTAAACCATATCCATGTTATATCCATTTGATAACGTACAAGAAAAAGGAATCCATTTGACCTGGAGGCTAGGGGCATTCTCCTTATACTAACTCTGTTTATTGGTTTTCATGGGAAAAATATTGTTTTTGTTTTATTGAGATATAATTAATATTGTGTAAATTTAAGATGTACAGCCTGTTATTTTGGGGGGGTTTTTTTTGGCCGCAGCACGTAGCTTGTGGGATCTTAGTTCTCTGACCAGGGATCGAACCTGGACCCCCGGCAGTGGAAGCAAGGAGTCCTAACCACTGGACGGCCAGGGAATTCTCCAGCCTGTTGATTTGATACATTTATATATTGCAATATGATTACCACTGTAGCATTAGCAACGCCTTTATCACTTCACATAATTATTTCCTTTTTGGTGAGAACATTTAAGATCTGGTCTCTTAACATAAAGATTGTCTTTTCAAAAAAAGACAATCTTTTGGATTGTGCTAGGAAATCTACATGCAAAAAGATGAATTTAGGTCTTTACCTCACACCACACACAAACATCAACTCAAAATGAATCAGAGACCTAAATGTAAGAGTTAAAACTATAACATTTTTAGAAGAAAACAGGAGAAAAATCTCATGATCTTGGGTTAGGCAAAGATTTCTTAGATACAATACCAAAAGTATGATTCATAAAAGAAAAAATGGATTAATTAAACACCATCAAATTTTTAAACTTTGGTACTTCAAAAGACACCATTAAGAAAATGAAAAGACAAGCTATAGATTAACAGAAAATATTTGCATACCATATATTTGATAAAGGACTTGTATCTAGAATATATAAAGAACACTTAAAATTCAATAATAAGACAATCCAATTTAAAAATTGATGAAAGGGGCTTCCCTCGTGGCGCAGTGGTTGAGAGTCCGCCTGCCGATGCAGGGGACACGGGTTCATGCCCCGGTCCGGGAAGATCCCACATGCCGCGGAGCGGCTGGGCCCGTGAGCCGTGGCCGCTGAGCCTGCGCGTCCGGAGCCTGTGCTCCGCAACGGGAGAGGCCACAACAGTGAGAGGCCCGCGTACCGCAAAAAAAAAAATTGATGAAAGATTTGAATACACATTTCACTGAAGAAGAAAGACAAATGACTAATAAGCACATGAAAAGATGCTCAACATCATTAGTCATTAAGGAAATGCAATTTGAAATCACAATGTGATGCCACTTCATGCCCACTAGAATGGCTATTGTCCAAAAGATTGGCAAGGACAGGGAGAAACTGGAACCCTCACACACTGCTGGTGGGAATGTAAAATGGTACATACAGCCTCTTTGGAAAACAGTTTCTCTAAAAGTTGAACATTAAAAAAAAAAAAAGTTAAACATAAACTTACCATGAAGCCCAGCAATTCTACTATTAGTCTATCTACCCAAGAGAAATGAAAACACATGTCCCCACAAAGACTTGACTGCAAAAGTGCATAGCAGCATTATATCTTCGGAAACAATCCAAATGTCCATCAACTGGTGAATGGATAAACGAAATGTGGCATAGTCATACAGTGGAATACTGTTCAACAATAAAAGGAATGAAAAACTGGTACATGCTACAATATGAGAATGAACCCCCAAACAGTATGCTAAGTGAAAGCGCCAGACACAAAAGACCACATATTGTATGATGGATTCATATGAAATGTCCGGAAAAGACATAAAGAAAGATTAGTCATTGCCTGGGACTGGACATGGGAACAGGAAGTGATCACAAATAGGCACAAGGGATATTTTGGAGGTGATAGAAATGCTCTAAAACTGTGGTGATGGCTGCAAAACTCTCTAAATTCACTAAATCACTGAATTGTACACTTAAAAGGGCTGAATTTTATGGTATGTAAATTGCACTTCAATAAAGCTGTCCAAGAAAAAAAAAAAACACACAAAAAACCAAACCCGGCAAACTTTACATTTAAAGCATGTAAGACTTAAATAGTGTAACAGAACAGGCCGTAGAAGGAATCAACCTTGACAGCGTGAAAGCAAGTGTACAACTGACAAAAGATGGGAAAGGAAAAGGTGGGAGGAGAGGAAGCCAAGACGCTTCTCTCACTCACTCAGTATCATGGGAATCAAAAGTTGCCAGAATAGGGCTTCCCTGGTGGCGCAGTGGTTGGGAGTCCGCCTGCCGATGTAGGGGACACGGGTTCGTGCCCCGGTCCGGGGGGATCCCGCGTGCCGCCGAGCGGCTGGGCCCGTGCCTGCGCGTCCGGAGCCTGTGCTCCGCAGCGGGAGAGGTCACAACAGTGAGAGGCCCGCGTACAGCACAAAAAA
>NW_006791807.1:138119-157649 GCF_000442215.2 Lipotes vexillifer
AAAAAAAAAGAAAAGTTGCCAGAATAAGAAATACAAGTGAAGCATAAAATTTAAAATTACAAAGGTAAATAAGAAATGATCTTTTAAAAAGTACAACTATTAAAAATTAGTGGAGCGAATACACAGTGAGCTAAACACCATCTTTCATAGCAGACAGTAATAGACGATACTGAATTTCCCTATTTCTCTGTCATTTTCACTGTCATCACCCTCTCAGTTATTCAACTGCCTTCTGGGCCACAGCATGGGTGAAATGGGAGGCAAAGTTACTTCTGATTTTGGTATATTCTAGTTTAAATGTCATGAACATCATGCGTATTAAAATCAACCAGCCAACCAGCCAACTAGTGCAATGTCACCATAATTTATTTAAAATGCCACTAGTGAGAACTCCCATACACACCTGACGAGAGTAAAAATTGGTGGAACCACTTTGGAAACTAGTTGGGCATTTTAAAAATTATTTATTTATTTATTTATTATGTGGCCGCACCACAGGGCACATGGGATCTTAGTTCCCCATCAGGGATTGAACCCGCCGCACCTGCAGTGGAAGTGTGGAGTCTTAATCACTGGACCGCCAGGGAAATCCCCAGTTGGACATTTTTAATTTATTTATTTTTGGCTGCGTTGGGTATTCGTTGCTGCGTGCGGGATTTCTCTAGTTGCAGTGAGCGGGGGCTACTCTTTGTTGTAGTGCACCGGCTTCTCATTGTGGTGGCTTGTTTGTTATGGAGCACGGGCTCTAGGCTCGCGGGCTTCAGTAGTTGCAGCACGTGGGCTCAGTAGTTGTGGCTCGTGGGCTCTAGAGCACAGGCTCAGTCGTTGTGGCTCACGGGCTTAGTTGCTCAACGGCATGTGGGATCTTCCTGGACCAGGGCTCGAACCAGTGTCCCCTGCATTGGCAGGCAGATTCTTAACCACTGCACCACCAGGGAAGTCCCAAGGCATTTTTAACTGAAGTTAGAAATGTGCCTTCTCCATGACCCAGCAATTCGACCCCAGAGCCAGGAAACACATACTAGGATATTCACGACAGCATTGCCCCTAACAGCTTCAGCCTGGAAGTGACCAAGGTGCCCATCCGCTGTAAGGTGTATAAACAAATTTAGGCAGTCACAGAATGGGATACTAAGTAGCAATAAAAAAGAGTTAACGACAAGTAAACACGACAACACAAATGGACCTCAAAAGCATAATTTTGGGTGAAGTTGCCAGACACAACAAGTCACCCAGAGTGCAAGTCCCAGGACAACCAGACAGCTGCGTGGCCTGGGACAGTCCTGTCTACACCTAGTGTCCCAGGGTTATTAGGGTCATTGTTAATACTGACTCCTATCACTTCCAAAATTCCCTGGTTTAGATGATAAATTATATACTCACACCAGTGGTTCTACTCTTAGAAAGTTTACAAACAAGCTAAACTAATCAATACTACTTATGGATGTACACACATATTAAAAGGTACTAACGCCATATTAAAAAAACCAAGCAGGGAGACGAGCATTATAAAAGTCGGGATGCTGGTTCCCTCTGCGGGGATGGAGAGGGCAACTAACCAGAGGAGCATCTGGGGGCTGGTAATGTTCTCCTTGTTGACCTGGGTGCTGGTTATATACTTTATAATTATTTGCTAAACTGTACATGTATATTTTATGTACTTTTCTGTATGAGTGTGATATTTCACCATTTAACAATTATTAGTGCTATCAGTGAACACCACAATTATTTAAGTCAAAGAAGGAAACAGTCACACTGCATCTTAGTGCAAATAATAGTTCATATTTGTCGATGCTTTCTTTGTGTAAGGCATCCTGAGAAATTCTTTACGTGCATCATCTCATTCCCTGGAGGCAGCACTGACATTTCTGGGGCATCACAGGGCTAGCCGGCGACATTGGTTTTGGGAACTGCTGGTGACAGCCTGCAGAGGAGGTGGCACTGGGGAGAGGTGAAATGTTGCCAGTTCCACATTCAGTCAGCCCCGGGTTAGCACCAGCCCTAATTCAAACTTCCTCGTGAATTTGGACATATGGCTTTCCCTCTCTAAGCGTAGATTACCCCTCTGGAAAACGTGAAATGTGCAGGTCCACATCTCCTGTCCCAAATCCCTAAATCCAAAAGCTCTGCAAACCAAGTCTTTCACAGACCCATTTGGTGGCAGAGCTGCCTGGAACTGATGGAAGATTTTATTTATGGTATGAACTTGAATTTCACTGAAGAAATATCAGTGTGTTTGATTACTCTCCAGCCCCACTAGGAATCTTAACTAATGTACAGGATGGTTCCTATGGCTTAGCCTCATATTCACTTCCCAAATGCATTGAGCCTCAAAAGTTTTGGCTAAGACACTGTGGACTTGTAGTAACTCTCACTTCTCATGGTGATGGGGAAATTCAGTGAGATCAAGCCCTGGCCCTCGACAAGTGTTAGCTGCCATTGTGAACGCTGTGACTACGATTAGCACTTAAGTCCATCTATGGGACTGGAGTCTGTGGCTGCACCTCCTTATGTCAGAATCACGCAGCCATTAAAATCATGACTGGAGGAATGTGGGCTAAGGGGATCCTTAGGGAGTAACAAAACACAGCAGGACATGAAACTGCACCAATGGCAAGGTCAGAGCCATTCAGTGAATTTAAAAACGGCAAAAGAAAATGCCAGGTTTGGGACTTCCCTGGTGGCGCAGTGGTTAAGAATCCACCTGCCAACACAGGGGACACGGGTTCGAGCCCTGGTCTGGGAAGATCGCACATGCCGCAGAGCAAATAAGCCCGTGCGCCACAGTTACTGAGCCTGAGCTCTAGAGCCCGCGAGCTACAACTACCGAAGCCCACGTGCCTAGAGCCCGTGCTCTGAAACAAGAGAAGCCACTGCAATAAGAAGCCCACACACTGCAATGAAGAGTAGCGCCCACTCGCCACAACTAGAGAAAGCCCGTGTGCAGCAGTGAAGACCCAACGCAGCCAAAAATAAATTAATTAAATTTAAAAAAAAACAGAAAATGGCAAGTTCAAAATCTATCTCCAGGAAAAAAAAAGGAGTGGAAGGAAGGGCCCAAGAGCAGTGATGATGTCATGAGTAGTTATTCCCAGGTGAGCAGACCATGGTAGTTAAGAAAAATCCTTCACAAAATCCTAACAGCTAATGTTAACTGCACCCTAACTGCTCTAGGCATGTGGAAAGTGCTTTACAAGATCTCACAGAAGGCTCAACAACAACCCCATGAGGCAGGCGCTATTTTTCAGCTGGGGAAACTGAGGCTTGGAGGAGGGAAGCAACCGACCCAAGGTCACCTGACAAGCAAGCAGGTCAGGGATTTGAACCTCGGTGTGGAGGACTCCAGGGTTTGTGCCACTGTGCACGTCTTCATCTCTGAGTTTCTATACTGTCTTACTTTATTTATGTCAAATTTTACCATAAAAATGTCACCGTACAGAAAAGCTGAAAAAAATAGTTAAAACAAATATCTCAATGTGTTCCATATTTTGCCATATTGGCTTTCTCTCCCTCCCTCTCTTTCGATGAACTGTTTTTTTGTTTCTTGTTTTTGATGGTCTTGAACCACGTGGCATTTTATTTGAATTGCATTTTACATTTCCTGTCTTGGTATATTATGACTCCAGAGGACTAGCTACTGTTGCCAAGGCAAGATGACTTTGGGTAACTTCAGGGATCCACAGGGGTTTTTGTTTGTTTTTTAAATTATTTTTTATTGGAGTATAGTTGATTTACAATGTCTCTTGATGAACTATTAAACACGCATCTTCTAAGAAAGAATAAGGACCCTCTATAAGTCTACACTAACACTTAACCCACTAAGAGAAATCCATTCTACCATCTAATCTTCACTCCATGAACACTTTTTCCCATTGTCTCAAGGTCTTCTGGAGCTGTATCTTCCTAACAAAGATGGGGCTCACACACTGCTGGGGGTGCTCATGTCTCTCTAATCTCTTTTAATCTAAAACACTGCCCCTGCCTTTTCCATTTTTCTTAAAGAGATTATATTTCTTTTATCATAGGAAAAAACTAAGGCAGATTTTTCTATTTGATTTGTGAACCATATGTATAACTTGACTGGATTGAAGAATTAGCATTTAAATAAATATAAATACTTTATTAAAAATATTTTAGGGACTCCCCTGGTGGCACAGTGGTTAAGACTCCACGCTCCCAATTCAGGGGGCCGGGTTCAATCCCTGGTCAGGGAACTAGATCCCACATGCCTCAACTAAGAGTTCGCATGCCACAACTTTGCATTTAGCATTAAACCTGAAACTAATGCTACATTACGTACTATGATTCCATTCCAGCTCACTTTATTTAAAATAGCAATAACCACAAAATAAAAACAACGTATTGTGGATTCGAGTATAATTACTAAGATCCTGTGCAGGCCTACTCATGGGAAAAATGACCCTGGTATGTATGCCCTGAACCTTTTATGCAATATATGAAAAGGCAGGTATAATTCTGTCAACTGTTGGAGACCTTTGCTTACTAGATATCTTCCTAAAGAAACAACAACAACAACAAAAATATATATATATATATATAACAAATATATATATATATAGTTATATATAGATATATTTAATGGAACAAGAAAACAAAAGTTTACAAAAATTATTTCATGTTACAAAAGTGCCAATAGAGAAACTAAAAGGAATGTCATGATTATATAGGAAGGAGGGAAACCGTGGAGATGATGAAAGCTGTCTCCATCTATTTTTGGCAAAGGATTAACAGACATTGTCTCAAAGTTGATAAACTAAGAAATAATAATGGAAGAATTTGCTTTAAAAATTTTGAAGTAACTACCAGAGTAATAAAAATCAGAGAAAGGTTTAAAACCATGCACCACGGATCACAAGTTACTTTTGCCATTTCTGAAAAGTAATTTAATTACAAAGTTTTAAAACTGGCTGCGGGGGAGGGTGCGCTGTTTAAACGATTGATATTTCATGCAAAGCTTTGTCCTGTTTGTCTTTTGTTCTTGTGTTACTGGGACATTTAAAAAATTGTTATTATTTATTTTAAAAGTATGTTGGTAATACTGTAAATTTGAATATTGGTAATATTCAAAATAAGGGGTAAACAGCTGCTGTCTAAAGTTGAAGGATCAAGATACGGAGTGTTAACAAATATTACTGAACACTGCAAAGGTTAACTTCGAACAAAATTTAAATTGGGTGGAGCGGCCGCAGCTAAAAACATACTGTGCCCAAGTTGCTAAATCGAGAAACGGCGCTCTAAGATCTTCCGATTCACAGATTTTTCTGCCAGTCAGAGAAAACAAAAACCAGAACTGGTAAAAAGTGGTCTGGCCTTTCACAAGCTGCTGCGAACACGTGTTGGTCGGGTACGTTTCGGAGGGGGATTTATTTAACGGTGGCCTCCGCGGGCCAGCAGCCGAGCGGAGAGGCGAGGGCTTTAGAGGGCTGCTTTTAGCAAAGCCCTTTCCGAATGATCTGGGGCTTTCAAACGTGCGACTGTGTAACTCTGGACTTAAAGGGGCAGAAGCTGGCTGGGGCAGGCCGGGAAGGGGCACTAGGGCGCAGGACTCTCGGGACACGCCCCTCCGGGCAGGGCCTGGGGCGGAAATCCTTCCCGGGGCGCCTCAGCCGCGAGTGGGGACGGGACACCGGTCCCGACCTGGGGCCCTACCTGTCCCGACGCTCACCTGGCGGCCTGCTCGGAGGCGGCGGCGGGCTAGGATCCCCTTCCCCGACCCTGCTCTGAGAGGCAGTCGTGGGGCTCCCCGGGAACGGCCCCGCCCAGGGAGCCCCGGGACCCGCGCTCTGGGCAGTCGGTCCTCTCCGGGGCGGACGGCTGTGAGATCCCGCGGGCGGGCGGCTGCGCGAAGCCCGAGCGAGGGAGGGGCGGGGTCTGGGAGGCTGTAGGCGCTGGGAGGAGGGCCCAGCTGCCGCAAGGCTGGCGGGGAGGGGAACCAGCCCCCGCCCTCGTGCATCTCGGGGCCCGCTCCTCTGAGAGTCTACATTTTCTCCACGTGGTTACGTGCTGCCCAGGCGCCCCGCGATCTGAGACCCGGGTCCCCCGGCGCTTAGCGCAGGCACCTCCTGTGGGCGAGTCCCACCTCCCGGGGAGCCTCCTGCCGTGGGAATGGTCCCAGCTGCCCCCACAGCCCCAAATCCTGTCTTTCCTTCCTTTTCCCTCCACCTGCCTACAACCGCCTCGCCATTCACAACATCTCTCCCACCATCTGTCAACTTCTAGTAAATGGCCGAGCTGTGACTTCGACCCTGGGCTTGGTGTGAAACACTTGGATAGAAGCTTCTATCCACAGGGATTCTCTCGAATTTACATTGTGTCCCCAGGCTGGTAGTGTCTCAGAAGCCCAGGCTTGTTCTTAAGTTGAGCCTCTCTGCCATACATACTTCTCTGGGGCGACAACCTGGGCGCTCCTACATTAGAAACCTGCCCCCTCCCCTAAACTGCAGACAAGGTAATTAATCCGAGGTTCACAGTAAGGATGGGGCCAAGACCCATTTCTCTCTTGACCTCTGCCCTTGGCCCTGCACCGTTTCTTTGGATTGCCCTATACTGCGCAAGGAACCTCAAGGACTGACCTTAGCCTCCCCAGAGCCAGTCTTCTGAGCTCCAGGCCTCCCACAACCTAGGAAATCGTCACCAGTCCCAGTTACCCCAGCGCTCACTCATCGCAGGCACTGAAACTGATAGAACACGTCTCTGTACTTAGTAGAGCGTAGGTTCCTCTGTCTCCCGGCAGAGAGACTTCAGGGAGAGGCAGAGTGACAGGTAAGAAAAGAGTTTACAGTGTTAGTGTAGGATGCTTGTGAGGCCTACAAGCCGGTGGGCAAGGGAGTGCCACGCCTGGAGAACTTAGTGGGCTACAGTTTTATAATCAAAGGAAAAGTGGAGAGGAGGAGATGACCGCCTTCTTCCTCATTCTTGAGTAGATGGTGAGCTTCCATCATCAGCTCCTCCTCCACGTCAGGTGGGGGAGTTTTCTTGTCCCTCCATGGTCAAGCCGGGACTGTCACGGCGCAATGGAAATGAGCAAAAAGGTGGTAACGTATGCTAAAAACATGGTGAATCATCTCAGCGTTCAGTATAATGCCACCCTTTCCTTATATTTTTGTTTTCAGTGTGCCCAGAGGAGCATGTCCTAGGAATCATTAACCTACTGAGCTCACTGGGCAAGACATGGGTCTCATGCCACCATCGTTTTATTGTTTTGGGGCATGTCTCATGCTTCTGTTGCATGCTTTTGTTGCTAAGCGAGGCTGCTTGGTTTTGTAGTTAAGCAAACATGCTTTCTTGAGTGATCATTAACTTACAGGGGTCTCCCATACTTTCTTCTCTACTTAAAATCCCCTAGTGGGATTAACTAATCACCTACCTTGTCCCTTTACTCTGTCCCTATCAACTATGCTAAATGCTTTATATGCATTATTCCATGGACACCTCTCCTGAGAAACTGAGGCCCAGAGATATGTAGGCTTTGCACGAGGTGCAAGTCACTGGCTTGGTGGTCACACAGGAAAGGGTTTAAGCTTCGTTTGCCCAGGTCCCCTCCGCCGGAAGCCTCAGAAAGGCACCACAACACCATCGTGAGGACGGCGTGAGGTCCGTGCCTGCAGCGCGCAGTAAACGTCAGCTCTCGTTATTTGTACCACCTGCCTTTCGAAGCATTTTCTGCGGCGGGTTGTAAAATTGTTGTATTATTGGTAGCGTTTATAGTATCGATCCACACACCATCCCTTATCTGAAAGGCCTAGGACTAGATGGTTTGGATTCCGGATTGTTTATTTTTTATTTTTCAAATTTAGAAGGCAGTAGAATGCATATAACATATATACAGCATTCTGCAGTATTCCCAGCAGGATCAGGGCAGCATTCCATGATCATGTGATATTTCTGCGTTAAATCGTGTGTAGAAAGAACAACTTAGTGGAATAGTTATGAATGCCTGATGTCAGTTCAGTCAGGTCTTATTGCTTGAAGAGACTGGGGCCTAATTTATTAAGAAAGTTTGTGGGTAAGAAACTATAACAATGTTTTTAAGTTGTTATTTATCTATTTATTTATTGAGCCTCACTGCACAGCTTGTGGGGTCTTAGTTCCCCAACCAGGGATGGAACCCAGGCCCGGTAGAGTGGAAGTGAAGAGTCCGAACCACTGGACCTCCAGGGAATTCCCAATACTTTTTAAAAAATAACTTTATTTTTTTATTTTTGGCTGCGTTGGGTCTTCGTTGCTGCACGCCGGCTTTCCCTAGTTGCGGTGAGCGGGGGCTACTCTTCGTTGCCGTCCGCAGGCTTCTCATTATGGTGGCTTCTCTTGCTGCAGAGTCCGGGCTCTAGAGTGCAGGGTCAGTAGTTGCGGCACACGGGCTTAGTTGCTCCGCAGCATGTGGGATCTTCCCGGACCACGGCTAGAACCCATGTCCCCAGCACTAGCAGGAGGATTCTCAACCACTGCGCCACCGGGGAAATCCCCTAGTTTGTTTTTTTTCTCTCTTTTTTTTAAATTGATAGCATTATTAAGCACCTGCTGTGAACCAGACGCAGGCTACATAGATTATGTAGGTTTACAGGCACTAAACGATTTATTTCAACACATAATACTGGTTTATTACAGATAAATGAGAAAAAACTCAGGGTATTCCCAATAAAATAATTGGATTATCAAAGGATGTTAAAACCATTGGTAAAATGTTGTTGGAGAACAGTCCAGAATTATTACCCAGTAGATGACTTATTCATTAGGGGAAAAAATGTACCTACCTAGTGAGGGGTGGTGGGTTTTGGCAGACACCCTCTTAACCAAGTGATCAAATAATATCCTCGATAGTGGGACAGCATGACATCAAGGGTCTCTTGATGTGACACCACCATAGGAAGTATACAAAATTGTCTAAGCAGAATTCTTGTTAAAAAAAAAAATTGAAACCTACGTTTAATAATGAGAAAGCATTCAGTATTGAACATGCGGGATATACATAAGATAACTGGCCAGGACTTTTCAAAAAAGTCAATATGAAAAACCAAAGGACTTCCCTGGTGGTGCAGTGGTTAAGAATCCGCCTGCCAATGCAGGGGACACTGGTTCGAGCCCTGGTCCGGGAAGATCCCACATGCCACGGAACAAATAAGCCCGTGCGCCACAACTACTGAGCCCACACGCCACAACTACTGAGCCTGCGTGCTACAACTGCTGAAGCCCATGCGCCTAGACCCTGTACTCCGCAACAAGAGAAGCCACTGCAGTGAGATGCCCATGCACCGCAACAAAGAGTAGCCCCCGCTACTAGAGAAAGCCCACGCACAGCAACAAAGACCCAACGCAGCCAAAAATAAACAAATAACTAAGTAAATTTATTAAAAAAAAACAGAAAAAACAAAAAGGAGACCAAAGAGACATAACAATCAGATACAGTTCATGCACCTTGATTGGGTCTTTTTTAATTTTAATTTTTTTTTTTTTTTTTGCAGTATGCGGGCCTCTCACCACTGTGGCCTCTCCCGTCGCGGAGCACAGGCTCGGGACGCGCAGGCTCAGCGGCCATGGCTCACAGGCCCAGCCGCTCCGCGGCATGTGGGGTCTTTCCGGACCGGACTCTCAACCACTGCGCCACCAGGGAAGCCCAGGTCTTTTTTTTAAATAAATTTATTTATTTATGGCTGTGTTGGGTCTTTGTTGCTGCTCACAGACTTTCTCTAGTTGCAGAGAGCAGGGGCTGCTCATTGCAGTGGCTTCTCTTGTTGCAGAGAACGGGCTCTACGTGTGCAGGCTTCAGCAGTTGTGACTCCCGGGCTCTAGAGAGCGGGCTCAGTAGCTGTGGGTGGCGGGCTTAGTTGCTCCACAGCATGTGGGATCTTCCCAGACCAGGGCTCGAACCTGTGTCCTCTGAATTGGCAGGCAGATTCTTAACCACTGCACCAGCAGGGAAGTCCCCTTGATTGGGTCTTGAATTGGTGATTTCCTTTGGGTTCTGTCTTGCCCGGGGCTAGTTTTCTTTTCCTGTCTGATGATCTAGCTTGTTCCTTGCCATTCTCAACTGAGGAGCAAGGCTGGTGTCTGGTAGATGATGGGACTGTGCTTCCTGTTATAAATGTTGGACTGTTTTCCCGCCAGGTCTCAGGGTGAATGGGAGCTTTGTGCCTGGGTGTGGGGCTTGCTGCTGGGCCGGTGAGAGACCAGAAGCCCCACTTCCGGCTGTCCCTCCCCTCCTCCACAAGTGCCAAAATAGGACTGGCTTTTTCCAGAAGCTGACACCTAGCCTAGTTGCCACCTCAGGCTGGCAGAGAGCTGGATCTCTTTAGGGAAGCGCCCTTCGATTCTTGTTTTCTTGCCCATGAATGCTGGGTGGCCAGTGCCCTGGAGAAGGGGGGAGGGGAGGGTGCAGGAAGCGAGGAAAAGCTATCATCTGAGCCTGCCTTTTCTCAGTCCTGCCTGTCTCCTACAGCCCGGGTCATGCTGGGCTCCCTCTTCCCTGCAGTCCTGTCCTGAGTGCGATGACCTCTTCACTCTGATTCATATCCCCAAGCCCCTAGCAGGTTTGTCTACCAGAAAAGTGTGGGAATCTCTTACATGTGGGTGGTCTCTGCAGTAGGCTGAATAAAGACCCCCGGAACATATCTATGCCCTAATCCTTGGGACCTGTGAATATTGCCGAATGTGGCACAAAATATTTTACAGACTTCTAACCTCCAGAACCGTAAAAGAATAACTTTTGTTGTATTAGGCCATTGAGTTTATGGTCATTCGTTACAGCAGCAACAGGAAATGAATCCAGTCTCCTCCCCCATCCCTTTGCACTGTCAGCTGATTTCCTTTTTTATTCCATTACTTTATAGAAATGGGAGTGTATCATAACCTCTAAGGTGCTAAGACGGGGGGCTCTGGGTCAGACTTTATCTCCTGCTGACACCGCTGATTACTGAGTGACCCGAGGCAGGTCACTTTGCTGTCTCACTGTGTTGTCATTTTCCTTGTGGCGTGAAGGTCAAACTGGATGACGCAGAAGTTGCCTCCAGCTTCTATCAGGCCTACAGATCTGTTTTGTTTAGCTTTCAGCGTTTTAAAGTTTCTCATTGTATTCATTTTGAATTGGATAATATATTTACACGGTATAAAAATTTAAAAGTATAAAAAAGGTTTCTAGGGCTAATCTCTCTTCCACCACTGCCCTCAGCTACCCCAGTTTTCCCCTCGATTCAGACATGTTCTTGCAGAGATTTTCTATACATGTACAAGGAATTATGCAGACACACACTCTCTTCAAATAAACAATAACATACCATATACTCCCTGTTTGACACTTTGCTTTTACCGTATAATATATATTTTAAAAATTCTTTTCCTTTATGGTTTATTATATGATATTGAATATAGTTCTCTATGCTCTACAATAGGACCTTGTTTATCCATTCTATATATAATCGTTTGCGTCTGCTAATCCCAAACTCCCAATCCATCCCTCCCCCACCTTCCCTCATTTAATATACTTTGATGATCTTTCCATATCATTACATAGAGAGCTTCCTTATTTATTTACTTTTATGTATGGGGGTACCCCATGTTTTACTCTCATCCTTTACTGATGGAAATACAGGGTATTTCTAATATTTTGTTGTTACCAACAGTGTTGCCATATACAGTGTGTGTCATCATAGTATGTGTATATTTCTAAAAGTGGAACTGCTGGGTCACAAGATATGTGCATGGTTGTAATTTTAAAAAGGAACAATGACGAGTGTTGCTGAGGGTGCAGGTAAATCGGAACCCTCATACACTGCTGCTGGTGAAAACATAAAATGGTGTAGCTGCTTTGGACAGCAATCTGACAGTTGCTCAAAAAGTTGAACTTAGAGTTCCCATAAAACCCGCAATTCCACTCCTGGGTATATACTGTAGAGAAAGAAAAACTTATCTCCACACAAAAACTTGTACGCAAGTGTTCATAGCAGGATTATTCATAATAGCCAAAAGATGGAAACAACCCAAGTGTCCCTTAATTAATGAATAGATAAGTGTAAAGTGATATTTCCACGCAATGGAATTATTGAAATGGGATTACTGAGCCAGAAAAAGAAATAAAGTATGGATACATGTTACCACATGGATGAACCTTGAAATCCTGTTGATAAGTTAAAGGAGCCAGACACAGAAGGCCACATGCTGTACCGATTCCATTTACATGGAAATGACCAGAATAGGCAAATTTACAGAGACAGAAAGTAGACTAGTGGTTGCCAAGGGCTGGGGGAATTGCAGAGAACGGAGAGATGATAATGTTCTGGAATTAGATAGTGGTGATGATTGCACAAGATTGTAAATATACAAGAAACCACAGACTCAAACACTTTAAAATGATTAATTGTTTTGTTATGTGAATTCTATCTCAATAAAAAAGTGATACTTATGAAAAAGTATGTGCAGCATAAAATTTTCTTAGCTACTGCAGAATTACCCATTACTCACCAGTAATGTATGCAAGCAGCCATTTTTCCATGCTGCTGGATTTGCTCACAACCATGGGGCTTGCGTGTAAACAGGAATACTAACTAATCTTTGTTCTTTGATAAAATCGTTAAGCAGTTATTCTTCTATATCAGAATTCCCTAACCAATTAAACACTCCTTCCAAATGTAATCACTTAAACCCTTCACAAGTCTAATATCAGATCTTTGCAAATGTTGTAAATACCTTAACGAATAGATGAGGCAATTGTGTGATATTATAATGATTATAAAACTAATTACTTGTACTGACACATGTCACAAATGTGCTGACACCATGGGTTTGAATTTGTTTCTTTACGATGGCTGTTCCAATGTGTATTCTTCTTTCCCGTTGGGAGTATGATTTGATTTGCCAGTGTAAAGAGTCAGAGTTATTGCCTCAGAGCTGCTGAGGTTTTGGGTGGAGGTGGAGCCAGTTTGGGGATGGCTGATGATTCAGGACCAGTGAGGAGATGGGGGAGCACCCACCACAGCAGCCCACTGATGTGGTCTTTCCTCAAAACTGTCCATGGTATTGGCTCTGAACAAGCAGATAGGCTGGCACTCTTTGTTCTGAGCAGGATCTGTTTCTTTTTCTTCCTTTTTTAAATATTTATTTGGCTGCGTCGGGTCTTAGTTGCGGCACGCGGGCTCTTCACTGTGGCGCCTGGGCTTAGTTGCCCCGCAGCATGTGGGATTCTAGTTCCCCAACCAGGGATTGAACCCGAGTCCCCAGCATTGGAAGGCGGACTCTTAACCACTGGACCACCAGGGAAGTCCCTGAGCAGGACCTGTTTCTATACAGTCAAATCCAAAGCTTTTCATCAGTGTGGCTTAATAAAACCCCAACTTATATTTTTTAAAATATGTTTATTTATTTATTTCTGTTTGCCTGTGTTGGGTCTTCCTTGCTGCGCGGGCTTTCTCTAGTTGTGGCGAGTGGGGGCTACTCTTCGTTGCAGTGCACGGGCTTCTCATTGCGGTGGCTTCTCTTGTTGTGGAGCACGGGCTTTAGGCGCGTGGGCCTCAGTAGTTGTGGAACACGGGCTGAGTAGTTGTGGCTTGTGGGCTCTAGATAGCAGGCTCAGTAGTTGTGGCGCACGGGCTTAGTTGCTCCGCTGCATGTGGGATCTTCCCGGACCAGGGCTCGAACCCATGTCCCCTGCATTGGCAGGTGGATTCTTAACCACTGTGCCATCAGGGAAGTCCTTAACTGTTTAATTTTCTTTGGACACTCAACAGAAGCTTCTAAAAAGCGAAACCTTCCCAAGTATTTAACTCTTACAATAAATTACAAGAGTGTCAAGATCTTTTAAATATTCTAGTACCATTTACTCTGTTTGAAAAATTCCCTTTCACATTTCAGTGACAAATTACAAGTCTAAAATAATGTATTACTCAATTACACACTTCAAGTTGGAAGACTTACATTTACAGGACACATATGTCACATTTTCTCCTATGCCAAATTCTCTTAAACATTTCAAATATATTAAATACCAAATATCCCAGATGATTCTTAAACATAACACAAAACTATTAATTCTGTGGGTTCACCTGACTCTCTGATTGTAAGCCTTCTTACAACTAACTGGACATTAAAAGACACTCATAAGGAAAATTTTACTAGTGAGGTGAGGTTGATTCTTGGTCAGGAATTTGGGACTGGAACAGAAGCTCTGACCTGCTGGTTATGAAAAAACCCACGGGGCCCTTTTTAAATAGTTACCAAAACAAAGCGGCTTCACAGGCTACCAAGTTCTTGTCCCCTGGGTTGCATCCCAGGTCGGGGTGTACCATTACCTGACATGTGTACAATTTCACAGCCAGTGAAATCAGAGGAAGGCTGCGGCACCAGCCGGGTTGTTCACATCTGGATTGGCATCAGCTGGTCTGTTGACTGCCCAGCTCTATTCTGCATTGTTTCCTAAGTCTCACTGTCGGGCCTGGCCGTAACCCCTGGAGATAGTTAAATGATGCCAGTGTGTTAATGGCATCACGTAGCATCCCTTTGCCTGGCTCTGCTCCTGGCCAGGCTCAAGTCAGAGCTGTGATCCGGAGATGAACGGGGATGTCTTAGAAGGTCCCACAGGGATTGGAGATCAGAGATTTGGAGATTGTCCCTGGGATGGATGAACTCCCACTATTATGTCAACGGAATGGGAGTGTGGCAAGGGTACAACCAGCCTGGAATTAACCACCCTGGGTGTGAGGGGAGCAGCTGAGCTCAAATTGTTTTTGTTTTTGTTTTGGCAACGCCATGTGGCTTAGGGGATCTTACTTCCCTGACCAGGTATTGAACCCGGGCCACGGCAGTGAAAATGCTGAGTTCTAACCACTGGACCGCCAGGGAATTCCCTAGGTTCAAATTCTTAAAAACCCCAGAGGCCCCATGGCCTGGAGGAGGGGATGCAAGGGACCAA
This sequence comes from Lipotes vexillifer, assembly GCF_000442215.2. Taxonomy (NCBI): domain Eukaryota; kingdom Metazoa; phylum Chordata; class Mammalia; order Artiodactyla; family Lipotidae; genus Lipotes; species Lipotes vexillifer. Next base: position 153,037 of record NW_006791807.1, read on the forward strand.
CGTGGAGGAAGATCAGAGATCGGGCTCTTGCGGTGGTGCTGGAGGGGGACAGTGGAAGGACGGCAGGACGCTGGCCAAGTGAATTCACAGCCCAGCCAAGAGGGGGTGAGGAGGCAAATCAGTCGGCCTGGACACGAGCACTTACTGCATGCAGCACCTACTATGTGCGGGGTGCCTTCCTGGGTCCTGCTGTCTCCGAACTAGATGAATCATAACTGAGGTGAGAGGTAATCCTGCCCAGGACCAGAGCCAGGTGGTGGCAGAGATGCGGCCAATTTTGCATGTATTTTGAAGGGCTCCAGAGCGCGTGGGCTTAGTTACCCCATGGCATGTGGGATCTTAGCTCCCAGACCAGGGCTCGAACCCATGTCCCCTGCATTGGTAGGTGGATTCTTAACCACTGGACCACCAGGGAAGTCCCGGATTGAAATTTTTTATGATTGTTTAAATATGAAAATAAGGATGCTGCTAAGTGTTCTATGAACCCCAGGACAGCCCCTTATGGCCAAGGATTATCCAGGCCAAAATGGCAGTAGTGCTGAGGTTAAGAAACCCTGCCCTAGGGACACTTGTGCCCATGACCTCAGAGGCAGGCATGAGAATGTTCATTGCAGCAGTGAGTAATAATAGTCGCCAAACTGGAGACAACACACATGTCCGTCAAGAGTGGAACAGACGCACATATTGTAGTTTATTCACATAAGGAAAAAAATTAACAAGTGATAGCTATGTTATCAAAGTGGGTGAATCTCACTTCGATGCTGGATGAAAGAAGCAGGTCACAGAATACATGCGTATAATTCAAAAGCAAAGATATATATATATATATGAAATACATAGATACAAAACACTAAACACACACACACACACACACACACACACACACACACACACACACACCAAGAGATTATTACCAAACATCAAGATGTTGATGATCTCTGAGTAAGCTGGAAGAGGAAAGTTGGGGAAGGACCCACAAGGGGCTTCTAAGGCACTGGCAATGTTCTATTCCAGAACTTAGTTGGTGGACACATAAATATTTATTTTATTTTTGTTTAAAAATAAACACACATGGGACTTCCCTGGTGGCACAGTGGTTAAGAATCTGCCTGCCAATGCAGGGGACATGGGTTCGAGCCCTGGTCCAGGACGATCCCACATGACGCGGAGCAACTAAGCCCGTGCGCCACAACTACTGAAGCCCGTGCACCTAGAGCTGGTGCTCCGCAACAAGAGAAGCCACCGCAATGAGAAGCACGTGCACAGCAACAAAGAGTAGCCCCTGCTCGCCGCAACTAGAGAAAGCCCATGTGCAGCAACGAAGACCCAACACAGCCAAAAATAAATAAATAAATAAATAAAAAATAAACACACATAACATCCACATTTTTGACACATAGGGTTTCCTAGGAAACAGACTTTGAGGTAGAGATTTGCAGCCCAAACAGCTGGTTTCTAGGAAGAGCTCTCTGGGGCAACATTTATAAGGAAGAGAGGAGGCAGGAAAGGCACAGGGAGAAGTTGACATGGTTGCAGCAGGGCCTTAGTCCATCCTACAGGGAAACTGGAGTGGGAGAGCCTTCTAGGTTGTCCCTAATTGAGGCATGGAGCCAGGCTTTTTTTTTTTTAATTTATTAATTAATTTATTTTGGCTGTGCAGGATCTTTGTTGTGGCATGTTTAGTTGCAGCATGTGGGATCTAGTTCCCCGACCAGGGATCGAACCCGGGCCCCCTGCATTGAGAGCGTGAAATCTTACCCACTGGGCCACCAGGGAAGTCCCTGGAGCCAGGCTTTTGTCCCCTTATTGACCAGACATGGAATATGGGCTGCCCCTAGGAAAGGGATATAAGCTTAAGCGAGATGGTTTTCTTCAGCTGAGGGCATTGACCAGACAGAAGCTCAGCTCTAAGCCATCAGCTGCCAACACTCCTGACAGCTGGTGGAAAGAATTCCTCCATCCTGAAGAGGGGATTTGGGTGGCATATCATAGCAACTAGTCCACTTTCCTACATATGACAATTTCACAACAAAAAAAATTTTTTTAATCTACTAATGTGACACACCATATTATCAAATTAAGGGAGATGAAACATTAGATGGAGTTCAACACTCATTTATAACAAAACCTTTGTGACCAACTAGGGATAAAAGGGAAGCACCAGTGTGATATAAGGACCCCACTGGAAACCTTCAAAATATCCAAGTTAATTAGAAAACTTCCCTGTAAAAAACAAAAATGAAATTTCAGCCAGTCTGCTGGATTAAAGATCAACATACAAAAATATCATTAAGATTCCTCTAATAATAGCAATGACCGATTAGAAAATATAATTCTTTTTTTTTTTTTTTTTTTTTTTTTTCCGGTACGCGGGCCTCTCACTGTTGTGGCCTCTCCCGTTGCGGAGCACAGGCTCTGGACGCGCAGGCTCAGCGGCCATGGCCCACGGGCCCTGCTGCTCTGCGGCATGTGGGATCCTCCCAGACCGGGGCATGAACCCGTGTCCCCTGCATCAGCAGGCGGACTCCCAACCACTGTGCCACCAGGGAAGCCCAGAAAGTATACTTCTTAGAAAAGATTCCATTCTCTTATACAACAGAAAAGTAAGGTGCATAGCCCAAATGCCAAGAAAAGATGTTCAAGTTCACTTTGGAGTAAATTATGAGACTTCATTAAAGGATGACAAAGATGACCTCAACAAGGAGACAGATGCTATGTCATAGAGTAGTTAAGATGAAAGAATTAGACCAGACACAAAAGGACAAATATTGTAAGATTCCACTTTTATGAGGTGCCTGGAATAGGCAATTTTATAGAGACAGAAAGTAGGATAGAGGTTACCAGGGGCTGGGGGTGGGGAGGAAGAATGGGGAGCTATTGTTTAGTGGGTACAAAATATCTATTTGAGATGATAAAAAGGTTCTGGAATGGATAGTGGTGGTTGTACAACATTGTGAATGTACCTTATGCCACAGAATTGTATGCTTAAAAATGGTTCATGCTATGTTTATTTTACGACAGTAAAATAAAGAGCCTCAGGGAAACAACTCCTGAAGGAACCATGTAAAAACAATTTTTAATGAATTAGATATACACAAATCCATATGGATACATGTAAGAAATGTAATGTTGAGTGAAAAGAACACATTGCAAAAGATGAATATGAAACTATGACATTCTCTGTGTTCATTAGAATTTGGGTTTGGCTGTGTAAAATAGACACTCGAAATCATAGTAACTTAAACAAGATATAAGTTTATTTTCAAATGGGACCTAATAAAACTTAAAAGCTTTTGCACAGCAAAGGAAACCATAAACAAGACAAAAAGACAACCCTCAGAATGGGAGAAGATATTTGCAAATGAAGCAACTGACAAAGGATTAATCTCCAAGATTTACAAGAAGCTCATGCAGCTCAATATCAAAAGAACAAAAAACCCAATCCAAAACTGGGCAGAAGACCTAAATAGACATTTCTCCAAAGAAGATATACAGATTGCCAACAAAAACATGAAAGAATGCTCAACATCATTAATCATTAGAGAAATACAAATCAAAACTACAATGAGATATCATCTCACACAGGTCAGAATAGCCATCATCAAAAAATCTACAAACTATAAATGCTGGAGAGGGTGTGGAGAAAAGGGAACCCTCTTGCACTGTTGGTGGGAATGTAAATTGATACAGCCACTATGGAGAACAGTATGGAGGTTCCTTAAAAAGCTAAAAATAGAACTACCATATGACCCAGCAATCCCACTACTGGGCATATACCCTGAGAAAACCATAATTCAAAGAGTCATGTACCACAATGTTCACTGCAGCTCTATTTACAATAGCCAGGACATGGAAGCAACCTAAGTGTCCATCGACAGATGAATGGGTAAAGAAGATGTGGCACATATATGCAATGGAATATTACTCAGCCATAAAAAGAAACGAAATTGAGTTATTTGTAGTGAGGTGGATGGACCTAGAGACTGTCATACAGAGTGAAGTAAGTCAGAAAGAGAAAAACAAATACCGTATGCTAAAACATATATATGGAATCTAAGGGAAAAAAAAAAAGGTCATGAAGAACCTAGGAGCAAGAGGGGAATAAAGACACAGACCTACTAGAGAATGGACTTGAGGATATGGGGAAGGGGAAGGGGAAGCTGTGACAAAGTGAGAGAGCGGCATGGACATATATATACTACCAAACATAAAATAGATAGCTAGTGGGAAGCAGCCGCATAGCACAGGGAGATCAGCTCGGTGCTTTGTGACCACCTAGAGGGGTGAGATAGGGAGGGTAGGAGGGAGGGAGATGCAAAAAGGAAGAGATATGGGAACATATGTATATGTATAACTGATTCACTTTGTTATAAAGCAGAAACTAACACACCGTTGTAAAGCAATTATACTCAAATAAAGAAGTTAAAAAAAGATATGTTTATTTCTCTCTAAGAGAAAATTCAGGAGTAGGCTGTGCAGGTTGAGCATGGTGGCTCTAGGATCTAAGCTGCTTCTGGCTTCTCATTCTGCCAACATTAATTAAGATGCGGCTCTTGTCCTCATGGCCCACGATGTAACTACAGCCATCACATCCACCTTCTGAGAAGCAGGAA
>NW_006791807.1:157726-204692 GCF_000442215.2 Lipotes vexillifer
TCCCTACATTCCACGAGCTGGCACTTAGTCACATGGCCACACTTGGCTGCAAGGGAAGCTGGGAAATATAGTTTTTATTTTAGGAAGCCTTGTGATCAGAGGTATCAAGGGCAGGATGGACACTGGAAGACATCAAGTAGTTAATCTCACATGGTCCATGACAGAGACTGCTAACTTCATCAGTTTCGTCACATCCATTATCCCTTTCTTGCTTTTTTTAAAAAAATTTTATTTATTTATTTTTGGCTGCGTTGGGTCTTCGTAGCTGTGCGCGGGCTTTCTCTAGTTACGGCGAGTGGGGGCTACTCTTCGTTGTGGTGCATGGGCTTCTCATTGCAGTGCCTTCTCTTGTTGCGGAGCACGGGCTCTAGGCACGCAGGCTCAGTAGTTGTGGCTCGTGGCCCTAGAGTGCAGGCTCAGTAGTTGTGGCACAGGGGCTTAATTGCTCTGCGTCATGTGGGATCGTCCTGCACCAAGGCTTGAACCCGTGTCCCCTGCATTGGCAGGCGAATTCTTAACCACTGTGCCACCAGGGAGCCCTCCATTTTCCCTTTCTTCCTTTTACTATTAAAAACCCTGAAGTTTTAGCTGGCCACCCAGCCACAAACTACTTTTCCCAGTCTCCTTTGCAGCTAGATGTGGCCATGTGACTAAATTCAGGTCAGTGGGATATGGGATATGAGTAGAGATATCGTATGTGACTTCTAGCTCATCTCCTTGAAAACAAACCCAATTTCCCATACTTCCCCTTCTCCCCTTCCCTACTGGTTGGGACAGAGCAATTTTAGCAGCTTTCTTGGATCTGGAGATGGAAGACACATGTTGAAGATGGTAGAAATGATAGGTCAAGGATCAGAGTCATCTACCTGCCCCAGACCGCCCACCAACCTATTAATTATTAAATAAGATATGAGCTTCCATGTTTTGTAGATACTGTGGGTTCAAGTCTGTTACAACAGCCTAGGCTGCATCTTAATTAATATAGAAATTGATACCAGAAGTGGAATGCTGATGTAGAAAATAAAACTCTAAGACATGTGGCATTGTCTTAGTGATCATGCAGCAGGTAGCAAAGACTGGCTATTGTAGGATGAGAACCAGTGACCTTTATTGTGCCAGGAGAAAACATTTTGTAGAACTCTCTTCTTTGACAATGAGGTTAGCAGCCCATGGTTCACCTGAACTTGTAGCTCTAGGGAACTGGTTGGAAAACTCAGAGTATTGTTGGTGTGTATACTACCCATATTTGCTTTTTGCAATATCCTTATAAGAGAGATGAGCTCAGGCAGGAACTGGCCAGTTTGTAAGTAGAGATGGAAGGAACTGGACTCTACTAAGGTATTCTTCTCTGCCTGTGGCCTGTAGTCTAAGATAACAAGACTCCAGACACTCACCACCTAGTAAAGTTGGACAAGCTAACACTCTGTGCTCCTGTCATTCAGACTCCTTCTCAAAAGCTTCCATACAATGTCTCCACAAGACAGTAGAAGGCAACCCAGATGCAAACATCATATGGAAGATGTTGGCATCACACTCAAGCTATTGATTCAGCTGGCCTGAAGTTTGCAACCCTTTAGTCAAGGGAGAGAGGGTTGGGCTGCTCAAAGAGTCAGAGAGATAAAAAGGAAGTTCCTCATATTTTAGAATAGCAACTAAAAGAGATTTGGGGCTGTGGCTACATTCACATAGAACTGAATGGAGGACTGTGAAGAAAAGAGTCAACACAGCTGGCCTGAGGCTTCTATCTTTAGAAGGACCTGCTTACAAGATTGCCTCTTAGACTTCCCTTGTGGTGCAGTGGTTAAGAATCCGCCTGCCAATTCAGGCGACGCAGTTTCGAGCCCTGGTCCGGAAAGATCCCACGTGCCATAGAGCGACAAAACCCGTGTGCCACAACTACTGAGCCCGTGTGCCACAACTACTGAAGCCCGTGCACCTAGAGCCCATGCTCTGCAACAAGAGAAGCCACCACAATGAGAAGCCTTCACACTGCAATGAAGAGTAGCCCCAGCTCACTGCAACTAGCGAAAGCCCACACACAGCAACGAAGACCCAAGGCAGCCAAAAATAAATAAATAAATAAATTTATAGAGGAAAAAAAAAAAAGACTGGCTCTTGGCTGGCATCTGGAAACCTGGCTTTTGGAAGTGTTCCCACCATCCCCTAACAGATAAGGGTGATTTACTGTGGCTAGACTATTTGTGCAAACAATGTGGTTTATGCTGAACACAGCACGTACCTAATTCCTAATTTAGTAGCATGTATCAAAATTCCAGAAGGAAAGTAGCATAAACCATATTGTTCACACAATTCCAGGCACAGAGAATCACACTTATCAGTCCTTGTCACTCCCAAAATGCAAGTTTCTGGAAGTCAGTCAAGGGTCAACCTCACAAGCAGGCCTAATGGTGCTACCCACAAAACGCTATTTACAAAGGGAAAAGGGTAGCTTGACAGTGAAGCCTGGCAGACACCGGCTCAAATCTAGTGATCAAGGTGAGCATCGTAAGTAACAGAACAAATTGAAATCACGTATCACCTGATGGGATGCAATGAGGACAAAAAAGTCACTTCTGTGATATTCTTGCCAAAGAGGCATAATCTGAATCTCTAAGGAAACGTCGGAAAAAAACAAATTGAGGAACATTCTACAAAGCAAAACTGGGTTACAAGGTCTGAAACTGTCAATATCATGAAAGTAAAAAAGAGATGGAGGAACTGTTGCCGGCTGGAGGAGACTATGGAGGCATGACAACCAGAAGCCACTGCACATGATTTTTTTGCCTTTTTAAAAAATTTTTTGTTTTATATTGGAGTAGAGTTGATTTACAATGTGGTGTTAGTACAGCAAGGTGATTCAGTTATACATATACATGTATCTATTCATTTTCAGATTCTTTTCCCATTTAGGTTATTACAGAATATTGAATAGAGTTCTCTGTGCTATACAGTAGGTCCTTGTTGGTTATCTATTTTGTATATAGTAGTGTATATGTTAATCCCCAACTCCTAATTTATCCTTCCTCCCCACGTTTCCCCTTTGGTAACCATAAATTCATTCTCTAAGTCTGTGAGTCTGTTTCTGTTTTGTAAATAAGTTCATTTGTATCATTTTTTTAGATTCCACATATAAGTGATATCATAAGATATTTGCCTTTCTCTGTCTGATTTATTTCACTTAGTGTGATAATCTCTAGGTCCATCCCTGTTGCTACAAATGGCATTATTTCATTCTTTTTTATGGCTGAGTAATATTCCTTTGTATATAGGTACCACATCTTTTTTATCCATTCCTCTGTCAATGGGCACTTAGGCTGCTTCCATGTCTTGGCTATTGTAAACAGTGCTGCAGTGAACATTGGGATGTATGTATCTTTTTAAAAAATATTTATTTATTTATTTAGGCTGCACCAGGTCTTAGTTGCGGCACATAGGATCTTCGTTGCGGCATGAGGGCTCATATTTGCGGCACGTGGAATCTTAGGCATTTGGACTTCTTAGTTGCGGCATGTGTGTCGGATCTAGTTCCCCGACCAGGGATCGAACCTGGGCCCCTTGCATTGGGAGCACGGAGTCTTACCCACTGGACCACCAGGAAAGTCCCTATGTTTTCAACTTATGGTTTTGTCCACATATACGCCCAGGAGTGGAATTACTAGGTCACATGGCAACTCTATTTTTAGTTTTTTAAGGACCCTCCAAGCTATTGCACATGATTTTGACCTGGATCTTTTTTGCTACAAACAAAACAAGCCATTGGAACATTTGGCAAAACTTGGATGGAAGCTATGGATTAGAGGTACAGTGTTGGGAGTCCCCAAGACCACTGCCATGTTTAGAGATTTTCTAGAATGACTCATGGGAGTCAGCATACAGTTGTACTCAGCAAAGATTTATGACAACGGTGTACTAAGGACACACAGCCAGATGGTAAGAAAAAAAGACATGGGTGGGTTCTGGAGTAGTCATGTGCAGGCTTCCTTACACTCTCTTCCTTCCATGAGGGCTCACAGAGCACAACAAAATGCAGCAACATGTGTGTGTTGTTTCCGTCGTGGGAAGTCCATTAGAATTTCAGCATCCAGCGTTTTTATTGGGGGCTGCTCACATAGGCACCACCTGCTGACGTATACCAAAATTCCAGACTCCAAGAAAGAATGAAAGTGCTCAGCATAAACCACATGTTTGCAATTCCAGCTCAGTGAGCCATCCTTATCAATTAGAGAATGATGGGAACACTCTGACCAAGCTCCTAGATGCCGGCCAACCTCATAAGCAGGCTCTTCTAAAAATGGGGTCTCTGGCCTGCTGTGATAACTCTTTTCTGCAGTCCACTACATTGCCCCTTGGCCAGGGCATCTTTACAGCAAAATTCTTATCAGTAGATCCTCACAGGGTGAGATTAACCTGCAGTATTGGCCTCAGTTATGCCCTCCACAGAGTCCTGGATTTATTATTTCTTAATTTATTTATTTGACCGTGTCGGGTCTTAGTTGCGGTACGTGGGGTCTTCATTGTAGTGCGCGGGCTTCTCTCTAGTTGTGGCTAGAAGGCTCCAGAGCGTGCGCGCTCAGTAGTTGCGGCGCACGGGCCCAGTTGCCCCGCGGCATGTGGGATCTTATTTCCCCGACCAGGGATCGAACCTGCATCCCCCCATTGGAAGGTGGATTCTTAACCACTGGACCACCAGGGAAGTCCCTGGAGTCCTGGATTTAGCCAGGTAGAGCAAATCCCACTAACCATAAAGGTCTGTCTCAGAAAATCAGGTGGCTTCCTCAAGTTGCTAGCCTTCAAGTTTCTGTTTGAACTTCTTTTCCTGGCCCGAGGCATCAACTCAGGCACAGTACGCTCTGGCCAAGAAGGTGAAGCTGACCTCAAAGCCTTCCAGGGCTGAGGCATGTCAGGGCACCACACACATGAGAAGAACAACCCCAAAGGGCACACATGGTACCCCTAGAAGCAAAGAATTTATAATTGTTAGGGCACCCCAAGTAGGACACGCATTGGCCAGGCAGAATGGGTTAACAGAGACCCAGTGTGGCTGCCTGGCCTGGGTCCTCCCACTCCAGGGTTGCCAGACCAGTCCAAATGGTTCAGCTCAGTCCTAGCTTTCAGGGGGAATGCCTGAGGCAATCAGTTCCAAACAGTTTGTTTTGCCATGAAGCTGGTTCATCCACCTTGTTAGCATGGACAACACCTGGACGTATTTGTGACCGGGGTCCCCTTCTGCTGTCTCCTAGTCAGATCTGTCAGATGTGACCGGTTGGAGGGATAGACGTCAGAGGTAGACTCACAGTTTGAATTCAAAGTGGTCCAGCAGCCTGGAAAGACAACACTGGGCTTCCTCCCATTTTTATTTTTTTCAGCTGGGGAGGAGTGGAAATCTTCCAGTAGCTCTGAAAGATAAAGATCATATCTCTCCCCCAACTCTGGCATCTCTCCTTTTTTTTTTTTTTTTCCGCGGTACGCGGGCCTCTCACTGTTGTGGCCTCTCCCATTGTGGAGCACAGGCTCCGGACGTGCAGGCTCAGCGGCCATGGCTCACGGGCCCAGCCGCTCCGCGGCATGTGGGATCTTCCCGGACCGGGGCACGAACCCGTGTCCCCTGCATCGGCAGGCGGACTCTCAACCACTGTGCCCCCAGGGAAGCCCACCTCTCCTTTTTTTTTGTTACAATATAGGTGTTTCTCATTCAGTAATCATAACTTAATATCCCCCCCAAACATTTGCTTTATTGAAGTAAAATTCACATAATATAGAATTATAAAATATATAATTCATCATTAAAAATATACAATTCAGTGACTTTTAGTATATTCACAATGTTATGCCACCATGTCCATAAAGTTTCTTCACTCCATAAAGAAACTCTGGGGAATTCCCTGGTGGTCCAGTGTGCCTGGGTTCAACCCCTGGAACTAAGATCCCACAAGTTGCCTGACCAAAAAAAAAAATGAAAGAAAGAAAAGAAACTCTGTATCTGTGAGCAGTCACTCTCTATTTCCTTCCCTTTTCATCCCCTGGCAACTACTAATCTCTAATTTTCTGTCTCTATGGATTTGCCTATTCTGGACATTTCATATAAATGGAATCATATAATATGTACCTTTCTTTTGCAGGGGGAGGGATAAATTGGGAGATTGGGATGGAAATATACACACTACTATATATAAAATAGATAACTAATAAGGACCTACTGTATACCACAGGGAACTTTACTCAATACTCCTATATGGCCTATAATGGGAAAAGAATCTAAAAAAAGAGTGGATATATGTATATGTATAACTGATTCACTTTGCTGTACACCTGAAACTAACACAACATTGAAATCAACTATACTCCAATAAAATTTTAAAAATATGTACCTTTCTTTCATTGGGCATAATATTTTCAAGGTCCATCCATGTTGTAGCCTGGATCATTGTTCAGCCACCACCCATTCCTTTTATGGCTGAATAATATTCCACTATATGGGTATATCTCATTTGTTTATCTATTCATCAGTTGATGGACATTTGGGCTATTTCCTTTTTTTGGTTTTTATGAATAATGCTGCTATGAATATTCATGTACAAGGTTTTTGTTCGAACACCTGCTTTCAGTGCTCTTGGGTATATATGTAGGAGTTGAATTGCTAGATCATATGGTAATTCAATGTTTAACGTTTTGGGGAACTGCCAAACTGTTTTCCAAAGCAGTTGCATCATTTTACATTCCCACCTGAAAGTATAAGGATTCCAATTTCTCCATATCATCACCAACATTTGTTATTTTCCACATTTTTGCTTATAGTTATCCTAGTGGGTGTGAAGAGTTATCTCATTGTGATTTTGATTTGCATTTTCTTAATGACTAGTGATGTTGAACATCTTTTCATGTACTTATTAGCCATTTGTATATCTTCTTTGGAGAAATGTCTATTCAAGTTCTTTGTCCATTTAAAAATTGTTTTTTGTTTTGTTTTCTTTCTGTTAAGTTATGAGTTCTTTAAATATTCTCTTTGTATATACTAGGCTCTTATCAGACATATGATTTGCAAATACTCTTTCCAATTCTGTTGGTCGTCTTTTCACTGTCTTTGTCGTGCCCCTTAATGTGCAAAAGTTTTTAACTTTAATGAAGTCCAGATTATCTATTTTTTTCATTTGTTGCTTGTGCTTTTTGTGTCATATCTAAGAATCAACTGCCAAATCCAAGGTCATGAAGACTAATGTTTTCTTCTAACAATTTTATAGTTTTGGCTCTTACATTTATGTTTTTGATACATTTTGAGTTAATGTTTGTATATGGTGTGAGGTAAGGATCCAACTTTATACTTTTACTTGTGGTTGTCCAGTTGTTCCATACTATTTGCTGAAAAAAAACTATTCTTCCCCATTGAATGGTCTTGACACACTTATTGTAAATCAATTGACCATCGATGTGTAAGTTTATTTCTGGGCTCTTGATTCTATTCCATTGATCTATATATCAGGCCTTGTGCCAGTACCACACTGCTTTGATTACTATAGCTTTATAGTAAGTTTTGAAATCCAGAAGTGTGAGTCCTCCAGTTCTGTTCTTCTTTTTCAACATTGTTTTGGCAATTTGGGACCCCTTGTAATTCCTATGAATTTAGGATAGCCTTGTCCTTTTCTGCAAAAATGGTAGTTGGAATTTTGATAGGAAATATATTGAATCTGTAGATCAATTTGGAGAGTATTGCTATCTTAATAATATTAAGACTTCAAATTGATGTACATGGGTCTCTTTCCATTTATTTAGGTCTTCTTTCATTTCTTTCAGCAATGTTCTGTAGTTTTCAGTGTACAAGTCTTTCACGCCCTTGGTTAAATTTATTCCTAAGTGTTTTATTTACTTTGATGCTATTGTAAATGGAATTATTTTCTTAATTTCATTTTCAGATTGTCATGGCTAGAAATGGCAAGAAATTCAAGTGATTTTTGTATGTTAATCTTGTATTCTGCAATTTTCCTGAATTTATTTATTAGCTCTAATAGTTTTGTTTTTGTTTTGTGGATACTTTAGCATTCCCAATTATGTAAAAATTCTCATTCAAATTTTTCATCCAGAAGGGTTAGATGCAACAAGGGACAAAAGCATTTTCACAGAAAAATATTTTTTATACAACTGAACTAGAAAGATACATCACATCCAGGAACTGGTCGGGATGAAGTCCTGAATTTTCAACAATTTTTGGAATCATTGTATACAACCCCAACCACTTTTGTCCTGATCATTTATCCAATGAGCAGCCTAGAAAAGATCAATCCCTTTCTGAGGACAGCTGCATTTAGGAATCAAGTTGCCTTACTAAGTAAGGTGCATGTACTAGGAGAAAAGTGAGTGGAGAAGTCAGGCTATCAGACCACTGCTGCAAATTGCAACAAATAGGGAATGTGGAACAGAAGTCAAAGGCAGTGAGACATCCCCCCAGGGGAGTCCAGAGTCCAATCTGTTCGAAGCGCCCAGAGGGGTCACAGTCCCTGTGATGTGCCTTCCCCCAACTTGAAGCTTTTGGCAAGAATCAAAGTTAGAAATGCATCAGAAGTTAGTATCTGCAACAGAGATATAAAGTCGAGCAGCAGCTTGATTTTAGACAGTTCCATCAACAAAGAAACCTTTTCATGGGGGCATTTTTCTGTGACCCAGATGGCCCAGCCAGCATCCATGATGTTTTCACAGTTTAGGGGTATCCTAAATCTGCCGAGGTCGCAGAGTTGAAATCCTGTTCATTGAGCATATACCTGCTTTCAATGAAGCACAGCACATGCTGAAAAAGAAACAGCCCAGAGCAGACAATATTAGCTTTTCACTTAAAGTCAGGTCCAGGCAATTATGATTTATGAATTCAGGAATCCCCAAAAGCCAGAGTCTTTTCTTATGCAGCAGCAAAGCCCAGACGTGGCAGGGCCAGAAGACCCTGTTCCAAATCCAAATGATGAGAAAAGCTTTCCTAAGCCCTTTTTACCTTGTCAGTCTTAGAGCCCAAATTGATCCACTCAAAAATATACACTCTTCCAAGAGAATGAGAAGACAAGCTACAGATTGGGAGAAAATATTTTGCCAAAGACTGTTATCCAAAATATCCAAACAGTGGGACTTCTCTGGTGGTCCAGTGGTAAAGAAACTGCCTTGCAGTGCAGGGGACGCGAGTACCATCCCTAGTCAAAGAACTAAGATCCCACATGCCGCGGGGCAACTAAGCCTGCGTGCCACAGCTACTGAGCTCCCGCGCCTCATCTAGTGAAGAGAAAACCTGCACGCCACAACTGGAGAGAAACCCGCGCACCACAACGAAGAGCCCTCGTGTGCAACAAAAGTTCCCACATACCTCAACGAGGATCCTGCGTACTGCAACTAAGACCAGATGCAGCCAAAAAGAAATAAACAAATAATGATTAAATATTAAAAAAAAAAGAAGAATCCACCTGCCAATGCAGGGGACATGGGTTCGAGCCCTGGTCCAGGAAGAACACACACGCCGCGGAGCAACTAAGCCCGCGAGGCACGACTACTGAGCTTGCACGCCACAACTACTGAAGCCCGTGTGCCTAGAGCCTATGCTCCGCAATAAGAGAAGCCACCGCAATAAGCCCGTGCACCACAACGAAGAGTAGCCCCTGCTCGCTGCAAGTAGAGAAAGCTCGCATGCAGCAACAAAGACCCAACGCAGCCCAAAATAAATAAATTCATTAAAAAAGCAAAAATAAAAAAAAACAAGAATGAGTTACTACTACACACCTATTAGAATGGCCACAATCCAGAGCACTGACAATGCCAAACACTGGCAAAGATGTGGAGCAACAGGAACTATCATTCATTGGTGGTGGGAATGCAAAATGGTCCATCCCCTTTGAAAGTTAGCTTGGCAATTTCTTACAAAATTAAACATACTCTTACCATATGAGCCAGCAATCAAACTTTTTGGTATTTACCCAAACGAGCTGGATAAAAACAAAACACACAAAAACCTGCACAGGGATATTTATAGCAGCTTTATGCATGATTGCCACAACTTAGAAGATGTCCAAGTGTCCTTCAGTAGGTGAATGGATAAATAAACTGTGGTATCTCCAGACAATGGAATATTATTCAGCACTAAAAAGAAATGAGCTATGAAGCCATGCAAAGACATGGAAGAACCTTAAATGCATAATACTAAGTGAAAGGAGCCAATCTATAAAGGCTACGTACTGTATGATTCCAACTATATGACATTCTGGAAAACTATGGAGACAATAAAATATCAGTGGTTGCCAGAGATTGGGAGGAGGGAAAGTTGAACAGGTGGAGCATAGAGGAACTGTTCTGTATGATACATGTGGATATATATTATTACACATTTATCCAAATCCATGCAATGTATGACACTGAGAGTGAACCTTAATGTCAACTATGGACTTTGGGTCATAATGACATGTCAGTGTAGGTTCATGGACAGTAACAGATGTCCCTCTCTGGTGGAGGATGTTGATAGTGGAGGAGGCTGCACCTGCATGTGGGGAGGGGGTATATTGGATCTATACTTTCCACTCAATTTTACTGTAAACCTAAAACTGCTCTAAAAAAATAAAGTTTATTTTAAAAACTAACAATCAAACAAAAGCAAATTAAAGACTTCTTTTCAGACATACACAAACGAAAAGTATACATGCACACCAGGCTGGAAAACCAAAAGCCTCTAAGGGTCAGGCATTTGACTTTAACAAGGCTTCATTAGCAAACGAAAAATTGTGTTTCAAAAGTGTATTTGTCTGTAGATTGGAGATTGCCTCTCATTTCATATTGTCTCCTTTATTCCTCCTGCCCCCAGGACTCCATTAGGCCAAAATTATAGCAAAAGCATCATTTATGGAGACTTGTTCTGTTTCCAATACTCAGTTTAAATTCCAATCCTCCTGTTAGTGGCAAAAACAAGGGAGTGTCACACACACACACACACACACACACACACACACACACACACACACACAGCTTTCCCTGATCCAGATGATCTCTTTAGTGTATATTACAAGCCTACAACATTTTACTGTTTTGTGCCCTTTCATGAGATGGTCAGTCAGTTGAAACCACAAGAGGAGACAGAGGAGAGGCTCAGAAAAAGCAAGTTTATTATACTCACAGGTCCTAGAGGCCGGAGGTATGGCACATGGGAAGGACACAGGGTGGTCAGGAAGCAGGAGACCAGACCCAGGGAAAGGCTTAGGCCACAACCTTCATTGGAGTTTCCTCAGGAAAGGCAGGGCAGGGTGAACAGTTTGGGACTGGCCATTCAGCATAATTTCAGTGGGCCTGGACTCTAGGGGTGCTCTCTAGTTGCCTGGCACTGGCCCAGGGGAGAATAAGGCAGAGGAATACAGGCATGCCTCAGAGATCTTGTGGGTTTGGTTCCAGACCACTGCAATATAGTGAATTTCCCAATAAAGCAAGTCACACGAATTTTTTGGTTTCCCAGTGAAGCAGGAGGGAAGGGGCGGGGCACAACCTTTAAAAGAATGACATAGCCATAGGACATGACAAAAACTGGTTAGAACCAACTAGGTCCAAGATGGAGGAATATTTGACTTCTGATGGACCTTGAGCCTCATTATACACTCATTGTGTTACATTAGCTAAATGACACACCCACCAGCATCAGGACAGTTCTGAGGCCAACCATAAAAGGTCAAAAAGTGGGCAGTGGCCCAATTCCTGGAAATCTCAGCTCCTTCCCTGAAATAATTGGAATAATCCTCCCATTTATTGTCCCATGAAATTATCCAGCCCATAAAAACTAACCATGCCAGGGACTTCCCTGGTAGTCCAGTGATTAAGAATCTGCCTTCCAAGGCAGCGGACTCTGGGACTCTGGGTTCAATCCCTGGTCGGGGAACTAAGATCCCACCTGCCTCGGGGCAACTAAGCCCGCGCACCACAACTAGAGAGAAGCCCCCGTGCCGCAACAAAAGATCACGTATGTTGCAACTAAGACCCAATGCAGCCAAAAATAAATAAATAAATATTAAATCAATAAATAGAAATCATTAAAAAAATAAAAACTAACCACACCGCATTTTGGGGGCTCTCTTGCCTTCTGAGATGGCCCACACTCCATCTATGGAGTGTGTTTCTCTTTAAATAAACCCACTTCTTACCTATCACTTCATCTCCGAATTCTTTTACAACAAAGCAAGAACCTTAAATTTACCAGGAACACCAGTGCCTGTAAAAGTTGTATTTACTCTATGCTGTGGTCTACTAAGTATGTAATACCATTACATCTAAACAATCGATGTGCATACCTTGTTACCGAACTGAACATGAGTCCACTTACCTGACATGCAGCCAAGCCAATCTACTGAAGGAAAGGACAGCATTTATTGCAGGGCACCAAGCAAGCAGAATGGGCAGCTCATGCTCAAAAGACCTGAATTCTTGGATGGCTTTCAGGGAAAGGACAACGTTAGGGGAATTCCCTAGTGGTCCAGTGGTTAGGACTCAGCACTTTCACTGCTGTGGCCTGGGTTCAATCCCTGGTGAGAACTAAGATCTCGCAAGCCACACAGCTCAGCCAAAAAAAACACAACCAACAATGTTAGGTGAGGGTTGCAGTGTGTGTGATCAGCTCATGGACAATTTTCTGATTGGTAGATACTAGGTGATGGTGTGGTGTTTCAGGAATCTGGATCATCAATTTTCCGACTCCAGCCAGTCTAGGGTCTATGGGTTTAGGGTAGGAGTTTTCACCTAATGGGGGTCTGGTTTCTGTAAGAAGAACTTAAGAATGTGTGTCAGACACTGCTGTCTCTTTTTCTTAAGGAGAAATAGGGCCTTTGACTCCACCCTTCAGTTTTACTTATTGCTAAAGTTATTATCTCCTTCCTTGCTAGACTGACTTTTCTTACTTCCCACTTGCTTGCATCTGTTTTCTGAAACTTGAGAGGCCCAGGAAACTAAGGTTGTTTTTTTTTTTTTCTAAAGGCAGGAAGCAGGGGAACACAGGGGTCTGCAACCAGGAAGGCTCTGCAGGGCTCTGCTCGATTTCAACCTTAACTAAAAAATACCTTTTTGCTAAAAAATGCTAACCATCATCTGACAAGGCAGGGTTGCCACAAACCTTCAATTTGTAAAAAACCACAATGTCTGTGAAGCACAGCCAAACGAAGGGAAATATAAAATGAGGTATGCCTGGGCTTCCCTGGTGGCTCATTGGTTAAGAATCCGCCTGCCAATGCAGGGGACACAGGTCCGAGCCCTGGTCCTTGAAGATCCCACCTGCTGCAGAGCAACTAAGCTTGTGCACCACAACTACTGAGCCTGAGCCCTAGAGCCCGTGAGCCACAACTACTGAGCCCGCGTGCCACAACTACTGAAGCCTGCATGCCTAGAGCCCGTGCTCCACAACAAGAGAAGCCACCACAATGAGAAGCCCGCGCACCACAACAAAGAATAGTCCCGCTTGCTGCAACTAGAGAAAGCCTGTGCGCAGCAACAAAGACTCAATGCAGCCAAAAATAAATTAATTAATTGGGGGAAAAAAAAAAAAACTTGTCTTAAGTATCAGTACCATGCAAATATTAAAAAAAAAAAAAAGAATGAGGTATACCTGTATTGCCTCCTGGGATACAGGGGCCAGATAGAGGAGGTCTGGCTCTGGACTGGCTCATTAGCATATCAAAGGCAGGATCAGTCTGGATTCTTTGCTACTGAGAAGAATTGGCCATCCCTGGGAGGGGTGGTCTCTCTCCAGCCAGAAATGGCTTTTATTTATTTATTTATGTTTTTCTGTACGTGGGCCCCTCACTGCTGTGGCCTCTCCTGTTGTGGAGCACAGGCTCCGGAGGCGCAGGCCCAACGGCCATGGCTCACGGGCCCAGCCGCTCTGTGGCACGTGGGATCTTCCCGGACCGGGGCACGAACCCGCGTCCCCCACATCAGCAGGCGGACTCCCAACCACTGCGCCACCAGGGAAGCCCCAGAAACGTCTTTTAAAAGCTGTCAAAATGTCATAATGAACCCGAGTGAGGCCCTTTTGTCCCCGTTTCTTGTAAGCAAGACTCCAGCCTTCATGACCTTCCCTGAGTTCCAGAGGAACAGTTGCTAATCAAGGGAGGCTGAGGCCAGATTAAAGGGACCAGAGAAGTTCATCAGGGTTACAAGACCAGGACTTCCCCTGGTGGTCCAGTGGTTGAGTTTCTGCACTCCCAATGCGGGGGCCTGGGTTCCATCCCCGGCAACTAAAGAAAAGATCCCGAATGCATGCCGCAACTAACACCCAGCGCAGCCAAATAAATAAATGCTTTTTTTAAAAAAAGAAAGATTAGAAGACCGAACATCTGAGAGACAAGATTAAAGGGTGTCCTACCCACACCCTAATCTTTTCAGAGACCCCACCTTTGAATCACTGTTATAAAACCCCTCCTCAAATCCTCCCAGGTTGGGACACAGGTTTTCGAGGCAGAATCCCGCTGTGGCCCCCTTTGCCTGGCAAAGCAATAAAGCTATTCTTTTCTCCTTCACCCAAAACTCTGTCTCGGAGATTCGATTTGTCACCGGTATACAGAGAGGCTGAGCTTTTGGTAACAGTAATACAGAGAAAACAAACTATTGTGTGTGTGTATAAAATACATATGTATTATATATATATAATACATATGTATGTATATATATGTATACATTGATCATTGATTTTTAAAAATCATACGTGCAGATCTAATACCCAGAAAATACAAATTTCCCTTTTCCTTTGAGATATAATTGAGAGGTAATATTGTATTGTGGATTTCCCTTTTTCTTTTCCTCCTTGGAAGTTTACTCAAATCCCTAGAAGTAAATACAGCATTCAGGGTTAACATCATGGCCACCTGAATTAGGTAGGGTTGCTGCAGGCCTAAGAGCTGGAATGTTTCCTTTCTTCTTTTTCCTCTGGCTTATCTAAAGCTTCTATCCAGTCTTGGGAATGGATTTTAACCTATTTTCCTTCTACTTGGAGGAGAAAGCAGTGCAAACTTTTAGGTTCACCTGAAACCCATCTTTGGGAAGTTTGGCCCTTTTCTCTCCCCACCTAGAATAGGGAGCAACTAATATTTATTGTCTTTGACCCACCCCAAACTCCCACCTGGAGGAAAATGGGAAAAACCAAAGGCATCATCAGGCTGTATTATCATCTTCACTTCCGGGCCAAAGTTAGCCAGGGGGTCCTGTGGGCCAACTCCCCAAGGGTTGGACCTATTGTTTTTCCGGTACGCAGGCCTCTCACTGTTGACGACCTCTCCCATTGCGGAGCACAGGCTCCGGACGTGCAGGCTCACCGGCCATGGCTCATGGGCCCAGCCACTCCGCAGCATGTGGGATCTTCCCGGACCGGGGCACGAACCTGCGTCCCCTGCATTGGCAGGCGGACTCTCAACCACTTAGCCACCAGGGGAGCCCCTGGACCTATTGTTTTAATTGCATAGGTAACTTCTACCTCTCACAACATGTTTTTGAACCCAAGTTCATGTGCTTGACACACAGTGAGGCCAAACAAACGGAAACATCAAAGTTTGGAGCACAGAGAGTTTTACTGCAATGGCCAAGCAAGGAGAACAGGCAGCCCATGCTCAAAAGACTTGAATTCCTTGAGGTTTTCAGGGAAGAGTTTTTTAAAGGTAACATTTGGGCTGAGAGCTGCAGGGTGTATGACTTTCTTCTGATTGGCTGGTGGTGAGGTAACAGGGTGGTGTACAAGGAATCTCGATCATCAGTCTTCTGGTTCCGACAAGTCTGGAGTCTCAGCATGTAGTTGCCATCCTCTGCCTGCATGGGGGCTTTAGTTCCTGCAGAAGAACTCAAAAATATGTATGAGATTGTTATGTATATCCCTTGAGGAGGAGCTAGGACTCTGTTTTTTCCCCCTGCGTTATTGTTCCTTGACTCCTTTTCCTTTCGTTCTGCATTCCCTCACTTCCCTAATTAGTAACTGTTTGAATCTGCCCTTTGGAACAGTTGACAAAAATAATCAACAATCTATAATAGGAATAGAAAAGAGTTTATTTAAGCCAAACTGAGGACTATAGCCCGGAGATGCCCTCTCAGAGAACTCTGAGGAACTGCTCCCGAGAAGCATGGTTTTCAACACGGTTTAATAACTTGTCAGAACAAAGAACACCAAACAAGTCAGAGATACATTCCTTCAAGTTTGAAAAAAAAAAAAGAAAAGAGAAAAGAAAAGAAAAAGATCAACACGTACACAGTGAGTCAGTATGGCCTTGGCAAGGGAGTCTTATCATGGAAGCGGTACCAGCGTCGGCGTCCTAGGAAGGGAGGCATTTAATCTTTATTCTTAATATGGACATTTTTACTTCCGGTCAATTTCTTTAATAATTAAAGCAGATGTACAATGTATGTTTGATAGGCCGTAAACAGGCTGTTTTAGTTAGCATAAAATTTGAGTTACATCATGTATAAGCCACAATGTCTTCCCTAGACCTCAATATGTGAAAATTTCTTTCATCAGAAATCAGGGAAGGTCTAGGAGGCTGAAGCCTTTTCCCTACAAACAAGAAACGGGGGCCTTGGAAAGACTTTTTACTCGGGAGCGCCCTGCAGGGTCCTCCTCAGTTTCAATCCCCCCTTTTCTTTGATACTCCTCAATCTTGAGGGGAGCAGGGGTGGAACAAGAAAAGGAATAAAGTTTTGGAAAGAGAGGTTAATCATAGACTTGGTAGGGGTTACAGTTTTAGGGGGACTCAGTTTCAAACAGACAGCAGCTCAGCTCTTTCAGACCATGAGCAACTCCATGGCCACCAGGCACTGGGGTTTCACCATTCCCCACCGCCTCCCTTTCCCCCAAACAGAGTAGCCATATTGTAGGTAGCTAGGATCCTTTTAGCAGTGCCACCCCTGCCACAACTGTGCACGTTTGTGTGGCCCCAAGATTACCCCCATGGTTGGATATTTGCCAGGAGGACTTGGGGGACTCAGCATATAGTTGGACTCACTCCAGAGATGAACTACAGCGGTGCAGTAAGGATGCGCAGTGGATCCTAAGGGGAAAACACACAAGCAGAGACTGGAAGAATCCATGAGCCTCTTCCTTCCGTCCTCTCCCTTCCCCGGGGGGATCATGCAGAGTGTACTCTTCTCTCAGCAATAAAAATGCAGTCACATGTGTGTGTGATGTCCAGGGAATCTCATGAGGGACCCAGCACCCTAGGGTTTCACTGGGCCCTGGACACAGAGGACCCTCTGCCTGGCATGTACCAAAATTCCAGGCTCCCCATATGAAAGCAGGTGTTGAGCAGAAACCATAGTGTTTGCACAGTCTAAGAACAATGAGCCTTATCAGTTAGGAGATGGTGGGACAACTACCAAAGTTCAAGTTCCCAGATTCCAGCCCATCTTGCAAACAGGCCTTTCAAAGAAGAGAGACAAGCTATGTTAAGCCTTTCTGTTATTTAATCAATGTGACCTTCATTATTCCGATGCTTTTATTGTAGTTATATAGAAGAATGTCCACATTTGTAGAAAATACGCGTGAAAGGATTTTGTAGTGTTGTTGATGGTGCATCAAGTTGGAAATGTATTAAATGTTTCAGGGGGGAAAAGCTCTATGTGCTATAACTACCATGTATCCTGTAAATGCCTGTCTCATATTCCTCATATCCAAATTCCTCCAGTTGACCTAAAAATATCCTCCAGAGCTAAATTGTCTGAACCAGTATCTACTCCAGGACCACACACTACATGTGGTCATGATTCTTAGGTCTGTTTCAACCTGTCACACTCCCCTTTTTTTTTAATTTTTTAATTTTTTTTATTTTTTGCGGTACGTGGGCCTCTCACTGTTGTGGCCTCTCCCGTTGCGGAGCACAGGCTCCAGACGCGCAGGCTCAGCGGCCATGGGTCACGGGCCTAGCCGCTCCGCAGCATGTGGGATCTTCCCGGACCGGGGCACGAACCCGTGTCCCCTGAATCAGCAGGCGGACTCTCAACCACTGCGCCACCAGGGAAGCCCCACAATCCCCTTTTGATGATACTGGCAAAACACTGTCCCCAGTGGGTGTGTCCCATGCTTATACTGCAGGTGGGTGGGGCAGTTCAGGGTAGTTACATCAAAGGCAGCAAGAGGCTTCATCTGTATTACATCAGGAGACTGGAACTCCTTAGGGATCCTGCAACAGTGAGGCTAGCCATGAACCCTGGACTTGGGTGAGGACAGCCGGATCCTGCCATTGCATGGTCCTCTCTCACCCTCATCATGACTAGAATGTCACAAATGTGGTGTCACTGTGACACTGTATCCACATCCACCACCTGCCTAATGCTTTTAACCCTGACTGATAATCTTTGACTCCATGATTTCCTTAGGGCTTGGGAAACAGGGTGCTAACACTTCCATGCTCTCAAATGGAGAACACCTTCTATGGTGTTTTCTTCTGTACAATTTTCCCTCCTCAACTGGGACAAATCCTTACTGTGAACCAAGTAGTCACCAATGCAGAAACATTGTATGTATTTCTATTTAAAAGACATGGGAGGGCTTTCCTGGTGGCGCAGTGGTTGAGAGTCCGCCTGCCGATGCAGGGTACACGGGTTTGTGCCCCGGTCTGGGAAGATCCCACATGCCGCGGAGCGGCTGGGCCTGTGAGCCACGGCCGCTGAGCCTGCGCATCCGGAGCCTGTGCTCCGCAACGGGAGAGGCCACAACAGTGAGAGGCCCGCGTACCGAAAAAAAAAAAAAAGACATGAGACACTATTGGCAAAATAATACCTTTATTACCTATGACTGGCAGATATATTTCTGATTTATTCTTTCCATGTTTGAAAAGAATTTCAAAATAACAAAATAATTTTATACACCATACAATTCAGGGTAAGGCTGGACTCAGGGTACCCCTTGATTGTTCACAGGGCGGGCAGAACCCTCTGTCTCCATACATTTTTTTGAGGTAGTCTGACTTTCTGCTGTGAGTCCTGATCCCAGTCTTGAAACGCCATGGGGTTATGTTCACCACCCGTGGTGGCTGGAATTTTCTCAGCCATAGGGATGAGCTTCTAGGAGATAAGGGTAGAGGGCTCTGGAGCTGAAACAGAGGGCCTGGTGTGGGTGGAGGGTGAGAAGCCCTCTCACGATCCAGTGTTTCCCTGTGCTTATCACTGCGTATCCACTCAGTAAAACAGGGGCTGCCTTAGAGCAGCAGCCAGTAAATCTGATGGAGGAACTTCCTTATAGTAGCTTCCAGAATCTGACGACAGGGCCCAGTAGGAAGTTTGACCGGATCCAGGAGATCCCAGGATGCCAGGGAGCTACAAGCCCTTGATTACTGAGATGGCCCAGCCAATGGACCCAGGTCCTGGGAGGCACGGTCAGGTAGTTTTTAAGGACAGCCCTCGACTAGGACAGACAGACCTGCACGATGACACTGGAATTTGTCACAGAGACTCCATACTGCTCATTTCTGAACTCCAAGTCCCAGATGCAGCATTCCAAAGACACAAAGCGAACGCCCTTCTTGAGGTTGGAGAACACGTGGCTGACCTGTAGGAAGGAAAAGAGGTAAGCCTCATTGTGACCTAGGCTTCTTCTCAAAAGCGGAGTTGGGGTCCTCAGGCAGGTGGTATTTTCCATAAATGGCTGTGACAATGTCTCCACGGGTACTTCTAGAATCATGCCACTCCTTATCCAAGGACAGAGTCTAATTCCTGTTCCCTTGAATCTGGGCAGGTTTCCTTGTAACCCAGAGTGTGGTGGAAATGACGCTGAGTGACTTTTGCTAAGTGACTTCCAAGGCTGGGTCAGAAAGGCAATGCAGCTTCTGCTGGTTTCTCCAGAAGCCTCATGGTGGAGGCTTGAGCCGCCGAGATGCAGCTGACCACCCTAAAGCTGCCATGCTGTGAGGAAGCCCAAACTAGACCAAGCAGAGAGATCCCAAGGCCAAGCTCTGAGATTAAACCAAGAGCTGCCTGGCCAGCCACCAGCTGCTGTATACACACTCACATCCTGCCCTGCCCTTCGGCCCCAGCCAGTGCCTGAAGGCAACTACATGAGAGAATGGAGCCAGAAGCACCCAGCAGAGCTCTACTCACAGAGGTGATAAGATGACTGCTGATGCTATTAAGCCGCTATATTTAAGGGCAATTTTTTATGCAGCCATAGATTATCATAAGCCCCACTGTCCTTTCCCACACCCCAGAGACTCACCCGAGGAGAGACGCTGTTTCTCCACTTCCAGATGGGGAAAGGCAAAGGAGAGAAATGATCCAGGATGGCCTGGTTGGCATCTAGAAGTTGGACAGTTAGCTGATATATACAGTCAGTTCCTTGTTGGTCATTCCGCCTGTGGGAGAAGGGAGACCTTGAAGGCTGGACTTGCCGTCCTATCTCTTTGGGGGTCTGCCTGCTTCACCTGAATGGCCTTCCCATGTATGCAAGTACAAAATAGTTTTGTGATCCCCAGGACTGGCACCATTAGTGTCACTTAGGAGTTTGGCCCCTCTGCATACCCAATGAATCCATCTGCACTAAACTCTCTCCCCAGCTGGTCTGCATGCACATTCATTTCAGAAGTAATGACCTAAAGCCATGCTCTTCAGGGTACGTCCTCCCATATTATTTCTCATTCTATATTTCACTGGTGGCAAAAGATGTCATTTCCGATGTGTACAACGGTGATGTTTTAAGATATAATTTCCTTATCAGCCATTTACAAGGATCCAGAGGAATCTAGATAAATTGGTGATGGAATATCCAGCAATATTCAAAGACACAACAGGCAATGTCCTTCAATGGTAAATGGATAGATTATGGTATATTCATGTAATGGAATATTATAAAGCCATGAAAGTAAACTAACTGCAGCTACATACAATTATGGATGAATTTACAAATGTGTTATTGATTGAAAGAAGCCAGATACAAACTATATACTATATGACTCAATATGTATTAAGGACCAAAATGGACAAGACTTATCTATGGTAACAGAATTCAGGATGGTGCTACCCTTGGGTTGAAAGTGATGGGGAATGGTGCATGAGGGATGCTGAGGGTGGGGTTTGCTGGCAACATTCTGTTCTTGATTTAGTGAATGTATTCACTTCATAATAATTCACTGAGTTGCACAACCAAGACATGTGGGGTTTTTTGTTTTTTTTTTTTTTTTTTTGCGGTACGCGGGCCTCTCACTGTTGTGGCCTCTCCCGTTGTGGAGCACAGGCTCAGCGGCCATGGCTCATGGGCCCAGCCGCTCGGCGGCATGTGGGATCTTCCCGGACCGGGACACAAACCCGTGTCCCCTGCATCGGAAGTTTACGGTGCCTTGATTGAAAATGAATGTGGTAAAGCCAAAATTTTAAATGGTCACTTTTCCTGTCTCTCAAGTAGCCTTTACATCTGGGGAACACGCAATAGAGAGGGGCTTTCATTTTCTGTAAAATTGGAGGACTGTGAGATAGGAATTGGGAAAGCATAACTATATGATGCTCCCACTATCGATGTGAACTGTAGTGAGTTGTTTTAGAACAAGGAACATAAAACTGTAGTGGACTTGGACTTTGCCTTTGCTTAAAATCATCTGAGTCCTGTATCCCCTGGAAGGTGCTCATGGACCGCAGTTTCAAGACCATCACTACAGAGTGCAAGAGTCAGACAAGTATGAGTCTAATGCCAGGCCCTGCCAAATCTTAGCTGTGCCACCAGGGAAAAATCACCTCCCCATTCCGAACTCCTCAGTTTGAGGTTTCAAAAATAATTTTCCCACAGGATCAAGGATCATGAAGGGTACTGAAACAGCTCAAACTTCAAAGCACTGGCTTTGTGTTTGACATATAACCCTATCTTATAAAGATAGGGAAACTGAGGCACACTGTGATTTGCCCAAGGCCACAAAGCTGGGAAGCCAGGGTTTGAACCTGAGAGGTTCTGGCTCCAGAATCTGACCTTTAGCCAAGTCTCCTACCTTGTCTCCTCCTAAACCAAGGAGCATCTCATTCACAGACAAGATGGAATTGGGCCCAAGTCCTCTGTATAGGATCCAAACTGGCATCATCCCATCCAGGTCCTTTTGGGGGTTAGGGGATGGGTTCAGGGAATGTACTCTGCTAAAGTACTAAAGCCATCATGGTGGTTAAGTCTCATTTCCCTACCTGCTTTATCCTAAGGGGTTGTTAGGAGGCCTAAATAAAGTCACCCAGGGATTTCCCTGGTGGCGCAGTGGTTAAGAATCCACCTGCCAATACAGGGGACATGGGTTCAATTCCTGGTCGGGGAAGATCCCACATGCCACGGAGCAACTAAGCCTGTGCGCCACAACTACTGAAGCCAGTGCGCCTAGACCCCATGCTCCTCAACAAGAGAAGCCACAGCAATGAGAAGCCAGCGAACCACCAAAGAGTAACCCCTGCTCTCCACGACTAGAGAAATACCCACGCGCAGCAACGAAGACCCAACGCAGCCATAAATAAATAAATAAATAGATAAATAAATAACTAAATAATGGGCTGTTTTTATCATCACACTCACCAGTCAGAGACACAAATCTCAATCTTTCCACTGTCCAGAAGTTCCGGCCAGAAACCCTCCTTCTCCAGGTCCAGCACTTGCTTCTTGTGATAACCGCTAGGAAAGAGGGAGAAAGGTCAATAAGGACCAGGCAAGTACTCAACAACCGCCCTTGGGGAAGCGGGACATTCACCTGCAGGCAGACAGGAAGCTGGTCAGCATATAGGCACTAGGTATGACCTCCAAGTTTTCCTCCGCCGCCGCCCAGCCGTCTTCACTGCTCAGCACCGTCCATTTCAGGAAACCTTCTGTTAAATGAAAACGGTTTTTCCCCAAGCTCTTTGCCATCTCACCCGCCCAGGGATAAGTCCCCTGGGGTTTCCCATGGGGACCTGCACGTCCCACTCCTCCCTTGGGATCCAGTTCCACCCCATCCACGGAGTCCAAGTGCCCCCCGCATCCGGCCCCTCCCACCTGCTCCCTTGAGGAGGACCCCTTTCCTGGGCTCCCCACCTTCGTCCCTGGGGTTCCGGAGGAGGTTGCGTCCTATGGGTCTGCGCTCGCAGAAGCGGCCCAGGACGCAGGGCCTGGGGTCGTCGGCGGCGGGCAGGCAGGTGCTGACGATGCGCCACAGGGCGGCGTGTTTCCGGGCCAGGATGCTCAGCCACAGGGCCTGGCAGTCCACCAGGTCGCGCCAGCGCCGGCACACCCGGCGGCAGCGCCCGAGCAGCACGTGAGGGGGCACGTGGCTCAGCACCATCTCGAGCAGCTCCGTGGGCAGCTGGCCCAGACCCAGCGGCTCCTCGGGTTCAGGCTCCAGCGCGGAAACACCGACTAGCCAGTTCCTGGAAGCCGAGGCACCCATGGTCTCCTCACCAGGCTCGGCTGCCACTGCGGGAGAGCCAGTGTCAAAACATCAGGAACCTGCAGCCATGACAGCCCCGCCCCTGCCAGCCACACCCCAAGACTGTCACCCCCCGCAAAGCCTGTCAGCTGCCTCCCCAACCTCACCACCCCCAGCCCCATCCTCAAGGCCCCAGACTCCCAACCCTTCCTTGCCGGCGGACCACTGCAGCCCCCTGCAGGCAACCCGCTCTGTGACCTCACTGACCCCTTGGGGTCCTACCCTGCATCTCGGCCAGTGGCCAGTGCTCCTGGAAGGCTGGCCTTCACCTTGTTTCATGTGCCCCCATCTCTAAGTCTGCCCTTTTTATAGGCCTGCCCCTCCCTAATACCCAGCACCACCCACACCCCTGCCCCTCCCCCTGCCCCACCTTACCTGTCTCCCCAGTCTCTGCCTGCCCCTCCCTTCTCACTGTCGTGCCCCCTCCTCCCTTCACCTTGCACCAATTTACAAGCCAGCTCTTCCCACCCACACCCACCCCGCCGTATTCTCTAGATACCCCCTCCATCGGACTGTATTTGGACTGGGTGTTAATATGGAACCGAATGCCACACGGAAGACGTTGTCAGACATATATCAATACAAATGTTCTAGAAATTGTATGAAGTTCCTAAAATTGGAAATATCCTGTTATGCGGTCAGTCATAATTCTAGTTATTATCTTAAAATGTTGTATGTCACAGAAACAGCCAAATTTCCTTGACAATTGCATTGTAATCGGTCTTCAACCATGCTTTTTAAGTCTTTTGTCATTCGTAGACAGTTATTGTCTTACTCTGATGCGTTTACAAACATGCTTGTAGATGACTTGCTTTTACACTACAAAACTAGATTAGACTTGGTAGCAAAGGGACTTTCACTTTGTATGATGGTTATTTCAGAAGTGACTCTCTTATTTATTTGTATTTATTTATTTTTGGCTGCGTTGGGTCTTCCATTGCTGCGTGCAGGCTTTCTCTAGTTGCCATGAGCCTGGAGCACGGCTCTAGGTGGGTGGGTTTCAGTAGCCGTGGCGCTCCGGCTTAGTTGCTCTGTGGCATGTGGGATCTTCCCGGACCACGGATGGAACCCATGTCCCCTGCATTGGCAGGCGGATTCTTAACCACTGCGCGACCAGGGAAGTCCCAGGAATGACTTTTATAGAAGGCTTCTGAGGAAGTGGTAATCCTTTAACTGTCTCACCATCAGTTGAGTCTCTTCTAAACTCTCAGCACACTCAGCACAATTCTATAAGCCAACTAATTTATGAAATATTGTTGCTTTCTGCACCTAACACTACCCTGGTTTTCCTTTTTCTTTTCTTTTCTTTTTTTTTTTTTTTATTTTTGGCTGCGCCATGACAGACTTTTAGTTCCTGACCAGGGATCGAACCTGGGTGCCCGACAGTGAAAGCACCAAGTCCTAACCAGGGCATTCCCTGGGAATTCCCAGTATTACCCTGGTTTGATGTAATAACATTAATCTTGCAACTTTGCTTCCAGCATCACAGCAAGAAAAAAATCATGATTGCATTTTGTTAACAAATTCTATTCTTGCTCCCAGGAATGACTTACAAGAAGTCCCTGTTGATAATGCTGATGTAATTAGATTTACAGATGGGTCGTACTTAAGGGATGAGCAGGGACATTACAGAGCTGGATATACAATAACGCCCACAGTGGACATAACTCAAAGCTCTTATTTACCAGAAACAAAGTCAGCACAACATGCCAAATTAATTTCCTTAGCTCTAGGATGTCAATTAGTTAAAGACCAGGTAACAAATACTTATACTGACAGTTACTATGCTTTTGTAGTGGTACACAACTTTGGAATGCCATGAAAACAGTGAGGTTTTTAACAACTCCAGGGCAACCTATAAAAAAAGTAGAAAACAGGATGCCGAGTTATTAATTGCTATATAACTGCCAAAGCGGTTAGCAATTATTAAAACACCAGGGCATTCCGCATCTGACACCATGGAAGCTAAAAGGAATCAGCTTGCTGATGCTGCAGCCAAACAGTTAGCTTTAAAGATTCATCCTGTCCAGCCTTGAAAATGTCCACGCTTCTCCATTAACGCTGCTAATCCAGTAAAAGATTTCTTTCTACAAGTTCAAGAAGTCACCACTAATGAAGAGAAACAGATACAGCAACAAAAAGGAGGTATTTTGATCCCACCACACAAATATGGTTTAGATATGACAAAACAAAACGAAACAAAACTTACAGTGTCTATTGAAGCCCAATTTGCCGATACTCCAGCATGGACATTCTTTACCCCATTGGGCATCTGAGAAAACGGTTTTATGGGGAAAACAATACTTTGGAAACTTTCACCCATGATGGCTCAAAGGAAACATATTACATTATTGGCAGGGCTTATTGACATACTTAAAAAAAATTGGGGGACTTCTCTGGTGGTTCAGTGGTAAAGAATCCACCTTACAATGCAGGGAACACAGGTTCGATCCCTGGTTGGGGAACTAAGATCCCACATGCCTCAGGGCAGCTAAGCCCGTGTGCCGCAACTATTGAGTTCACGCACCTCAACTAGAGCCCACGAGCCGCAAAGTACAGAGCCCACACACCCAGGAGCCTGCGCACCACAACTAGAGAAGAGAAAACCTGCATGCCACAACTAGAGAGAAACCCGCGCACCACAACAAAGAGCCCGCGTGCTGCAGCGAAAGATCCCACATGCCTCAACGAAGATCCTGTGTGCCGCAACTAAGACCCAATGCAGCCAAAAATACATTAAAAAATAAATAAATAATAAATACATCTTAAAAAAAAAATTGGGATCTACTTTTCCAAAGAGCTCCCAGGAGGTGGAAAAGATCATGGATTATAACCCAGGGATTTTGCTTGTTGGAAAGGACATCAAATAAAAGATTTTCTGCAGCCACGGTGGAAAGAAACTTTTCAGGTATTATTAACTAATCCATGCACAGCTAAGCTGAGAGACATTAATTCAAGGATTCACATCTCTCATTCTCCACCTGAATGGAATTTGACGGCTGTTTCTAGCACCTGACTTCAACTAAGACAGGCGTCACCAAGTTAGGAAGAGAAGGTGACAACAGCAGTAGCAGACAGCTGACCCAAGAGTCTGGGCCAGGCCTAAAAGACCCATCCTACCAGTTCAAATGTACTGTTACCAAAAGTGTGTCTTGAAATCAAAATTAAAAGTTATTTTTTTATTTCTAGCCATGTTTTTACCCCAAAACCCTTTAGTAATGCTATCACAAAGTATTACTACTGAGGGCAATTTAACTGATCGTTGGATTTTTCATTAAATTCCCCGGTCAATAAGGCCAATAGAAGCCCCTCATAATTCTCATCATTGACTTTTCAGATGTTCCTATAATCTACAAAAATTTCCCCATCAGCATATAGCTCCAAGTTTACTACGTTCAATTAATTTATACAATTCTGAAGTTTCTGGGATGAGACAGTGATGTTGCAAAAGCAAGTAGCTCTTGATTTTTAAAACTGCTTTGCAGGGGGAAGTGTGCCAGAATCCAGACAATGTTGTACTTTCATATCAGATGAGTCCTCTAATATAGCCATCTAATGACTCTCATACAAAATAAAAATTTCTACATTGAAGAACCCACTTTCTAGTCCAAATGAAATCTTTGGTAAATGGTTCAGTTTTGGGCATTCATGGCTTAAATCTCCACTTTTGACTTTGTTACTGTTATTGGTTCTGGCGATTGTGTTCTATATCATTTATAGAGTAATAATCTCTTGTACATCTCAATGTATATATATTCAAAACTCCTATGAAAATAACGATGTCTAAATGACTTGAAACTATTGATCATATCTATTGTTCTATATAAAAGGGCATGCACAATGCACATACAGGGTAAAATTGGCATAAGTCCTATTGGAACTGACTGATAAAATTGACTTTCAGTCCTTGTGAAGCATTCTACTAGCATAACCCCTAAAAGGAAAGGAAGAACTGGGCTGTTAAGACTGGCAGCAAAGGATGTGATGGATCCAGGGCAGGTAAGCAACCACCACGGCATCAGAGGCCAAATATTTGATCACCTAATGCTTTCTATCAGAATATTACTGATCAAAAGGGGAAAAATGATGCAATAAAATCTATATTTTGAGGCAGAAAAAGAAAAAATTAAACATAAAATTGTCTCTGTGGTTTTTTTAGGCCTCCTGCCTCCCTAATGTGGGGTGTGTATCTGCAACCAGAGCTCCCCAAAGTGCCTGCTCAACTGAAAGATCAATTTTTTTTCTTCTGATGCTGGTAATGTAACTTTCTAAAAAATAGCATTCTTTCCCAGCTCTGTAGGGGGTCATGGTGAGTAGCTGCTTGCTTTGTACATTCTTACCTGGACTAGGTACCCTTGGTGAACTTTATGTAAAATATCAGTATGTTACATTGATGTGTAATGCTTTGTCTAGAAAATGTGTACGACTGTGCCTTTGACTTCTAAAAGGCAGAAGAGTTCTCAGAGCTTTGTGAGAATCTGCTTCCTGGGTTATAATACTCAGTTTGGCTTTTTTGCATTTTCATCTACAGGTGTAATTAATTGGAGCTCTCTTACCTGTGGGAGTGACGACATGGTACTATCACATTGGAAAATTGTTTGGCAGCACCTACTAGAGCTGAATATATACTTACACCATGACATGTATTCATCTAAAACAATAAAACAGCCAGTTATTTTACTAGGAAAACAAGGTTATTCAGAAGCAGTGAAGAATTGCAGTTTGGGATATGAAAATATGGTGAACCACATGCAAGTCCTCTAAAGCAAAGGAGAGGGAATTCTTTTATAGAGGAGAGGGCATGTTTGGAGGGACTGTTATAAACAAAAAGTCCATTGGGGGAAAGGAGATGTTCTAAGTATAGAGGCTTTTTCATTGGCTGAGTTGTGACAGTCTCTCATTGGCCGGGCTGTTGCCAGGCCAGGAGAAAATCTTTCTTCCTCCTGCTGGCTGTAGTAAAGTAGTGTCACTTCCTGCCAGAGATGCAAGGTAGATCTCTTCCTTATGGGATCTGACATGGAAGGGTACATGTGTGACAGGTCTCCTTTCTGGCCTCCTGACTCCATTTTATTTTATTTTTATTTTTTAAATGTATTACCTACTTATTTTGGCTGCGCTGGGTCTTAGTTGCAGCACATGGGATCTTAATGGTGGCATGCGCGCTCTTAGCTGCAGCATGCATGTGGGATATAGTTCCCTGACCAGGGATCAAACTGGGCCCACTGCATTGGGAGCACAGAGTCTTACCCACTGGACTGCCAGGGAAGTCCCCCTGACTCCAATTTAACGAGCTTTCTCTTCGTTAATTTTCACATGCGCAGTTGTACTCCCAGGTGTGAGAAACGTGTGCACGTAAAGATAGATACTAGAGGACTTCCCTAGTGGCACAGTGGTTAAGAATCCACCTGCCAACGCAGGGGACACGGGTTTGATCCTTAGTTGGGGAAGATCGCACATGCCGCAGAGCAACTAAGCCCGTGCGCCACAACTACTGAGCCTGTGCTCTAGAGCCCTCAAGCCACAACTATTGAGCCTGTGTGCCACAACTACTGAAGCCCATGCGCCTAGAGCCCGTGCTCCGTAACAAGAG
Organism: Lipotes vexillifer; assembly: GCF_000442215.2. Lineage (NCBI taxonomy): Eukaryota > Metazoa > Chordata > Mammalia > Artiodactyla > Lipotidae > Lipotes > Lipotes vexillifer. The sequence continues at coordinate 186,689 of NW_006791807.1, forward strand.
AAGCCACTGCAGTGAGAAGCCCGAGCACCGCAACGAAGAGTAGACCCCACTCGCCACAACTGGAGAAAGCCTGCCAAAGCCAGACCTAAAGCAGCCAAAAATAAATAAATTTTTTTTAAAAAAGATAGATACTAGAATGTTCACTGCAGCTTTATTGATCAGAGACTCAAACCAGAAACGAACCAATGTCCACCCAGAGCAGATGAATAAATCAAGAGTGTTCAGCAAAGAGAAGAAACAAGCTACAGCCACTTGCAAAAACATGGATGGACTTTGGAAGCCTAAGGTTAAGGGAAATAAACCAATGCAAAGGAGCAAGTGCCATGTGATTCTGTTTAATATACCTCAGGAAAGACGCCATCAGTGATGCTAAAAGTCAGGACAGCAGTTACCCTGAAGGCACAAGAGGCCGTGTCAGAGTCAGTGGCTGTTTATAGATAGGCTCGGGTTACACTTTTCTGTGTGCACATTATACTTCAATAAAAACGTAAAACACGAACATAAAAAAAAATGTGAGCTTGTTTCAAAGTTAAAAAAATTTAAATTCCATAAATGATCCAGCAATCCCGCTTCTGGATAAATACCCAAAAGAGCTGAAAGCAGAGTCTTGAAGAGATATTTTTACACCCATATTCACATAAATATTCACAACAGCCATAGGTGGGAGTAACCCACGTGTCCCTTAACAGACAACTGGATAAATAAAATGTGGTGTTTAGGCACAGTGGAATATTACTCAGCCTCAGAAAGGAAAGAAATTCTGATACATGCTGCAACATGGACTTTGAGGACATTATGCTAAGAGAAATAAGCCAGACACAAAAAGACAAAAATTGTATGATTCCACCTATAGGAGGTTCCTAGAATAGGGGAATTCATTGAGACCAGGTAGAATGGTGGTTGCTGGGGGTTGAGGTGGAGGGAATGCAGAGTTATTGATTAATGGGTCCAGAGTTTCCACTGTACAAGGTGAAAAGAGTTCTGGAGATGGGTTGCACAACAATGTGAATGTACTTAACATTATTAAACTCGAAAATGGTTAAGGTGGTTAAATTTGACATTTTACAATTTAAGAATATTTTTTATAAAAAATTTTTTAAAATTCGATTTACAAAATCTTAAGGTGGCTCAGAATAAATCCAACAAAAGATATGCAATATTTTATGAAAAAATTTATAAAACTTTATTGAAGGGCTTTAAAGAAGAGTTAAGTATCGACACACAGGAGGACAAGATCTCCAGGTAACAATATGGACTAATCCAAAAACACATCCTCAGGGCAAACATGAATCTGTGGGTTGGCAACTGCAATATATGATTTCCATAAAACTTAAGAACACATAAAAAAAATGCTATATAATAATTGTGGGCCAAACACATGTAGAAAAAGGAGGGCGTAACCCAAAGCGTGTGCCTTTCCAGGACAGTGGCTGGGGGTGGGGAGTGGCATTGGAGGGAGGGGGCAGATATGGAGTGTTTGGTTTGGCCCAGCTAAGGTTTGAGACCTGGCAGTCTCGGCTTCAGAACTGATGCTAACGGCTCCTCTAGGCTCCATGCCAAGTTCAGGGACTGCCGGTGGTGAAGGACCTGGGGCTCAGGGCACCTGCCTCCACCTGCCCCCCAAGAGCCAGCTCCTGGCTGAGACTGGTTCCCTCCAGTCACTGCCCTGCTCAGATGCCGCACACAGCAGGTTAGAGGCGGGCCCAGGAGTCTCCTCCCTGGGGACCGGGGTTGAGCTGTGTGGCTTTGGGCAGGCTGCTGCCCTCCCCAAGCTTTTTTTCTCATTTTGTAGCGAGGCCTAAATCAAGGGGGAGTTGAGAGGAGTTGATGGAATAGTGCTCCTAAGACATGCAGCAAAGTGCCTGGGACGGGGAGAGGGCACAGTTATTACTGATGTTATTATCATTATGCTTCCTGGGTGAAGGGGTCAAGAAAGGTTGGCCGTCATCCAGGGGGAATCCTCATAGCCCTTGACCTCCCCATCCCATGCAGAGACAGAGTCCTCATCAGAAGTGTACTTCTCTAGGGAAATGGCAACCGCATCCCCACTAACACCAACCTCTCCAAGGGGTGGCGCAGTCCTGGCATTCAGACCCCTCTGAGCTGGCAAGTCACTTGCCTTCTATCAGAAGCTCAATTTCTTCCTGAATTTTCTGTGGGCAGTCACATTTGTTCCCAGAGGTGGACAACAATTTCCTGACATGGCCCCTAACTGTCACCACTCTGCAGCCCCATGCAGAAGAATCTAGACCCTCGACTGGACCCAGGAGATCCCAGGATGCCAGGGAGCTACAAGCCATTGATTATTGAGATGGCCCAGCCAATGGGCCCAGCTCCTGGAAGGCACGGTCAGGTAGTTTTGCAAGGACAGTCCACGACTAGGGCAGACGGACCTGCACAATCACACTGGAGTTGGGCAGATAGACTCCATAATGTTCAGACAAGAACTCCATGTCCTGGACCCAGTGTTCACAAGACACAAAGCGGACGCCCTTCTTGAAGTTGGAGAACACATGGTTGACCTGTAGTAAGGAAAAGAGGTAGGTCTCATTGTGCCTTCAAAAACTGAGTTGGGGGCCTTCTGACAGGTGGTATTTTCCATAGATGGCTGCGACAATGTCTCCACAGGTACTTTTTCTAGAATCATGACACTCTTTTTCCAGGGCTGGAGTCTACTTCCCATCCCCTTGAGTCTGGAGGGGTTTCCTTGTAACCCAGAGTGTGGTGGAAGTGATGCTGAGTGACTTTTGCAAAGTGACTTCCAAGGCTGGGTCAGAAAGGCAATGCAGCTTCTGCTGGTTTCTCCAGAAGCCTCATGGTGGAGGCTCTTGAGCCACCAAGAAGCAGTCTGACTGCCCTGAAGCCGCCATGCTGTGAGGAAGTCCAAACTAGACCAAGCAGAGAGATCCCAAGGCCAAGCTCTGAGATTAAACCAAGAGCTGCTTGGCCAGCCACCAGCTGCTGTATACACACTCACACCCCACCCTGCCCTTCAGCTCCAGCCAGTGTCTAATGCAACCACATGAGAGACCAGGGCCAGAAACTCCCAGCAGAGCCCTACTCGTAGACACCATAAGAGATGAGAAAATGACTGCTGTTCATATCAAGCCACTAAATTTTGGGGCAATTATGCAACAGTAGTTCATCATAGGCTCCACCATCCTTTCCCCTCACCCCTCTCAGAGACTCACCTCAAAGGAGACGCTGTTTCTCCACTGCCGAATGGGCATAGGCACAGAAGAGAAATGATCCAGGACGGACTGGTTGGCATCTGGAAGTTGGATAATTAGATGATATATATTGTCAGTGCCTTGTCGGCTGGTCCACCTATGGGAGAAGGGAGAGCTTGAAAGCTGGACTTGCCACTCCATCTCTTTGGACGTCTGCCTGCTTCACCTGAATGGCCTGTGCATGTATGCAAATCTCAAATGTGGTCCCCAGGAGAAGCACCATCAGTGTCACTTGGCAGCTTGGACCTGCGTATACGCAATGAATCCATCTGCACTAGCTCCCCAGCTTGTCTGCGTGCACATTCATTTCAGAAATAATGACCTAGAGCCGTGCACTTCAAGGTACGCCCTCCCATAGGCTTGTCCAAATGTATGGTCTTTGCTCTCTGCTTCTGGGATGTAATCTCTGGACCCTTGGAATGTTATGTGTGACAGAACTAACCTTGTTTGCCTGGGGACCTTGGGTCATACTGGACAGCCTGCAAATATGATTTGGTGGGGACTGGCCACGTCCACACAGATAGTCTATAATGGGGGCAAGCCACTCCAGGAAGACCAACAGTGTGATTTAGGATGCCTCACGCAAATCAGTTGACCTGGAGGCTGAGGTGAAACATATAATAAAGCCCCTATAAACTCAGGTGAGCTTCCCTGGTTGGCAATATTCCATGCGTACTGTCACCATTGGAGGCCAGGACAATCAGGTGTCATGACTCCATGGGTAGAGGGCAATGGAATTCTGGTGTTGGAAAGTTCCCCTGGATGCTGCCCTGTGATCTTCCCCTCCGCTAACTTTATAAGAGTTTTCATTCAGTTCTATGTCTTTCTAGTCAATTACTGAGCCTGAGGGTGGCTTTGGGAATGCCCCATCTGGCATTTGGAAGGTGGTCTTGACATTGTGGTGGTCATCAACTTTGTAGTTGGCTCTAAACTTCTCACAGATGTTGATGCCTGGCGCTCTCATTTTAGACACTCCTATTTAATTGGTATGGAGTGTGATCCAGGCATTGGGAGTTTTAAATATTTCTGGGTGATATATGGCAAAACTGGGGAGTCACTGATTATTACAATCAACTGGTACACCATTGCTCAAAGCCACACAAACATGCTACAATAGTTGATAAAGGATTAAGCTAAAAACAGAAGTTGATTGTAAATACATCTTCTAATGAGATGGATTTGCAGAGGCGGCAGTTTATGGTGCCTCGATGGAAAGTAAATTTGGGAGACTTCCCTGGCAGTCCAGTGGTTAGGACTCCACGCTTCCACGGCAGGGGGCATGGGTTCCATACCTGGTCAAGGAACTAGGATGTTTATGTTTTGACGTGGAGAGGCCAAAAAATTAAAAACAAAAAAAAAAGGGACTTCCCTGGTGGTCCAGTGGTTAAGACTCTACACTCCCAATGCAGGGGGTCCGGGTTTAATCCCTGGTCAGGGAACTAGACCCCGGATGCCACAACTAAAGATCGTGCACACAGCAATGAAGATCCCGTGTGCTGCAACTAAGACCTGGCACAGCCAAATAAATAAATATTTAATAAATAAATAAATAAACAAGCTCCTGGGTTTCCAAATTCCTCATCCCTCATTATCAGGTTAGGCAGAGAATGTACCATTAAAAAAAAAAAAAGTTAATTTGGTAAAGGCCAAAATTTCAAATGGTCACTTTGCCTGTCTCTCAAGCAGTCTATCTCTCTGGGAACCACACAACGCAGTAAAGGGCTTTCTTTTTCTGTAAAACTGGAGCATTATGAGACAGCAATTGGGAAGAATAACCAGTGTTACTTCCACCATAGATGTGACCTGTAGCTGATTAATTTGAGAACAGGGAACATAAAAGACTAGAGAATTTAAAATTATCCGGGTCAGGTATCCCTTGGAAAGTCTTCATGGACCCCAGTTTCAAGACCATCACTACAGAGCACAAGCTCTGGAGTCTGACAAGTATGAGTGTCATGCCAGGTCCTGTCAAGCCCTAGCTGTGCCACCAGGGGAAGTCACCTCCCCTTTCTGAACTTCGCAATTTGATGTTTCAAAACACTTTCCCACAGGATCAAGGATCATGAAGGGTGCTGAAACAGGTCACACTTCAGAGCACTGGCTAGGTACCTGACATATAACCCAATCTTACAAAGACAGGGAAACTAAGGCACACTGTGACTTGCCCAAGGCCTCAAAGCTGCGAAGCCAGGGTTTGAACTTGGGAGGTTCTAGCTCCAGAATATGACGTCTTAGCCAAACTCTCCTATCTTGTCTCCTCCTAAACCAAGAGGCATCTCATTTACAGAGTTGGACCCAAGTCCTCTGTATAGGATCCATCTTGGCATCTTCCAATCCAGTTCCCTTTGCAGGTTAGGAGAGGGTTCAGGGCGTGTACTCTGCTGGGTACTAAAGCTCTGATGGTGGTGAAGTCATTTCCCTACCTGCTTTATCCTAAGGGGCTGTTAGGAGGCCTAAATGAGGTCACCCATGCCAACATCAGCGCTCAGCAAAAGGGCTGTTTTATCATCACACTCACCAGTCAGAGACACAAATCTCAATCTTTCCGCTACCCAGGAGTTCCGGCCAAAATCCCTCCTTCTCCAGGTCCAACACTTGCTTCTTTTTGTGATACCACCTAGAAAAGAGGGAGATAGGTCAAGAGAACAGGCAAGTACTCACCACAACCCTGGACCTTGTGGAAGAGCAACATTCACCTGTAGGCAGACTGGAAGCAGATCTGCAAAGGGGCCCTAGGCATGGCCTCCAAGTTTCCCTCCATAGCCAGGGCACCACAACTGTGCACAACCATCAATTTCTGGAGGACTTCTGTTAAATAAAAAAGGTTTGTGACCAAGTTCCTTGCGAGCCCGCCAGCCCACGGAGAGAACCCATGGGTTTCCCATGAGGCCACGCCACTCCAGACCCTCCCACTGGCTCCCCTGAGGACCCCTTTCCTGGGGCCCCCCACCTTCGCCCTGGGGGTTCTGGAGGAGGTTGCGTCCTATGGGTCTGCACTCACAGAAGCGGCCCAGGACGCAGGGCCTGGGGTCGGCGGCAGTGGGCAGGCAGGTGCTGACGATGGGCCACAGGGTGGCGTGGTCTCGGGCCAGGATGCTCAGCCACAGGGCCTGGCAGTCCACCAGGTCGCGCCAGCGCCGGCACACCCGGCGGCAGCGCCCGAGCAGCACGTGAGGGTGCACGTGGCTCAGCACCATCTCAAGCAGCTCCGTGGGCAGCTGGCCCAGACCCAGTGGCTCCTCGGTTTCGGGCTCCCCAGCAGGGACTCGGGCGGGCAGGCCCCCAGAAGTCGAGTTGTCCATGGTCTTCTCACCAGGCCCAGCTGCAACACGGGAGAGCCAGTGTCATACTTCAGGGTGTCAGGGACCTGCAGCCTCTACCAGCCCTGCCTGTGCCAGCCACACTCCAAGACTGTCACCCCCTAAGCCCCCTCAGCTGCCTCCCCAACCTCACCACCCCCAGCCCCATCCTCAAAGCCCCAGATTCCCAACCCGTCCTTGCCGGCAGGCGATTTAAGCTCTTTTCTACCATTTGCATCACAGCCCCCGGCAGCCAACCTCCTCTGCAACCTTACAGACGCCCAAGTCCTACCCTGCATCTCAGCCAGAGCTCCTCGCAGGCAAACCTTCATGTAGCTTCATGAGCCCCCATCTCTACCTCTGCCCTTTTTATTTGCCCGCCCCTCCCTTCTTAATACCCAACACCACTGCCGGCCACCTCCCCTGCCCCATGCTTTCTGACTCCATAGTCTCTGCCCGCCCCTCCTTTCTTACTGTCACGCCCCCTCCTCTCTCTGCCTTGCCCCAACTTACTAGCCAGACCCTCCTGTCCCCACCTTCTGTATTCTCCAGACACCCGCCTCCCTCAGGCTGTATTTGGACTGAGGTGGAACTGCCCAACCAAATCTCCCAGAGTAGGGGCTGCCAGGATCCAGAGTCTGTCGCTCTTCGTCTGGACCCAGTGGCCCCTTGGAGTGTCCCTAATCAGGCTGTAAGGCCCTTGGTGCTGAACAACTGCTGCTATTTGGGTCAGACACCTGGGCAGAAGGCTTTGTATTCATTAGGTCATATAAAATTCTCATCACCTTTAAGGATCCAGCATCACTAGCTTGGAGATCATTGCACAGGAGAAAACAGGCTCCAACAGGAGCCGAATGCATTTCTATCTGACTCCCTAAATGAGTGCTATAACCAGTAATAACCCCAGCCAAACTTCACGGAGCCTCTTACTACCAGTCTGGGTAGCAACCCCCTGAGATAGGTATGGCTATGTCCCCACTTTCCAGGTGAGAAAACTGAGGCCAAGTGACCTGCCCAAATCAAACAGCTAGTAGGTGACAGAGCTGGGATTTGAACCTAGCCTGGGTAGCTCTAGAATTCTTGCTTTTAACCTCTATACCAACTCTGTCCAAGAAAAATAAAAGGGGAGCTACACATACAACTTTCAATATCGGCAAGTAAAATCGTCATTGATTTTTGCCAACATGGAACTTACTTTCTAAGGGAGAGAGACATGGTGAACAGGAGACAGATTAAGCAAATTAGTTACTGTTAGGAAATCATTAAAAATAAAATCTCCTGCCAACCCCCAACATCCTCTTCAAAAATACAGAAAAGATGCAAACAGTTTTTCTATGGAGTAAGCATTAAATCAGACTGTAATTCACATGGGCCATGATGAGCAGTGGATGTGACATGGAAATTGTGTAGTGTGTAGTGTAGGTGATCAGTGCTCTGGGAAACAGAGCAGGCAAGGGGAAAAGGGCCATAAGCAATCTGGGTGGGGAGATCCTGAATTCTGAGAGATGGATTGACTATTACACGGGCCAAATTTCTTTTCGATACATACACTGTCAATACAATTTTTACTATTGAGGTTTTCCAACATATCCCAAAGTGGAATAGTGTAAGGAGCTCCAGCAGTTAACTCCTGACCAATCTGGTTTCATCTCTACTCCCACCCACTTGCTCCCCCAGGCAATTTAAGGCACATCTTAGAAACCACACCTTTCTGCCCATAGCAGTACATTATTTTAATGTAATTTGTAAACTGGGGGAATCAGTTTGATAATGAGATTATGAAAATTGATTATGACCCAATCAGGATTTCAAAAAGTGGTTAAAATAAGTTTGAAAACTTCAAGTAAGATAAAAAAGCAGAGACTGACAAGTCAGTTTCCATTCTTCAATTTCCTCCTCAGACACAATCTCCGTTAATTCCTGGAATTACACCCCATGGTGTACTCCAGTTAAAAAGAAAAATAGGGACTTCCAGGGTGGCGCAATGATTAAGAATCCACCTGCCAGTGCACAGGACACGGGTTCGAGCCCTGATCCAGGAAGATCCCACATGCCACGGAGCAACTAAACACATGTGCCACAACTACTGACCCTGTGCTCTAGAGCCCCCGAGCCATAACTACTGAGCCCGCATGCCACAACTACTGAAGCCTGCACTCCTAGAGCCCATGCTCCGCAACAAGAGAAGCCACTGCAATGAGAAGCCCCCACACCACAACGAAGAGTAGCCCCTGCTCGCCGGAACTAGAGAAAGCCCACACACAGCAACGAAGACCCAACACAGCCAAAAAAAATTAAATAAATAAAAATTTTAAAAATAAAAGAAAAATATAATTCGGTTCCAAGGGCTTACTGCCTAGAAGAAAAGGATTAGAGAATAATGGCTTCCAGGAGACGAGGGTGTACAAGGCACCCCAGGGGCCTTTTGGGAAAGTTGTGAGTGCATTTTGGTGTCACAGTAATGAGAGTGTTATTGGGAAGCCGTGCACAGGACAGTGCCACCCAGGGGAGAACTATCGTGGATTCCTCCTCCTAGCCAATGTCCTGTGTGTTTTATGTAGGAGGAAAGCCTGTTAATCTGAGCCTAGAACCCAAATTAGTTGGCCTGTAAATGTAAGGAGTATTAATAGACACTGAATGGTCCAAGAACGCAACTTCTGAGTCCATTGGAAGAGTTTCCTCGGCTTTGTTGGCACTTTACTAGTTGTTACGATCCAGTTCAGGAAACTGCAAAATCTCTTCATCTAGGCAGTGCCAGCTGTGGGTTTTATGGAGCTTTAGGGATCCACAGAGAGTTCTGGGGATTTTTCAGATACACTGGGGAGGTTTTAAAATCCGACTCTGAATCAGGTCTGCATTTGTAACAAATTCCCAAGGGATGTTGATGGCTGCCCTCCATGGACCACACACTAGCTGGATCTTATTGGGAGCAAGCCCAAGTATCACTTGCATTTTGAAATATGTATTCCTTTTTTTTTTTTTTTGCGGTACGCGGGCCTCTCACTGTTGTTGCCTCTCCCGTTGCGGAGCACAGGCTCCGGACGTGCAGGCTCAGCGGCCATGGCTCACGGGCGCAGCCGCTCCGCGGCATGTGGGATCTTCCTGGACCGGGGCACGAACCCGTGTCCCCTGCATCGGCAGGCGGACTTTCAACCACTGCGCCACCAGGGAAGCCCGAAATATGTATTCTTTTACTTATAAATTTCTCTCCTTTTATTTCACCTCTACACTATACATATATATTTGGGACCTTTTATTAACATTTAAAGATTTCTCTGTGGAGATAGGTTTCATCAAGTATTTCATTTCAAGGTGGTAAAGGCTGAATGAGAAATTTTTCGCCATAAATGGAGGAAGGTTGTGGTTGGCTCTGACCGAGTGAAGCAACAAGGATGGGCAGGGAAGTGCTGAGTGGGGATGCAGGTGCCTCTCTCTGCTGGAGGAGGAGTGGTTGGGAAGTTGGGGGAAAAACTGCCAGCCTGGTTTGCAGAAGTAGAAAATTCCTGAACCTCAGAGCACTGGAGGCAGGTTGCACGAATATCCCAAGGATATCAGAAGTTCCACCAACTTTGCTTCCCTGCCCCTGGTTCTCCTATCCTGTTAACAGGAGTGGAGTAGCAACCCTGGGGGTATTTTGATTCCAGGAAAAGAACTGGACTGCGGATGGGCCTTTTGTGTGGATGGAGGGTCTGAGGGATCTTAGGAGGAAGGAGGTAAGTAGTTAACAAAATCTCTCTGAGAAGGGTGGGAGGGATTTGAAGAGAGCCCAGCTCCCTAGCTTAGGGTTGAGTGTGTCCAGCCCTGGGTGTCAGGTTCAAGTTCCTTCCTCAAGGTGATTCAGCCCCTGAAGGCTCTTCTCTCCTGGATTAGGGAGGATGTGGGTGGGGAGATGGGATTTCAGGTAAAACCTTCTCAGCTCCCCACCCAACCCAGCCTCTAGGGGGTCAAGAGCAGAAAAGAGCCACAAAACCCACAAAATTTCTTTGCTCTAAAGAAGAAATTCCGGGGCTTCCCTGGTGGCGCAGTGGTTAAGAATCCATCTGCCAGTGCAGAGGACACGGGTTCGAGCCCTGGTCCTGGAAGATCCCACATGCCGCGGAGCAACTAAACACATGTGCCACAACTACTGAGCCCACACGCCACAATTACTGAAGCCCGTGCACCTAGAGCCCATGCTCCACAGCAAGAGAAGCCACTGCAGTGAGAAGCCTGTGCACCGCAACAAAGAGTAGCCCCCGCTCACCACAAGTGGAGGAAGCCCACGCACAGCAACAAAGACCTAACGCAGCCAAAAAAATAATAATAATTAAAAAAAAAAAGTTCTGGGCTTCACTGGTGGCGCAGTGGTTGAGAGTCTGCCTGCCGATGCAGGGGACACGGGTTCATGCCCTGGTCCGGGAAGATCCCACATGCCACAGAGCGGCTGGGCCCGTGAGCCATGGCCACTGAGCCTGCGTGTCCAGAGCCTGTGCTCTGCAATGGGAGAGGCCACAACAGTGAGAGGCCCACGTACCACACACACACACACACAAAATTCTGCCTAGGGCCAGTTTTCTAGGCTCTACAACAAACTAGGAGTCTTTAAATATCAAATTACCAACCAATCCAGAGAGGACACACACCTAGGGACTTGTGAAATGTAAGTCCTGGGCAGGGCAAGGAGTGGGACAGGCCAGGGAGGGCGGGAAGGGAGAGCCCTGGTGTGGAAGGTCTGCAGAAGGCAGGGGGTGAGGAGGACACGGCTCCAGCCTGAGGGGAGATGGGCCTGGAGGGTGTGGAGGGGCCGGCCTCCTTCCAGAGCAATCTACCCTACCCGCCTCTCAGGAGACTGTCTAGCCAGAACGTCCAAAATCGCAGACCATGTGAACGTTCCTAATAAGGGTTCAGCCAGAGCTGCCTGCACCTCTGGTGTACCACACCCGGTAGCATTACTGCATGCTGGCAACTGCCCATTTAGAAAATGTAATTAATAGGTGATCCCATATATTTAAAAAGACATTAATAATTCCTTATGTATGACACTGGTATTGCGGTTCCATTTACCTGTTGTATTTACTGCTGTGTCTCCATGCCTGGCCCAGGGCCTGGCAAACAGTAGGAGCTCAATAAGTGCTTGTGGAATTTATGAGTGAATTGCGGCAGTTTCTCACAGGGTTACAGTTCCACTTTAACTAGATTCTTCTGCATGGGGCTCCTGACTGAGGACAGGCATGGGCCATGTCGGGAAACCGTTGTCCACCTCCAGGAACAAAGGTGATGGCCCACATTTAATTCAGGAAGAAACTGAGCTTCTGACAGAAGATAAGTGACTTGCCCAGCTCAGGAGGGGTGGTGCTGGCCACCCTGTGGAGGGGATGGTGTTAGCAGGGATGCGGTGGTTGCCATGGCCCGATAGCAGTTGTCTCTGCATGGGATGGGGAGGTCAAGGGCTATGAGGATTCCCCCTGGATGACGGCCAACCTTTCTTGACCCCTTCACCCAGGAAGCATAATGATAATAACATCAGTAATAACTGTGCCCTCTCCCCGTCCCAGGCACTTTGCTGCATGTCTTAGGAGCACTATTCCATCAACTCCTCTCAACTCCCCCTTGATTTAGGCCTCGCTACAAAATGAGAAAAAAAGCTTGGGGAGGGCAGCAGCCTGCCCAAAGCCACACAGCTCAACCCCGGTCCCCAGGGAGGAGACTCCTGGGCCCGCCTCTAACCTGCTGTGTGCGGCATCTGAGCAGGGCAGTGACTGGAGGGAACCAGTCTCAGCCAGGAGCTGGCTCTTGGGGGGCAGGTGGAGGCAGGTGCCCTGAGCCCCAGGTCCTTCACCACCGGCAGTCCCTGAACTTGGCATGGAGCCTAGAGGAGCCGTTAGCATCAGTTCTGAAGCCGAGACTGCCAGGTCTCAAACCTTAGCTGGGCCAAACCAAACACTCCATATCTGCCCCCTCCCTCCAATGCCACTCCCCACCCCCAGCCACCGTCCTGGAAAGGCACACGCTTTGGGTTACGCCCTCCTTTTTCTACATGTGTTTGGCCCACAATTATTATATAGCATTTTTTTATGTGTTCTTAAGTTTTATGGAAATCATATATTGCAGTTGCCAACCCACAGATTCATGTTTGCCCTGAGGATGTGCTTTTGGATTAGTCCATATTGTTACCTGGAGCTCTTATCATCTTGTGTGTCAATATTTAACTCTTTTTAAGTGTCCTTCAATAATGTTTTATAGATTTTTAAAAATTTTTACTTATTTTAACAAATATTTATTTATTTTTATTTTTGGCTGTGTCTGGTCTTAGTTGTGGCACACAGGATCTTTCATTGCAGTGCGCAGGCTTCTCTCTAGTTGTGACGCCAGAGCACGTGGGGTCAGTTGTTGTGGCGTGTGGGCTTAGTTGCCCCGTGGTATGTGGGATCTTAGTTCCCCCACCAGGGATTGAACCCACGTCCCTGCATTGGGAGGCAAACTCTTAATCACTGGACCACCAGGGAAGTCCTCAGCGTTTTTTCATAAAGTATTGCATGTCTTTTGTTGGATTTATTCTGAGCCACTTTAAGGTTTTGTAAATGGAATTAAAATTTTTTTCATAAAAAATTCTTAATTCATAACCATTTCTGCATTTAGTAATGTTAAGGATATTCACACTGTTGTGGAACCAATCTCCAGGACACTTTTCATCTTGATATTCTGTACCCACGAATCAGTAACTCCCTGGTCCCTCCACCTCAAGCCCCGGCAACCACCGTTCTACTTATTCTCTATCAATTTCCCTGTTCTAGGAACCTCCTATAGGTGGAATCATACAGTTTCTGTCTTTCTGTATCTGGCTTATTTCCCTGAGAATAATGTCCTCAAGGTCCATGTTGCAGCATGTATCAGAATTTCTTTCCTTTTTGGGGCTGAATAATATTCCACTGTTGGTTTATACTACCCTCTGTTTATCCCGTCATCTGTCAGGGGACACGTGGATTACTTCCACCTTTTAGCTGTTGTGAATATTTCTATGAAGATGGGTGTACAAATATGCAAACACCTTGCATCTCTGGCAGGATGTGACACTACTTTACTACAGCCAGCAGGAGGAAGAAAGATTTTCTCCTTGCCTGGCAAGAGCTCAGCCAGTGAGGGCTGTCACAACTCAGCCAATGTAAAACTTCTATACTTAGAATATCTCATTTCCTCCAATGGACTTTTTGTTTATAACAGACCCTCTAAACATGCCCTTTCCTCCATAAAAGAAAAATAAACAAATGGGACCTAGTCAAACGTGTAAGTTTTTGCACAGCAAAGGAAACCGTAAACAAAACAAAAAGACAACCCAGAGAATGGGAGAAAATATTTGCAAATGAAGTGACCGACAAGGGATTAATCTCCAAAATATACAAACAGCTCACGCACACACACACAAAATAGGCAGAAGGGATTTCCCTGGTGGCGCAGTGGTTAAGAATCTGCCTGCCAGTGCAGGGGACATGGGTTCGAGCCCTGGTCTGGGAAGATCCCACATGCCGCGGAGCAACTAAGCCCGTGTGCCACAACTACCGAGGCTGCGCTCTAGAGCCGCAAGCCACAACTACTGAGCCCGTGTGCCACAGCTACTGAGCCCACATGCTGCAACTACTGAAGCTCATGCCCCTAGAGCCCATGCTCCACAATAAGAGAAGCCACCGCAATGAGAGCACATGCACCACAACAAAGAGTAGCCCCCGCTAGCCGCAAATAGAGAAAGCCCATGCACAGCAACGAAGACCCAATGTAGCCAAAAATAAATAAATAAATAAATTTATTTTTAAAAAAATAGGCAGAAGGGCTTCCCTGGTGGCGCAGTGGTTGAGAGTCCGCCTGCCGATGCAGGGGACACGGGTTCGTGCCCCGGTCCGGGAAGATCTCGCATGACGTGGAGCGGTTGGGCCCGTGAGCCATGGCTGCTGTGCCTGCGCATCCGGAGCCTGTGCTCCGCAACGGGAAAGGCCACAACAGTGAGAGGCCCGCGTACCGCAAAAAAAAAAAAAAAAAAAAAAAAAAATAGGCAGAAGATCTAAATAGACATTTCTCCTAAGAAAACATACAGATGGCCAAAAAGCACAGGAAAAGATACTCAACATCACAAATTACTAGAGAAATGCAAATCAAAACTATAATGAGGTATCACCTCACACCAGTCAGAATGACCAGCATCAAAAAGTCTGCAAACAATAAATGCTGGAGAGCATGTGGAGAAAAGGGAACCCTCTTACATTGTCGGTAGGAAGGTAAATTGGTACAATCATTATGGAGAACAGTATGGAGGTTCCTTAAAAAACTAAAAATAGAACTACCATATGATCCAGCAATCCCACTCCTGGGCATATATCCAGAGAAAACCATAATTCGAAAAGATACGTGCACCCCAATGTTCATTGCAGCACAATTTACAACAGCCAAGACATGGAAGCAACCAAATGTCCATTGGCAGATGAATGGATACAGAAGATGTGGTACATATATACAATGGAATACTACTCAGCCATAAAAAAGAATGAAATAATGCCATTTGCAGCAACATGGATGCAGCTAGAGATTATCATACTAAGTGAAGTTCGAAAGAGAAAGACAAATACAATATGATATCACTTATATATGGAATCTAAGAAAATGATACGAATGAACTTATTTACAAAATAGAAACAGACTCACAGACTTTGGAAACAAACTTATGGTTACCAAGGGGGAAAGGTGGGGGGAAGGATAAATTAGGAGTTTGGGATTAACATATACACTCTACTATATATAAAATAGATAATCAACAAGGACCTACTGTATAGCACAGGGAACTCTATAAATAATCTGTAATAACCTATATGGGAAAAGAATCTGAAAAAGAATGAAGGGACTTCCCAGGTGGCACAGTAGTTAAGAATCTGCCTGCCAATGCAGAGGACACAGGTTCGAGCCCTGGTCTGGGAAGATCCCACATGTCACGGAGCAACTAAGCCTGTGAGCCACAACTACTGAGCCCGCGCACCACAACAAAGAGTAGCCTCCGCTCACCGCAACTAGAGAAAGCCTGAGCACAGCAACAAAGACCCAAATAAATAAATAAAAATAAATAATTTATTTAAAAAAAGAATGGATATATGTATATGTACAACCGAATCACTTTGCTGTACACCTGAAACTAACACAACATTGTAAATCAACTATACTCTAAAATAAAATAAAAATTAAATTAAAAAATAAAACTGCATCTTTTCTACATTTGTGAAGAGAATTTTGGGGGGTTGGCAGGAGACTTTATTTTTAATGATTTCCCCAACAGTATCTAATTTGCTTACTATGCCTCCTGTTCACCATGTCTCTCTCCCTTAGAAGGTTAAGTCCCACGTGGGCAAGAATCCATTCCTGGTTTTATTTGCTGATACTGAATAATATATGTGTAGCTTCCCTTTTATTTTTCTTGGATAGAGTTGGTATAGAGTTCTAAATTTATTTATTTTTATTTATTTTATTTTTGGCTGCGTTGGGTCTTCGTTGCTGCACGTGGGCTTTCTCTAGCTGCAGTGAGCAGGGGCTACCCTTCATTGCAGTGTGCGGGCTTCTCATTGCAGTGGCTTCTCTTGTTGTGGAACATGGGCTATAGGCGCGCAGGCTTCAGTATTTGTGGCACGCGGGCTTCAGTGGTTGTGGCACGCGGGCTTCAGTAGTTGTGGCTTGTGGGCTGTAGAGCGCAGGCTCAGCGGCCATGGCTCACGGACCCAGCCGCTCCGCGGCCTGTGGGATCTTCCCGGACCGGGGCACGAACCCGCGTCCCCTGCATCAGCAGGCGGACTCTCAAGCACTGCGCCACCAGGGAAGCCCCGCTTTGTGTCTTTTGAACAGTACATCTGGGACCTGGAGTTCAGGAATGAGCAATATGGATTCTCTCTGTCCCACTCCAGTGTGATTGTTCGGGTTTGTCTGTCCTAGTAAAGGACTGTCCTTGCAAACAACCTGACAGTGCCTTCCAGGAGCTGGGACCATTGGCAGGACCATCTCAGTAATCAAGGGCTTGTAGCTCCCTGGCACCCTGGGATCTCCTGGGTCCAGTCGAAGTCCTGCTGGGCCCTGTCTTTAGGTTCTGGAAGCTACTACAAGAAAGTTCCTGCATCAGATTTACCAGCTTCTGCTTCTCCAAGGCAGCCTCTGTTCTACTGAGTAGAGACGCAGGGGTGAACACAGGGAAATCCTGGATGGGGAGAGGGCTCCTCACCATTCCCCGATGTCAGGCCCGTCTTGTTCAGCCCCAGTGCCCTCTGCCCTTGTCTCCTCCTGGATCAGCTGCAGAGGCTTTATTGGTCCCTTCCAGGAAGTCCTCTCTTCACCTATGAACTAGAACCTTATCCCTATGGCTGAGAGAATTCCAGCCCTCTTGGGGTTTTAAGATTGGGACCAAGACTCATAGCAGAAAGTCAACTAGATCAAAAAATTGTTTGGAGACAGAGGGTTCTGCCCACCCTGTGAATGATGAAGCAGTCCCCTGAGCCCAACGCTGCTTTGAATTGTATGGCTCATAAAATTATTTTGTTATTGTTAAATTCTTTTCAAACACAGAGAGAATATTGAGCAATACATCTGCCGATCATAGGTAATAAATGTATTATTTTGCCAAAAGTGTCTCAGCTCTTTTTAATGGAAATACAGTGTTACAGCCTTGGTGAATACTTGGTTCAGAGTAAGGAGTTGTCCCGGTTGAGGAGGGAAAACTGTACAGAAGAAAACACCATAGAAGGTGTTCTCCAGTCGAGAGAATGGAAGTGTTAGCACCCTATTTCCCAAGCCCTAAGGAAATCATGGGTCAAAGATTATCAATTAGGGTTAAAAGCATTAGGTGGTGGATGTGGGACAGTGTCACAGTGACACCACAACTGTGACATTCTAGTCATGAGGCTGAGAGAGGACCATGCAATGGCAGGATCCGGCTGTCCCCACCCCAGTCCAGGGGTCCTGGCTAGCCTCACTGCTGCAGGATCCCTAAGGAGTTCCAGGTCTCCTGATGTAAAGCAGATGAAGCCTGCTGCTGCCTTTGATGTATCCACCCTGAACTGCCCCACCCACCTAGCAGGGAGACACAGCTAGAGGGGTTAGTGTTTTTCCAGTATCATCAAAAGGGGAGTGTGACAGGTTGAAACAGACCTAAGAGTCATGACCACATGTAGTGTGTGGTCCTGGAGCAGATACTGGCTTGAACAATTCAACTCTGGAGGATAATTTTGGGTCAACTGGAGGAATTTTGATAGGAGGAATATGAGACAGTCATGTTCAGGAAGGGAAAGGTGGAGCGCATTGGCTCAAAAAAAATATATATATATATATATAATTTAATTGGACAACCTAGAAGAAATGGACAAGTTTCTAGAAACATACAGCCCACCAAAACTGCATCAGGATGAAATAGATAATTTGAATAAACCTATCACTCTAGAAGTGAAATAGACTGTGTAATTTTTTTTTTTTTTTTTTTTT